>NC_045710.1:41310755-41658672 GCF_009834535.1 Camelus ferus
AAAAAGCCTTGAAAATTAGCATGAGGCTTAGCCTTAAGACTAAAATATTATTGACCTAAACCAGGTTTTTTCAAGTAAATATTTTAAATCCAAATGGAAATGTATCTCCATAACCTACTTTATCACCAACAGAAGAGTTACTGCTGTGATCGGGGGTCACCCTCAAAAAGGTAGTATCCTATGTACTGGACAGATCAATTCAGAACTTCAAAAATCCATCTTAAAACATTGGTTAAAAAGTCTGTCTTAAGTACCATTTTTATGAAATGGGTTTTTCTTCCTAAATCTCTGCAGTGTGGGAGTAAAAGAACATCTATTTCATTGTTTAGCATTTACATGTGTAAAGCCTTTTCTGAATTTATAGCCTTTTGCCAAATTAAAGGTAGAATTTAAAAACTATTTCTATTATTCGTTTCCATCATGAACCTGTGCATATATCTACACCATGTTCTCATCATAAATATGGAGATGAATTAAATGTACTTAAAGATACGGACTATTAAAAGAATATGCTTCAGGAACTTTGAAGATTAAGATTCTCTCATCATTGACTGAATTTATTTCCAGGGAAAAGATTTTATATGTGTAATCTAAAAGAAAATAGGAATATATACAAATTATGCACCCTAAGTAATGCATTTTAGCGAAGGGAAGAACAATAAATATTTAATAAAAATGCAAATATGAAGGCAGGCAAGGTGGTATTTCAGCAATAATTTTAACCTATAGAGTTCACGTCAAGAATTAGTTCTTTAACAATTCATCCTCATATCAGAAATGGTGGTGGAAGTGGAGAGGACTTCAGGAGTGGGAAGGGAAGAAATAGATAAAAATGACTTATTTGTCTGTGGCCAGTGAGTTACTTCCTGCCTTTCATCCCTCCAGATTAGTCTTGTCGGTTGGATTTCTGTTGTTTTATTCCAGAGGCACAATGCCCGACAATTTTTACTGTATAAGAAGCACGGTGTTACCATGATCCCTACATTATATAGTCAGTTACTCTTGTCACAAACAAGTAGACAATACTAATTATTTCTTTATTGAAACAGAGCTTTCGAACTGAAAGTAGCAACCTTAGTTTAGCTCAGTGAGTGGGGTGAGCGGAGAGATCCTGCATTGCATTTTAAGACAACAGGACAATGAGAAAATGACTACAAAGTCCAAGACACAGACAGTGAGTTCTGTTTGTGTTGGTTTTGTTTTACTATAAGTAAAACATTAAATGGGTATTCTACACTAATGAGGGGGCTAGATGCAGTTAGGTGTTTACTCTAAAAGAGTGCAGTTATTACAGAGAAAATATAAGAAATTTAAAATTAATTATTACTTGTGTTTTTTTTTTTTTTTTGAATGATTTGTATTTATCTTTTCCAAATATCTGGTCACTTCCTGTTTGTAAAAAAGTCTTTGTAAAAGTAAATTAAATTACTATACAAAACTGACAGTCTCACTTTGTAAAATTGATTGTCCTCAGCCAATGTGTTCTTAGAGAATATATAAATAGAATTGCTTATATATCATTAATTTCATCATATTCAGAATAATTCCATTACTTTTTTAAAAATAAAAATTAATTTTGGTTCTGTTTTTGATTAATAGTAATTTTAAAAGGTGTTGATATGATAGACTACCCAGTAGTCTATGTAGTAATGTAGTAATCAAATTTAAAACTTGATTTACTATTAGCTTTTCCCTTAGGCTTGTGACTGCAGGGAATAATGACTGACAGTTGACTTCTTTTGGGTATCTCTGTCTTGTGCATCTTTTTCAGACTCTCTGGAGAGGGTGTGGAGAAAAGGAAACCCTCCTACACTGTTGGTGGAAATGTAGTTTGATGCAGCCATTATGGAAAACAGTATGGAGATGCCTCAAAAAACTAAAAATAAACTTGCCATATGATCCAGCAATCTCACTCTTGGGCATATATCCAGAGGGAACTCTAATTTGGGAAGATAACATGCACCTCAGTGTTCATAGCAGGACCATTTACAATAGCCAAGACATGGAAACAATCTAAATGTCCAGCGACAGATGACTGGATAAAGAAGTTGTGGTATACTTCTACAATGGAATACTATTCGGCCATAAAAAAGAATAAAATAGTATCATTTGCAGCAACAGGATAGACCTGAAGATCGTCATTCTAAGGGAAGTAAGCCAGAAAGAAAAAGAAAAATCCCGTATGACATTCCTCACATGTGGAATTTTCTTCTTTTTTAATCCCGTTTTATCTCACTTTTCTTGTCACTTCACTTGTATACTCTGTCCACCATGCCAAATGCCAACATTTACATGACTGTCTGAGTTTCAAGTGATGAGAGCTAGGTCAATAAACCTCTGCTCTCTCCAGCAAGCCCACCTCTATATTAATGTTGAAAGAAGTAACAAATATTTTTAAGAAACAAATAATAGAATTTCCTAAAATATAAGGCTTCCTGAAAAATCATACTGGAAAAGAAAAAATAAAATGTGTCTTGTTACTATTTTTTAAAAAATAAGCCACTTTTTGCTGATGGAAAATTAAATATTTTTGAAAGATTATAATGCTAACGATCTCAAAATGCTTATTATGACAATGGTGATTTACACTGACAATGAATCTACCACTTCTAGGCTGGAAGCAAGGGTCAGATGGGAGAGGTGATTATAAGGCCCTAGGGGTCATTTACTCTAACCTTTTAATGTCTAATGAGATATTACTGAGGCAGTTCAAATATCTAAGATAAAAACAAATTGGTTTATACCATATCCAAAGTTGGTAAAGAGAAACCAACTAGATAGTTCTTAAAGGAATTAACTCCTTTTATATAGCCACACTCAGTCAAGGTCACTTTTTTCAGTAAATTTCCGAATTTTTCCCACTCCACAAATCTATTCTGCCTCTCCAGTATAGTATTTGCATTTCTCAAAAATCATCAGGGGAAACTTGGAATTTATGAGTTTTGGAAAGAAATGTATCTCCCATAATTCCTAAGAAACTGGTTCTGAATAAACTTCAATTCCCTTTGCAGTTTCACTTTTTTTAGAAAATATCTGGGAAAAACTATTCAGTCACATTTTACTTTTTTACAGCATTCACACTTTTGCTTTGTCTACTGGCAAAAAAATGCACAAATTGAGAGCTGTGAGTTTCAGTTTTATTTGGGCAATTACTGAAGACTGTAGCCCAGGAGATAGCCCAAGCTCTGAAGAACTGTTCAAAAGAAGTGTGTGTGTGTGCGCGCGAGTGTGTGTATGTGTGTTGGGAGGGGTGGGAGAGGGTATATATGACTTTGGCAAAGGGGTACGTGCAATCAAGCACGCATCTTGGTAGAAGGTTACTGCTAGTCAGGAGGAACAGATATCCCAGTTAGCGATTTTACGGCTGGTCTAAGTGTGTCAAGATGCAAGAATCCAGGTTCATAAATATTTTCTCCTCAAATGTTTCTAACTATGTACGGTACAGTTTTGCCTGTTTTCCCAGAGCACACACAGAATGCCTCATCCTGATCTTGGCTTTGAATTCCTTTCGGGGTGTCTGCAGTGGCTAATGACTTGACTCTTACAGAACTGGATGGGAGGCAACATTTTTTGTTTTACAGTTTCTACAAACTATGTACACAGAAACTTCCTTGAGAAATAGTTCTACAGATTTCTTAGCTATTTTCCATTTTGAGGAGATAGTAGAAAAAAGATTTCCTAAAGAACACAGGGCAGTCAAAGGACGTTCAGAGGAAAATGAACAACTGTGATGCATTTTGCAAGTGCTAATAGTTGGCAAGCACAGTTAGCAGCTTAGAATTCACACCTATTTGTTTTTCTATGAAAGTTTTAAAAAGGAGACAAGAGAAAAGGAAAAATCTGACTTGTGGACACAAAAAGAATAAGAAAAGGAGGATGTTTAAGTATGAAAAGATTTGTCTCTCTCATAATTTAATCTCAGACATTCCAAAAAATGCAAGACATTATTTTAAATAAATGCTATTTGTTTTCATGACATTTAATGGACTTGAGTATGCTTGTGTGGAAACATACTGTCAGAGAGGAAGAAATTTTCCTCTGCCCTTCTAGGTTCTTCTGACTGGACTAACTAAGAATTCAATTGACAAGAGACAGATTAATAGGAGAAAATCAAACAAATTTACATGGGAGAGACCCAGGAAAACAGTAATTCACCAAAATGACTGAAACCATCACCTTAAATATCATCTTCAGCTAAAGACAAAGGATGTTGCAGGTAAATGGTTTGCGACTTCTAAGGGGAGAAAGGCAATTCACATAAGGATGGAAAAGCAGACGTTTGGTAAATAAATGTTTGCTGGGTCATGTGGAGACAATGGGACACAGAGAGGAATTTTAACAGACGTTGCTAAATCCCCCCCTGTCTATACACCTAGTTCATATTAGAGTTATCTATGGTCATAGCTCCCTTCCTGGCACAAGTCCTCTATGTTCTTCGAGGCAGTTGGGGGGGTGGTCGGAGTGTCTTCCTGAGTCTTTCTCTGGGCCTTGATTTCAGCTCAAACTAATCTGCACACAGAGACATTCTGGGGCGGCAAATCTGGTTCCCCGGCAGTTCTCTGTCTCCTCTAATCAAAATATTTTAGTTTGTCAAATTATTACTCCTAAGGATCAAATACTACACACATACCTTTTTCATGAAAAGGCCAGGTTTCTATATTTAAAACACCACTAAAAGTCATCAAAATTTGATTTTGAATATTTGATTCTTTTCAATACTTTAAAGTTAAGATACTAAAGAAACATTTGTACTTAACATTTTCTTTAAAAACTCCTTATTTTTCTGACTTCGAGAATATTATTCTGTGATATCTGTATTTTTAAAAGATGAGTCAGCTGTCCTATGCTTAGAATTTTATCATCTCCTGAAAACTGAAAGTACATTTTATTCAATGCAGTGTTTCTGCAATGACTGGTGTAAGTGGGTTCCAGGGTTATCCTAAGAATTATGTTTAAATTTAAACCTGTAGTGATGGAGAGTTTTATAGCTGTACCAGGTTTCTTAACATTCCCCAGTATCTGATTTGGGCTAAGGACTCAAATTGAATTTCACAGTTTGGTAAGAAACATTTGGCTAATGTAGAGGAAAAAATTAGTAAATACTCACTTAAATTAGCCTGAGTCTTATCGCATCCTTGGTTTCCCATGAAGCTGAGCATGACAAAGGACTGTCCATTCTTCCTGCTCCCAGTTTCATTCATGACAGATACAGAGCAGGGAGAGAACTGCACTGGGGTCAAGGGAGACATTTTTTGGTCTCAACACCAACTGAAATTTTCTAACTTTGCTTAGGCCTCTGTTGTTTCTATGAAAAATACTAATCCAGGCCACACAAGCCCAGTTGTTCTGTATAGTGTTAACTAGTTTCATACTGAGCGTTGTAAATGACAAACCAGCACAATCTTTGAGCTATAGAAATACATTTCTTAATTCTCTGACTGCTGTAGAAAGAAAAGTGATGAGGGAAGGGATTTAAATAGTGTTGATGTCACTTCCTTGGCATTTCAAATGAATATAGAGTCACATACAAATTATTTTAAATCCTTATTATCATATCTGAATTCCATGTCAAGATCTCTGATAATTTCTGAAGATAAGACTCAGGACTGTGCTTTCAAGCTGCTAAATTGTTGTGATAATAGAGATTTTCATTAAGCCTGGGAAGGTTTTAGTGAGGCAGGCACTCTGTAGAAATACTGTAGATGAGAACTAGGGTGAGATACTACCCTGATGGCTTATTGAGTGCAGTTTAAGTAAATTAATCATTGCTGCTGCCACTGACATGATAAAGTTGTTTGGCACAAATAAGGGCATATATAAAATCGATGGGCAATTTCTTTGGAATTACAATTGAGATGGGATGAGCTGCCAAGATTCCTTTTATGGAGCAATCTCACAAGTGTTCTCTTGGGCTGAAATTCTTGTCAGATGATGTTAAACTGAGGCTCTGCTACTTGTTTAAAACATGCACATCTAGAGCACACACCAGCTGAAAGCAGCCAGGAGATGTCAGATTCTGTCCCTAATTATTTAAAACAGAGTCAATTCAAATAATGGAGAAAGACCCCTGGAGTGGGAATTAGAAGTCTTGATTTATTATATCAGCTGGATCTGTATCATTCAATGTGTGATATCTGCTAGGTCTTCAAACCTGTTTGGGCCCCACTCTCTCATTGAGAAAAGTTCATTTAAGTCAGTGATTTTCCACCTTACAGTCTGTTGTGGGTTGAACTATGCCCCCAAAATTATATATGTAAGTCCTAAACCCTATTACCTCAGAATGTGATCTTTTTTTGGAGGGTGAGGTAATTAGGCTTATTTATTTATTTTAATGAAGGTACTAGGGATTGAACCTAGGACTTCATGCATGCTAAGCATGTGCTCTACCACTGAGCTATATCCTCCCTCTCCAGAATGTGATCTCATTTGGAAACAGGTCTTTGTAGATATAATTAGTTAAGTTAGGATGAGATCATACTGGAGTAAGGTGGGCCAATACAATGGTTTAAATCTGGAATGGCAGTGAAAAATGGGACAACTAGTTACTCAGGAGTTGCAAAAAGATGTCAGTAAAATACCAATTCCACTATGATAAATTAAGATCAAGTTTTATAAAAAGCATGACTTAACTAGTCTTTCACTAGAGATAGCACAAATTTTAAAAAGTGTTTTGGGGATTATACTTACTTTAATTACTAAATAATCACAAGTCATATAATTTTTTTTTTTTGATGGGAGAAAAATCCCAGTATATTTAGGCAAAGAAAGAACTACACTGTGGTAGGCTGAATAACGGTCTCCAAAGTTATCCAGGTTCTGAAACTTGGAACTGGTGAATTTTATTTGCATGGCAATTGGGACTTTGCAGATATGATTAAATAAAGGATCCTGAGAAGTTAATCATGGATTATCTCATTGGGCCCTCAGTGTCACCACAAGTGTCCTTATATAAGGACTAAAGAGGGAGATTTAACTATGAAAGAGGTATTGGAAATGTGATGACTGAATAAGAGATTGGTGTGATGCAAGAAAGAGGTTATCGGCCCAGAAATGCAGGAATCTTCCAGAAGCTAGAAAAAGGGAAAAAAAAACAGATTCTCCTCTCAGAGCCTCCAGAAGGGACCAGTACTGCTGACACGCTGACTTCAGCCCAGTGGAACTGACTCCAGATTTTTGACCTCCAAAACTGTACAATAATAAATGTGTTCTTTTAAGCCACTAAAAGTCACAACAACGATAGGAAAGTAATAACTACAGCATTTCTCACACTCTTCTCCCTGAATTGGGATTCTCTTCCCATCCTATATAATTCCCTCTTCCTCTAAGGCAATACAGGCAACCTTCAGCCAGTTGACTCCAATTCTTTCCAACCCAGTGAGTTGCTTAAGAATAAATGATTCACTAATAAATAAGGCAGACTTTTGTCTTTGCTCTACTGTAAAGGAGGCAATTTTCCACTTATTTAACCCAAAGTAATGAGGGTAGATGCATACTGTGTACATCATGAATAACCAGGAGGACTATGAATAAGAAATACGAATGTCATCGATACACTCAATATACACGGACAACCTGCTACCATTAAAACTATCACTTAGGTGGAATGGTTTTGTGAAACCTTTTGAATCATAATTCTTATATTAGGTGTTGTACAAACAGAAGCTTTAAACTTATCTAAGTAATTGGAAATATATTCACTGAAATAATAATGTTCGTTCCCTTTTCCAACCTAAAAGTAAAAATTCCATGCACTTTAAGAGATCCCGATACATTTGGAATCAGCAAAAAGCACAGGTTATCTATTTGGTGATTGTCATTAATGGGAGTCAAATTAGTTACATGAATAAATGTCCAAAAAAATTAAAAGCTATTTTCTGGCTCGACTCTCATTCTTGTTGAAATGAGACATAATTCTCTTGAGAAAAGATAAAAGGAGATCAATTTTCTTTGAGGAATTCAAGGTCATGTTATAATATTGTGAAATTTTTTTTAATGAAGGGAACAATTTTATTCTATTATTATATCACCACATTATGCTAGTAAAATGACAAAATATGAAGAAAGAACAGATCAAATGGATAAAAACCCATGATAAAGAGAACATTTAAAAAACAGGAAGAGGGAAAAAGACACATTACATACAGGGTAAGACATAAAGACTGCAAACTTCTTGGGAACAAAGCAAGTCAGAAGTCAATGAAACAGTATTTTTCAAGTGATAAAAACTGCCACACAAACTCAACAAACCTTCTCTAAAGCATTTGCAAGTCTTTTGAAAATCTTTTGAAGGGAATATAAAGGAAATTTTTCTCCAGCAGACCTATATTATAAGAAATGTTAAAAGAAGTTCCTTATGTGGAAAGCAAATGATAGCAGATGGAAACTGGTTCTATACATGAATGAACAGTTCTGGAAATGGTAAACACAGGAAAAACAGAAGACAATTGTATTTTCATTTGATTTCCTTAAAAGATAACTAACAGTTGAAAGCAAAATAGCAACATAACATCTGTTTTATAACATATGGAGAAGTAGAAGGTATGAGGATAATAATACAAAAGATGGAAGAGGGTACAGAAAGAATGTTGCTAAAAGTTTATCACAGTATCCTCTAAAGACTACTATTCTACTCCATGTAGAGGATAATGTGACAATTCAAGTATATTTATTGTAAGCATTAGAAAAATTCTAAGTCACTATAAGTACACCTTAAATTAACACATTGTATGTCAAATATATTTCAATAAGAAAGAAAAATCACTAAAAATAAAACATCGTACTAATAGTCCAATAATGAAGGCAAAACTGAATACTAAAAATAATACTCAAAGGGGAAGGGTATAGCTCATATAGTGCATGCTTAGCATGCATGACGTCCTGGGTTCAATCTTCAGTACCTCCATTCAAATAAATGAATAAATAAATAAAAATAATACTCAAAAGAAGATAGGAAAAGAAAAAGAACAAGGAATAGATGGTCTATGTAGAAAATTAATAACAAGAGAGTGGCCTTCAACCCAAATATATTAATAATTACATGAAATTAAAATGGTCTAAATACTGCTAATAAAATTTTTTGTCAGAGTTTTTTTTTAAAGAAACAAAAACCATTCTATATGCTTTTACAGAAAACATGCTTTAAATAAAAGGATACAAATAAATTATAATTAAAAGAATATAAAATGATACATAATACAAACACTAATCATGAGTTAGCTGGAATGGCTTCATAAATATTACTCCAAGTAGATCTCAGAAAAAAGAATATTATTAAGGATAAAGAGACATTTTATAACGTTAAAGCATTTATTGATCAAAAAGAAATAGCAATTCTAGACGTGTATGGTTTTGATAATATGTCAAAGTACAAGTAGAAAACTAAGAAAACTGAGGAAGAAACAAATGAATCTGCAATTAGTACTGGAGATTACAATTCTTCTCTCAACAATTAAAAAAAAAGTTGATACAAATTTAGTAAGAGAATACAAGACCTAAATAGAACTGTCAACCACATGGACCTGATTAGTATTTTTAGACCAAAATTCTCAACTATAGCAAAATATACATTCCTTTCAGGTGAACATATAACATTTACTAGGAAATATCATAACTCGTTCTCAATAAGCAAAACAAATCTCAATAAATACAGACCAAAATAGAGCTAAACTATAGTTATAGTTAACAAAAAGACCCCTAGAAAATCTCCAAATATTTGGAGATAGAAAAATCACTTGTATGAAAGCCCATGGATCAAAGTAGAGGCCACTAAGGATATTAGAAAATAGGTTGAACTGAACAGTATTAAAACACAAACACCAAAATTGTGAGATGAAATTAACACAGTGATTAGAGGGAAATTCATAACTCAAAATATTTACACTGGGAACCATAAAGGTCTAAATCAATCATCTAAATAGCTCCCATATGTAACTGGAAAAGGAAGAACAAATAAAACTTTAGGAAATGAAAAAATAAAGTTAAAAATGGAAATCATAAAGTGGCAGACAAAAAACCAATGAAACAAAAGCTGTTTTTTAAAGATATTGATAAATATCTACCTAGACTAAGAGAAGATCCGAAAGACCATTATCAAGATTAAAATTAGAACATCAATGTAAATTATAAAGATGAGGGAATATTTAGAAGGTATTAAGAACAATTTCATGATAAAGTGAGATATTGAGATAATCAAAAGAAACAAGGAAAACAAAATATGAGTAACAAAGAACATCGGGAAACAAGAAAAAACAAGATGATATATTTAAACCCAAACATATCAGTAATTTCATAAAGAAATATGGTCTAATTCATCAAGATTTGGCAATAGATATGAAATAGAAACATTTTTGGAAAGACTGCCTTACTAAAACTTCTTCAAGAATAAATGCAAATATCAATGGCCTATAAGTATATTAAAGATATTGAAGTACAACTAAAGACCTTGGAGAAAAGTCAACCCCAAACTCAGACATCTTTATGAGAAATTTCTGCCACACGTTTACAGGAAAGATAACACTAATCCTACCAAAAATCTTTTGGAAAAAAAGAACGGGAGGACGTTTTCTAACTTATTTTCATAGGCCAGCATTATCCTAATGCCAACACCAGGCAAAGACATTATCAGAAAAGAAAATTATTAACTTACTTATTCATGAACATAGATTCAAATATCTTTAGCAAAATAATAGCAAATTGAATCCAGCCATGTGGAATTAATCTTAGCAATGAAAGGTCAGTTTGACAGAAAACTGCATCAATTTAATTTACCACATTAACAGAATAAAGGAGAAAAAACATATGATAATTTCAACTGATGCAGAGAAATCATTTATCAAAATTATAAACCTATTTATGATAAAAAGTCTCAGAAAACTAGAAAAAAACAAAAGGCATCTACCAAGAAAAACTACTGAACAACTGCTTAATGATAAAACACTGAAAGCTTTGTCTCTGTGGCTGAGAGTAAGGCAGCTGGATGGAAATTCACTTGAAAAAACAACAGTAACAACTCTGATCTTTACCTCTTGTCAGAACCCTCCCCCACAAAACTTCTAAATCATTTGAAAGTATACTAAGTTAAAACTATAAAACTTCTATTAGGAAACACAGGATATTATTTTTGCAAAATCAGGTCCGTTTGTTAAACTGTAAAAGATAAATTGAATATCAAAATTTAAATTTCTGCTCTTTAAAAACCAGTATTAAAAAGTTAAAAAGCAGGAATCTACAATATTTATTTCAGAAGGACTGGTATCCAAAAATACATATGTATGTGTATATACATATATAAATATATATATATCAATTTATATATATTTACCTTCTACCACTCAAAAATAGAAAATCAAGCAATTCAATTAAAATTGGTCAAAAAGACAATCAAGAGATATTATGAAGAGATTTTTACAAGGATACAACTGTTCTACACACTGATTCTTGTATTGATTACATAACTGTATGCCTTTGTCAAAACTCATTGAACACTATAGAGAAGCAAGTAAATTTTACTGTATGTAAATGTATCAATATATTTGAATAGATACTTGCAAAAAGAGTTATGTAGGCCAACAAGCACATGAAAAAATGCTCAACACAATTATAATTAGGAAAATTCAAGTTAAAACCAACATACTCCTACTACATGACTAAAATTAAAAAGACTAAAAACACCTAGTGTCGTCAAAAATGTTGTGAAGCAACTGCAATTTTCATTCACTGCCACTAAAGTGGTACAACCACTTTAGAAAACAGGCAGTTTCACATTAAATTGCATATACACTTACCACGTCACACAGCAGTTCAATGCATGTGTATTTACTCAAGAGAATGAAATTAAATTAAAACCTATGTTCGTGGAAATTGTTAGACTTAAATAAGCACAGCACCTTTATTCATAATGGCCCCAAACTGAAAGTAACTCAATGTCCATGGACTAGTGAGTGGACAAAAAAATTTTGGTATATTCATATAATGGTATTCAACTCAGCAGTCCCCAGAAACAAGCTGCTAGATATGCACACCCTGTTTGAGCTGCTAAAACATGCAAGTGGAAGCCAGATGCAAAGGAGTCCATACTGTAAAATCCCATCTGTGTGTTATGAGAAATAGAGAAACTAAATTGTAGTGATACAAAGCGGATTAGTGATTTCTGGGAGGCCAGTGGTGGGGGAGCAGGGTATGAAGTGGGGATTGCAAAGTTCTCAAGAAAACTCTCTGGAGTGATGAAAATATTCTGTATCCTGATGCAGTGATGGTTATAGGAGTGTAAACTTTTGTCAAAACTCATCAAACTGTATGCTTAACGCAAACACATTATATTGTACGTATATTCTATACCTTAGTGATATTGATTCAAATAGCATTTTTGCATGCTTTATATGCTTAAATAGAAATATCTATACAAATATGCAAAAGATATAAAGAACCAAAATGCTATTTGAATCAATATTATTGAGGTATATAATACATATTTCTAACAGAAAAATTAATTAGTCCTTTACACTTAATGACACTGAAACTTTACTTCTAACCTTGTTAATTTGATTTTCAGTATTTTCATATGGAAACTTCGAACAATTTCGAATCTCTTATCTACTACTTTTTGCTTCCTTCTTCTTCTGTAGCACAGGGAACTATGAATGATGTTTAACTGAAGTGCTTTCTGCATGGGCTCCAGCAAATAACCACCCAAGACAAAAGTGTGACTGGGTGTGAGCCTTCAAATGTTTCACTGGATGAAATAGCATAAACAAGTTCTGTCGTAAGGGAAGTTTGTATTCACTGGATAAAATCGGGTATGGAGTTTTTCACATGTCAATACTATTGTCTTAAAGGAAAGCCAGATAAACAGACCTATAAAGTCCTCAGGAAATCCTGTGGACAGCTTTGTTTTGAGCAGCACATTGAGATCTTTTAAGCTGTTTTCATTGACATATTCTTCCCCAACATTTACTTTATTGAGTCGAAGCCCTATTGAAACTGGATGGGAGTCAGTGCATCCTGACGCGTGAAAAGCAGTAAGAAAAAAGAGGTATGGCAACGGAAGAGGGTGATGGCAGCCAGGCAACCACCTGTCATGAGTATTTGAGATTTTTTTTTCCCAATGATTTCAGCCTGTTGAAGGCATCTATGCTTGCACATGCACTGAGACATATGTGTTCAATTGCTAGTTTTGTTTTTAGAAAGTATTCTAACATTGGAATAAACACATCACGGATTTAGTGACTGGAGAGCAACAAAAAAAAAAAAAAAAAGGAAAGGAAAAGTCAGAATTGTGCTTGTTTAGGGGTGTAGGTGATTTTTTAACATTATGGAGATAAATTTAGATATGAACACCTATGTGAGAGAAAATAAAAAAACCAAACAAATAAGCACAGTAGACACACACACACACACACACACACACACACACACACAACAACAAAAAATTAGGCAGGTCTTGCTTCTAGGAAAATATGGGTATTTTAAAACCCACTTAAATCCATTCACCTATTTTGATGGAAAAATATATGAAATTTTAAAGATAAGCAAAATCTTGCATCAGTCCTAGATGCTACTGAAGAGATACATCCAAATGCACAAATTGGGGGAAACATTTGCTGCATGCAGTGCAGAGTCAATCAGATCCAAGAAGATTTTACAGAAAATATTTGTCAAAGAGTGACCTAGCCTTCTGGGAAAGAAAAAAAAATTGAAGGAGATTTTGAACAAGACAAACACTGAGGATTGGAGGGATAAGTACCAAAGATGGAGAAGGGCTGAGATAATGACAGAAACTTGCTGTAATTTGTAAAGGGGCGTCATGGTGGGTCAAAGGAGCTCAGAGAGTGTAAATATCACAGGTGGCAACGAGGATGCCATTTCAAAGTGAGTAGGTGCTGGTAGACTTTGATCCAATATGAAGTCCCACAGAACGGTTAGCACCCTGCCAGGGCTATTTCTTGGGGGTGGCAGCTTTGGAGTTGTGTTTCCCTAGGACCAAGTAGTGTCATCTACACAAGCACAATGCCTTAAAAGAGGCCAAAGATACGCCGGACCCAGAACTGCTTCCCTTTTTTTTTTTTTCTTTTCTGCTCAAGACAAGCCCCATGCCTTTGCTTCATGCCTGAAGCAGGGCAAGCAAGCATGATATCACCATTCCTATCACATTATAAAACAATCACCCCAAGAGAGAGCTCTACTTTCTTCACAATACTGGCATCCCTCCCAGGCAACCAGACCTGGCAGGTGGAAATGTAAACTCGATGCAACATTTAGTGTATTTATACTGACTCAACAAGCATCTGGAAACACAAAAGTAAGCATCAGCTTAAAATCCGGGAGCAAGAATGCTGTATGTACTTTCAGTTTTAATTTACCTCCCCTGACTACACTCTGTGTAGACCTCAAATGCTTTCCAAGGTGAAGCCACCTAAAAAACATCTCTGCTGTTGAACTAACAAGAACGAACAAATCATCAAGGAAAATGTTGACAAATCTGATTCATTAAAACTTGAAACTTTTGCAATAAAAAAGACACCATAAAAAAAAGATAAACCAGAAAAGGATTTGTACATTGAATTTTAAAACTCTTCTAAATCCTTTACAAGAAGGCCTTAATGTTTTTCATTCGCCTCAGCTTGACTAAAGTTTAAACGGGTTTCTTCCTGACTGTCCTTTTACACAGAACCACATCCATAACATCCTCAGGCATTTTCCACTAGTTTATTGCAGAGCTTAAAAACTCTTCCCATTTTTGTTTCAGTGGAATTGAGTTCCATTACTTTCTTCTAGGGCAATAAGTCTTGAACAAAGTCTTTCTTACCTGTTTAACTTGTCCAGTGAAATTTCTCATTTGCAGATCAGTAAGAAAAAATTAAATATGCAATAGGAAATGGTCAAATGACTTCCTCCAAAGAAGTGTGAATTGCTAATAATTATATGAAATGACGCTCAATTCCAATAGGGAAACGCAGATTCAAAAGACAGTGGCATATAATTTAACAGTCATAAGGTTAGCAAAATTTTAAAAGTCTGTGGATATAAGTAACATGCACAGTTGATTTTAGGGTAAACAGATACAATTACATTAAGAGTAATTTTACAATATTAGCTTAAGGTGAAGAAGCCCATATTCTAAGGCCTAGCAATTCCACTAGTAGGTATGGACACTAGAGAAAGTCTCACAGACATGAAATGTGGACAAGAAAAAATGTACAAGGAGATTTACTGAAGCACTGCTGACAATATACCAAAAATGGAAAAATCTAAACACATATCAATAGAAAAATGGATTTCATACATCCATAGGTATGAGTATTATACTGTAGTTTGAATCAGCCACATTTACTAACATGGAGAGTTTGCAGCACATAAGAAGGACTGAAAAAAAGTAAGGATGATTGCATGATAATAAATACATGAATTTTAAAAATCTGCCCAGCCATATTAAATAATATTTGCAGATATATACATACAATGTAAAACTATAAAAAGCATTTTAGAAAATTACAACCACTGAATTTGTTACAGTAGTTATTTAACATTGGTAAAGCAGAGTGAGAAATAAGAGGTTTCAATGATCTTATGTAAATAAATGAAAATGACCTAAATGACCTTGGTATAGAAAGAAAATCAACTACCATTACTTACAAGTGGCAGAGATTCAAAGGAACAGAGAGGAGTGGGAAAGATTTATAGTAGGAAAAAGAGAGGGCTTTAGGAATGCCCTGATTGGAAGTTGTTGGCATAGGGAAGCTGGGGGAAAGCTAAGTAAAATCGGGACACCCTATGTAACTATTTAGGGAACTATATTTGACTTTTTCCAGTTTGTCCTAAATTGGATGTGGAGACATAAATTGGGAAGCTGTCAGGTTTTCATCAAATCCTGGCTATTTGGAGCCCCTTGCTACAGGAGTTATTATTTGTCTCCCTGGACTGGTTGCGGCAGATGGTGGTTTGGCTTTGTGGGCTGGTTGCTGAAGGTTGTGGGTTAGAGTTGTATTTTTATATATGGTCTGACCATTGTCCGTTTGTCTATACAGTCTATCAACCTGTAAAGTTTTATTTATTACGGAAGACTCACCCTATTCATAGAGGACAAAATGTAATTTCATGGACAAATACTTAAAGTGACAAGAAGTATAATTTCATATTAATAAAAAAATAAAATCTAAAATTAAGATATTATCACCATGTATATTTTGGTATTTGGGGGGAATTGCTGAAGGTTATCACTTATATGCTTGTACATATAAGTACAATTCCTAGGCTAAAACTCTACATGTGTTTCTAAAATGTGGATTCTCATAACATATAGCTCAAGACATTTTTGGTATTCATAATGCACACTATTATGTGATTAAAAATAAAATTTTATTAAGATAGATTTTCGTAACTGAGCACTGTAATTGGGGCTGGACAATGCAAGTAATGTTATTATGTTTATCAACATTCATTTCCTTTTTTCTTTTATCTTTAATATTTATGGTCAGAAATTTTTTATATCAACTGTTTTGAATAGCTGATAGCTGTTAGACAAATGATTGTTTTGGCCCTTAGCTAGTATAGTATGGGTGTTGATTTATAGTAGTAACTTTTGTGAAAAGAGAAACATAATTCTGGTGTAAAAATTGCTATTTTTAGGAGCCAAAGTTATCTATTTATAAAATTGATGTTTCTTTGAAAGAAGTCTTATTATTATCAAGCTGAGAAACAAGTATAACTTCATATCTGGTAGAGCATTATAGTCCATTTTGATTTCTTACTTGATTTTATTTTGATGTTGTAAACTTTCCTTAGAGGAGAAATAGCAGGGGTTGTTATTGAGGAAATAATTACATCTTATAGAGGAGCTGATTGATTTGAGGAAGTGGCATGAGGATTTACCAATGGTTTGGCTTTTTTTTTTTTTTCTTATAATCTATCTCTGATACTTGGTATGACTGAAAAGATAACCGTAGATGATTGCTACTAGGATCTTGTGAATTTTTGTTGGTTCCATTTTTAAGGGGACAGTGCCCTAATCATCCAAATGGTATTAACAGGGATTGAAAATTATCTCCTTCCCTCTTACTCAGCTTCAAAATCAGGTCAGGTTGTTCTGTAAATGAAAACCCAACTGAAGCAGTTTCTCTTATCTTCTTCTTTGGCTAATCAGGATCTAGACTTCAAAGCTAAAAATGTAGTCTTTTTCAGGAGCAATACAATCAGTGCAGACAAAAGTAAAACCCACAAATCATCTTTTTCAAACTTTGAAACTAAAATGAAAAGGCCCATTTAAATTCCATGGATGGTGAGATGTCATACTAATCATAGAAATGTGACCCATGGGTATAATTTTCTCTGATATGTTTGTTTTAAGAGGAGTTGGCTTAGTCATGCAGTCATTAAACTGAGATAACTTGAATGCATTTTGTTTTAATAAAGGCTGTATATACTTGCGGCAGGCCCATTCAAAAGTCACAACACATTTCCATGAATATGTGTCCTTTATATGATAGAGCTGGTCAGCAACAACCTTCTAAAATCTGTTTTAAAGAGCAGTTTACATCCCAGTGCATCACGGCTGAGCACTTGCCTTAGAAATCTAAAGACTGACCACATTTCTATTTTATCCTCCATGTAGAAAAAGAGAGAGATTTTTTCATTAATATGAGAGCATTTTTTAAATCTCGGGAATATGAGAGAAATAATACTTCAAAACATGCCTGTGTCCTCAAGAACCTCAGGTTCAGCATGGAAGACAAATTCATAAATTCATGATTCATAAACTGTATAAGATAGTATTGTAAGTACTATCCCAGAGTTTATGGTACCACAGATAAGGAAATAATCAACTCTCTAGTAGAATTGATTAAAGCATTGCAGGAAAAGCAATTTTTAATATGAATTTGGAATTATGAAAAAGAGCACAACAGACAAAGGTAATGGGGAAAAAAAAAAAAGAAGAACCTTTAGGCAGAGGCAAGAAAGTCCTCCAGAAAGCATGAAAGGACACCGTGTATTTGAGGAAGTTCAGATAGGCTGGGGCATAGAACCTAAATTGAAGATAAATTGTGATAGACCTTCCCTGACAAGATAGAAAATATGAATATTGGCTTGTAGGCAATGAGCAGCCAATAAACGTGACCATATTAATAATTTTTTTATTTTTTTTAAAAGATAATTGACAATGGTGCCATGAGCTATGAGTGGAGAATGAGTTACAAGGAGAAATAAGTGGCAGGAAGTCAGTAATCAGGCTGTTAAGGGATGACTAATCTAATTCAAAAGCCTAAATTCACATATGTCAACTCAAAAATTATATTACATGATAAGAAACATACTTTTATAACTTTTTTTAAAAAATGTGTAAATACAGCAGGGAAACTCCAGGGAATCAAACCTTGGGTTTGAATTTCACAACCAAGAAGGCATTCAGTTTCTTCACAATTATAAGTCTACTCCAACAGGAAACCTCGCATTGAGAATTCTCAGAGATCCCCTAGAAGTAGCTGATCTTTGAAAGCAGACAGCTGATCCAAGATTTAGGAACAAGTGAATGACTTCAAATAGTAAATTGCTTCTGCCCAAAATGTGGGACTAACAGCTCATACCTAATTCCTGTTTTCTCTCCGATATGCTTGATTATAAACATTCTCCTTCTGATTTTCTACAGACCTCTGGTTGTTGTCCACTCATAGTGATGCTTTTTCTCTTTACTTCTTTCTTTACTATAATTGTTCATTTAGAACATTCTCATTCCAATGCCACTGCCTTCAGTCTTACTGCAGCTGAATTTGCCATCTATCACAAGTCCCTAATGATAAATAAAAAAACCTCTGGGCAATGCTGGACTCATCAAATGAGACCATAAAGAATTACACCCAATAGTATTTCTACCTTCACTTAACGTGGACAAATGATGCTAAAATAATAAAACCACCGCTTTGTTAGGGTCTCTCTCCCCCAGAAAAAGAACATACTATTAAAATCTATTGATCAGACCACAGGGAATTCTAAATTTGAATTCAACAATCTTCAGAGAACAATGGGCAAACAGTTGCCATCTGGAAAAACTAACAGAGGTCATATATGTAAGCCCAGCTAATGTAAGGCCTTGATTCCAATCTTGCATTGTGAATAATTTTTTTTTCTATTAAAAAATGGAAAATTTCCAGATCATATATGAAAATAGAACTCTGTCCTATAATTTCTGCAGCAACCAATACAGGAAGCCAAATCTTCCTTATGCAGCAGTCAGCTCACACTAGTCAGGATTTGTTCAAAAAACTGATAGCTTTTTGGCCCTGTCTCTGTTCTGAGACCAAGCAGACAACTGAATATGCTTCCCAAACCAATTATATCAGTTGCTTTGCTTCTAAATAGAATACTTCCAGCTTCTCCAGGCCAACAATCTTCAGACCATATGTAAATCCTTCCCTTTCTTTTATTCTACCTTACATTTGAGTCTCTGCCAGACACAAGAGATGGTGGCTGATTCCCTTGCTATATGAAGCGCTAAACAAACAGCCTCAGCTTGTCCTCATCTGAATGGTCTTTTATTTACACAAGACCTTTATTCAAAATTTCAAAATTTAAACGGGATGAAAATTGTTTCTGACACTGTAAACCCATATATGGAAAAAGATACAAAATATCAGAATTAAACCTTTGAATGGACTTAGAGAAATCTATTGAATAAAAGGTATAGTGTTTTATTTGTTAGAATTGCATACTTTTCTATAAATATTACATATTCATGCACAAATCATATGTTGGACTCTCCTTACCAGTATTTTGAAGCTATACATATGAATACAATATATATATATACACATCTCTGTGTACTGCATGGTCACTTGGTAAAAATCATCCTATTTGTTCATGGATGGCTTTTCCAAATTTATTTAGCTTCTCTCTCCCTGATAAGTGTTTACAAAAATTACAAGTAGAAATAAAATTTAAAACTTTAAAAAGAAAAAGCTTAGAGGCATAAAATATTATTTCTTTCATGGGTTTGTTTATTCACTTAGTTTTTATTTATTTCCACCATTTTCTAAGAATTCTGCTTGTTTCTAAAATAGAAAGGCAAAAAGACATGGCCCTGAACTCAATACCACCAGTCTTCAGTGAGAGACCTGTGTATATAATGAAACATCTAGCAGTATGAAAATTCCATTGTATAAAAAGGGAGTACACACAATTGTACGTACTAATTAAATGTACTAACGTACTAAAAGAGCACATTGAGGGATGGTATACTTTTCCCACAACATCAAAGATGGCTTCATAAAAGGATTGGTATTTGAGTTCCATCCTTAAAGATACAGTAGGAGTTTCTAGTTGGAGAACAGAGAGTATGACTAGATTTTGCACACAGTGAAGGTAGGAGAAAACCAGTGCTTTCAGTGAGAAGTGAGTATGTCAGTGTGACTACACATAATAACATGGTGGGGAATGTGGGAAACCTAGTCTAGGAAAATATGTTTGAGTCTGAATTATGAAGGGCCTCACGTGCTGAATTAACACTTTATCTTAAAGGAAATATGGAGTCATTAATGTTTCTGAAGCAGGAAACAACACAATCATATTTCTCTCTCAGAATATACTGCTGGGGGGACGGTATAGCTCAGTGGTAGGGTGTTCACTTAGCATGCAAGAGGTCTTGGGTTCAATTCCCCAGTACCACCATTACAAATAAATAAAGAAAAATTTTTAAAAATATATACTGATAAAATTGAATAGTGATTAGTAATATAGAATTTGAGAGATGTCAATTTATAGCTGCAGTAGGCAGATATATAATGGTCCCCCAAAGATACTTATGTTCTAATCTTTAGAATCTGTGAATATGTTAGGTTACATAGCAAGAGGTAACTAAGCTTGCCAATGAGCTGACCTTAAATAATAAAAGATTATACTGGATTACGCAGATGGGCCAATCTAATCACAAGGTCCTTTAAATGTGGAAGAAGGAAGCAGATGAGTTAGTGTTAGATTGAATGCAATGTAAGAGAGACTTGACTGGCCATTACTGGCTTGGAAGTTGGAAGGGGGCATAAACTGAAGGATAAGGGCAGTTTCTACAGACTTGAAAAGGCAATTACTTCAGAGTCTCCAGGAAAACCCAACCAACATCTTGATTTTAGCCCACTGAGACCCAATTTGCACTTCTAACCTCCAAAACTATAATACATATGGTATTGTTTTAAGTCACTAAGTTTGTGATAACTTGTTAAATTGGTAATAGGAAACTAACACACGATCCCATGTGTAGATAGGTGTGACCTTTGATAAATTACTCAACTTTCTATTTCCCCAATTGTAATACAACATAAGAATGTTATTCCATTTATCTTCCAGGAAAATTGAAATAATTACTATGCCTATTCTTGGTGTTAAATAAATAATAGGAGGGAACAGAAGTAGTAGTAACTGTAGCATTATCTTTATCTTCATCATCATTGAACATTCTGTGAATTATTTTATATTGGTAAAATAAGAAAAATCTATAAGTTTTTCAATAGATCTTATGAGACTGAAGTAGGTTCTAAACAAAGGTAGTGCTGGTGGGGTTGGTGAGAAGAGAGAGATCTGAGAAGTATTTTGGGGAAGAATCAAAGACTTTTGACAGGTTAGAAACGGATGTAAAATGTAGACGGAAGACCTTTATCTTTTCTCTTGGGTGACTGAGTGTATTTCACAAATAGCAAAGCGGTTGAATAAATCATGCCACAGTCTGATACGTGAGCACCTGTGTAACTCAGGCTGAGAGCCATATGAGAGGCTGTTTCAAATGCAGTCTTTTTCTACCTTCCGAACGTATTAAAGACATGAAAAAATTCTGTCCTGACTTCCAAGAAGAACTGATCCAGCATCAGGTAAGCCCTGCTGTCCACTGTACATATGCTGCAAGATCTTCAATGGCATCTTAAAGTCTATTTAATAACTCCATTAACACCTTTTTCTCTCTGGTAGCCTGACTGCCCACATCTTTAATAAAATGCTTGTCCACACGATGATCACACTGCTTCTGCTAGTTTTAGGTGCCTGAATTAATTATCTTCCCCAAATAGCTTCCTTTTTAACCTAGGGTTTGAACAGCAGAGTTTCTTTGTTGCTATGGATTCTAGGCACACAACATTTTGTCAACCCTTGAACCTAATCTCCTTCCCACTAACAGTTGCTCAAGCAAACGTCTTCCTTTACTTCATTTCTCTGTTAACAGACAAATACTTAAATATTGAGAACATATCTGGAATCCTGCTGAAATTAATCCTTGGACTTCTGCTGATTTTCATCAGTATAAATGATCTAGAGAAACAAAATGACTGTGAACTAGCTGGAATTACTAATCAGCCAAAATCACAGGGGAGGAGAGTAGAGGAAGCTACTGCCAAACACAGGTGGGGTTCACTACGCCCTGTAGCCGAGAGGGCATGTGGTAAACAAGACATGAAAGGCAGCCTTGTGAAGAGCTCCGCACGTTGGGCCTAAATGATTAAGAAATGAGTAGCGCCAATCAGTTGAATTGCGTGACGTCTGGAGCGTAATTATGGTTCCGTCACTCCAGAAGGGTGTGAACTGTGTGAAGCTTCAATTAGACCAGAAAAAAGGATAAGACCCACTAATACGGCACACTTAGAAACAGGTTTGCATTTCAACTTAACTTTCATAAAAAAGTACTGATGAGAGAATTGAGGTATCAGGATTTTTGTGTGTGTGCGTGTGTGTGCGTGCGTGTGCACATGCACACCCTTATATGTTTCGAGTTAAAAGGGTACCATTTTATAAGTTTTGACACATGTATACACCCATGTAACTAGCAGTCCATAAAATATATATATATACATGTATTTCCATCAACCTAGAAAGTGTTCTTGAGTCCCCTTAAATCTCCTTATCTCCATAGGAAACCAAAGTTCCTATTTCTACCTCCGCAGATTAGTATGGAATGATCCAGAATTTCATATATATGGAATCCTACAGTGTGTATTCTCGGTTTGGCTACTTCTACTCTGCTTTTGGCTTCTGAGATTCACGCATATACTGTTGAGTTTAATCAGCATTTCATATCACAATTTGTTTATCCATTCTCTGATGAGGGACACTTAGACTGCTCCTAGTTTGGGGCTATTCTTAAAAAAAAATAAAAACCCTCTATGAACTTTCTTGCACAAATTGTCTGTTTTAGGATATATGTTTTGATTTATGTTATAATCAGGTCATAGAGTTGGAAAATATTTAACACTATAAAAAATAGCCCAAAATGTTGACAAAGTAGTTGTACTAATTTATATTCCTATAAGCAAGACCGAGAGTTCCAACTAATCCATGTCCTTGCCAACATTTTGTGTTGCAAGTTTTTACATTTTAACGCTTCTACTTGGTGTGAAATGATTTCTCGTTTTTAAATTTAATTGTACGCCTATGAAGACTAAACGTGTTAAGCACCTTTTCCCTTGCTTTGGGGCCATAAGTCTTTTGGTCAATATAATTACATTATTTGTGATTTCATTATTTATTAAAAGGGAGGAAAAATATATATGCAATAGTTTGTCAGATAAAAATATTGCAATATTTCTTCTAGTTTATAATTTTCATTTTCATATTCTTAACAATGTCTTTAGACAGAAGGAATTTTAAGTATATTTACTTTTTTTCTTCTTCTAAACAGTGCTTTTCTCATTGTAAGAAATCCTTGCCTATCCAAGGTCACAAAGGTATTCTCTTATAGAGGCTTTCTTCCAGAAGTTTTAGATTTAATTTGTGTTTAGGTCTATAACATATCAGGAATTAAATTTTGCTTGTGATATTATGATTTTTTTTTTTTTCATTTTTCCCCTTAAGTTTATCTAATTTTCCCATTCACATCTGTTGAACAGACTTCTCTTTCAACTGGTTTGGCACCCAGGTAGGAAAAAAATTAATCAACAAGATACATGCTGGCCTATTTCTGGGGCCTCTATTCTGTTCTATTCACCACTTTGTCCTTACGCTAACTACTCCAAGTAAATTTACCTTCGTAGTGTAAGCCCTCCAACTTTAATATTATTTTCAAATATGCATATAAAAGGTTTCTTCTTTCCTTTGTTTTCTCTTTTATATAAATTCTAGAAACAACTTAATTTCTATTTTTTAAAAAAAGCTACTTTGGGTTTTTATTGAGATTGTGTTGAATCTACAGATCAGTTTACAGAGACCAGCATCTTACTACTTAGTCCACCAGTCCACAAACATGGCATATCTCTTTATTTGCCAGTCTTCTTCAATTTTTTCTAGTAATGATTTGTGTCGTTTTCCACGTAGAAATTTCACACGTTTAAAAATTTATCCCCACTATGTCTGCAAGTTTGTTTCTGTTTTGTAGATGAGTTCATTAGTGTCCTCTTTTTCCTTTCTTTTCTTTTTTTTTTTTTAGATTCCAGGTATGAGTGATATCATATGGTATTTTTCTTTCTCTTTGTCACTTCACTTAGAATGATGATCTCCGGGTCCATCCATGTGGTTGCAAGCAGCAAAATGTCATTCGTTTTCATGGCTGTAATATTACATTGTATAAATATGTCACATCTTCTTTATCCATGCATTTGTTTGTTGATGGACACAGGTTGCTTCCATATCTTGGCTATTATAAATAATGCTGCTGTGAACACTGGGGTGCATGCATCTAAACACTAAAAAAAGTTCATACATTTGAATCTCTCTTATTAACTGCATGTACATGTATAGTTATTGTTTCCTAATGAATTAAAAATTTCCCTTTCTATCTCTGGAAGAACACATTTTGAGGCTCACTTTGTTGTTATTTAACATAGACACAGCAGTTGCCTGTCTTAAGTATGATGTGTGTATGGTGTATCTGTTATTTTCCAATCTCTCTTTGGTTTTATATTAATGTATGCATTTTTTTAATAGGATGGAGTTAGGTCCCTCTTGTCAAGTCTGATAATCTATGGCTTTTAATTGGAATGTTTGGCACATTTACATTTTAATTACTTATTGATACATGTGTGTTGTTATCATTTTGCTACTTCTTGCTGATGTTTGTCTCTCTGATTTTTGTTTCTCTCTTCTGCTTTCCTTGACTTCTTTTGGGATAATTGGACGTTAGTATTCATATAGTATTTCATGTTAATTTATCAATTTATTTTTAGCTATACTCATTCATTATATTATTTATTGGTTGGTCTAGATATTACAATATTAATTCTTAACTCCTCACAGCCTTCTTAGAGTTAATACTGTATCACATTATATAAAATACAAAAATCTTAAATCAGTATCATTCCCATTTAATCTTCTCCAGTTTTTTGTGCTGTTTTGACACATACTTTGCAGCAGAAAGCAAGCTATCTTTTAAAAATTAGATAGATAGTCTTTTATGTTTATCCACATATCTACCATTCTCAGAGCTTTTTGGTCAATCCTCAAAATCTTATTTTCCATTTGATGTTATTTTTCTTCATCCTGAAAACCTTCGTGTATCATTTTTTATAGTGCAGTTCTGCTAGTAGCAGCTTTTAACCTTTCATTTATCTGAAAATATCTTTATTTGGGCTTCAATTTTGAAACACAGTTTTACTTGTTATACATTCTTCTTTGATAGTTTTTATGCTTTTCATCCCCTTTAAAGATACCATTCCATTTCTTCCAGCCTCCATTGTTACTAATGAGAAGGCAGCCATAGTTTTTACCCTGTTCTTTATATGTGACATGTCTTTTTATTCTTTTTATTCTGGCTGTTTTCAAGATCGATCGATCGATCAATTGATCGATCAATCTCTCTCTCTCTCTCTCTCTCTTTCTCTCACTCTCAGCTTTCAGTAATTTGCTTATGATACGTTGAGGTGTTATGTTCTTATTTATACTGCCCAGGGTTTGCTGGGCACCTTGGATTCTTATGCTTATGATTTTACTGAATTTGAGAAAGTTTTGGACATTTGTTTTGTTTCTTCAAATACTTCTCTATGCTAATGTTTTCCCTCTTTCCTTATGGATTCCAATTACAGTATAGATGTGTTTACTAACTGATATTCTCCCATGAGTTAGAGAGGCTCTGTTTAGTTTTTCCTATTTTTTTTTTCAGATTGCATATTTTTATCTGCTTTTGTTTTGTACATTCTGTTCATTTTTGCTTTGTTTTGCTGATTTTGGACTCGTTAATTTTGTTAATTCAGTTAATTTTGGACCTATTGTTAATAACAGATCCTTTGTTTTGTCCATTCTGTTAATTTATTTAATGTACTTTTCAGTTTCTGGTATTTGGCTCTTTTTTTACAATGCCCTTATCTCTCTTTTTTTGACATTTGATGGGCTCTTTAAACACTGAGGTCTTCCATTCTTCTTTAACTCCAGGAAGTTTATCTTGCATTTCTTACAGTATTTCTTCCTGTGAATTTTAAAAACTTTTTTCACTTTTCTTTTAAGATTTTCAATATTCTTTTACTTCCTTGTTTCCTTGTGGAACAGTTTCTCAATCTAATCTCATTACCACTAACTCAGATGTGTCTGTCTCTTCCCTGCATCTACTCTGTTTATTATTCCTACCATTAAATTTTCATTCTCATATTTTTTACCTGACCCTTTGTGTTTTATATTGTCAATATTGTCTATCTCCTTTAATAGAATTCTTATGTTGTCTTTTCTGCTTAATTTTAGTTATTGATCTATATATTCTGATGTTTCTGCTTCCAATACACCCTATTCCTTCAAACCATTAGAGAGATTCAGCATTTGGGTAAACAAAGTTTTCTTAGGTTGAGCTTTACCAACCCTAGTTGTCTGGAGCAGAGTGAGGGATACTCAGTCCTAACTGTTTAACCAAACTCCATACTCCAGCAAGATTTTTCCAAAAATGCTGGCAATCGAGCAAGTTTCTGCAGGAAAGTGGAAGAGGAAAAATACCTTACGGTATATTGGAGAAGAATAATAACTGAACTGAACTAGCTTTTTGCAATTTATGTTTTCAATATCCACCAAGCAAACTTCCGCACCAAACTGGAGCATTCAAATTCCAGCTCAAAAGAGCTTTCTCTCCCTCGGAGAACTTCTGTTGGTTGTGATGTTGCTTTCTGGATTCTATGTTCCCTTCTATAATTTCTCTAGGGTTAATTCTGGGCAAATAAGTAGCTACTCATTCTAATTCTTATTCCTAGCAAGTATCAGATCTATCATTACATATCTTTACACTAAAACTGGCACATTTCCTGTAATATAATAGATATATAATAAATGCTTTCCAGTGAGGAAGTAGAATTCCTTTTTCATCTTGCTTCTCAGGGGTTTTGACTTCCTGAGATTTTTCTTTTTTTCCCAGTTCTACACTTCCTACTCAATTCAAGCCTCCCTCAAGCTTAGCACACAGTTTCTGAGCTAGGTTCCTAAATTTTACACATATTATGCTTGCCTCACTAGTTTTATAGCACACGATTTACTAAATTTATTCTCTCGGGCTTATATAGAGGAACGAATTACTTTAGCTAGAGAAAATGTGATTTTAATCAGTTAGGTCAATTGATTGCTTACGTTGAGCTTTGTGACAGAGTAAAATTGATATTTATTGTTAATTGTCAAAAACTGCATTCAGGACCAGGGAGTAAAATGTAGGTTTGCTGCATCTATGTGTGTGTGGAAGTGGCAGTTAAAGAAGACAAGACTCATGTATCTGATGTTCCTTGACATTAATTTATGAAAGGATAGTTGCCTCTAATATATTAACAGCTCAGAGTGTCAGAAACTATATTTTTAAATTCTTAATTATGAAATACCCATAAAAAATTAAATGCTGTAAAAATAATGATTTTAAAAAACACCTGCATACTCAGACAGGTTAAGACTTTAAAAATTATATTATTTAGATGTTCCTTATATTATTCTTCCCAATTTATCTCCTTAACTATCCACTCCATGTTAAGCTGTATCCTAACTTCAGTGTCTTTGTGCTACTTTACAGTTTTCCACATATTTGTGCATCTTGAAGCAATATTGTGTTTAATTTTGAAGCTTACAAAATTTAAACTAATGCAATCATATCGTAAGTATTATTGTATAAGTTGCAACCTTAGGTTAACATTATATTTTTTATAATTCCTATCAATGCAATACTTCTGGGGTTTTTTTTTTCATTTTTACTGGAGTAGACTGTTTTCTTAATAAATGTTTTATTTATTTATGTTTGATTATTTATAGACATTTAGTTAGTTAACTAATATTTAGTTAAAATGGACAATACTACTTAAAATACTCCTTTATGTGTCTTCCATATAAACATAAGAATTTTTCTAGGGAGAACTCCTAGGTCATAAGCTATCTTCATATTCTACTGAAACAATTATTCCATGGTTTTCTATACTGGCTTCTGATCTCCCAAGTCATCTCACATGTCTTTATTCTCAGTCTAGAATGACCCAAATGAATCATTAAACAGAACTCACTCCTTATCATTCTTAATCACTTATGCTATTCCCAAATCAGAGTTCTATCAGAGAGAAGTACTGCATAATTAGATATGATTCTAAAAAAATCAATGCATGGCTAATTTGATCATTTTGGCATTCTTTATAACAAATATTCTTCACTGCCCAATTTATCCAGTTATAGCAATTGATTCTGATAACATAGACAGCTAAATTAGATTCTTAAATATGTCTAAATGCTTCAATCACATTTCTCTTCCATGGACACATAGACATCTGGTCTCTATAAAGCAGAACAGAATGAGTATTTTACATTAGTACAAGATCATAATTTTTTATGGATTTTCACAATGAAGGAAGATACCTGCTGGCAAAGAGATTTTCCACCTAGATGTCTATCATTTGCACGGAAGGTTTATGGGGGAGAGAAAGTTATTTTCACGTGTTGTTTAGGAGATCTTTCAGCCTGGTTTTTTGTCTCCTCTTATTATATTACATGCTCAATGTATATTTCTCTGAATATTATTCGTATAGCATATTAATACCATACATCCCTTATCTCATAACTCATTAAATTTGAAGGTTCACGACTGGATTAACAATATCTTCAAGAGGAAGTAAAAAAAATTATGTATACACATTTTAACTACCCCCAGATTGTATATTTTTATCCACAAAATTACATATTCCTTTTTTATTCAGTAGTCTAATTTAAGTTTAAGTGTAAGCCTTGCTTACATTTAGAGCATAAAGATTCTATTGTTCTGAGCATATTTTATGTGTCTATTGGCCATCTGCATTTCCTCTTTGGAAAAATGTCTATTCAGTTCTTCTGCCCACATTTTAATTAGGTTGTTCATTTGTTGTTGTTGTTGAGTTATATTAGCTGTTTATATATATTGGATATTAACCCCTATCAGTCATATCATTTATAAACATTTTCTCTCATTCAGTAGGTTATCTTTTCATTTTATTGATTTTTTTGTTTTTTGGGGTTTTTTGCTGTGCAAAAGCTTTTAAGTTTAATTAGGTCCTGTTTGTTTATTTTTGCTTTTATTTCCTTTGCTTTAGGAGACAAATCCAAAAAAATGTTGCTACAATTAATGACAGAGAGTGTTCTGCCTATGTTTTCCCCTAGGAGTTTTATAGGTAGGAGGGGCAGACTCACAATATAATCAAGTCCCACACCCCCTGGGTAGGAGACCTACAAACTGGAGAATAATTATATTGCAGAGGTTCTCCCCCAGGAGTGAGTTCTGAGCCCCATGTCAGGCTCCCCAGCCCGGGGGCCCTGCACTGGGAAGCCTAGCTCCCAGATCATTAGCATTGCTAATCATCAGGGAAATGCAAATCAAAATCACAATGAGATATTACCTCACACCTGTCAGAAAGGCTACCATCAAAAAGGATACAAGTAACAAATGTTGGTAAAAATATGGAGAAAAGAGAACCCTCCTACACAGTTAGTAGGAATGTAAACTGGTGCAGCCACTGTGGAAAAAAACCAAGAACAGAACTACCATATCACTGAGCAATTCCACTGCCCAAGTATATCTGAAAGAAACAAAAATGAAAAAGATACATGCACCCCAATGTTCACAGCAGAATTATTTACAATGATCAAGCTATGGAAGCAACTTAGTGTCCATCAACAAATGAATAGATGGAATACTACTCAACCGTAAAAAGAATGAAATATTGCCATTTGCAACAACTTGGATGGATTTGGAGAGTATTATGCTTAGTGAAATAAGTCAGACAGAGAAAGGCAAATACTGTATGATATCACTTATGTGTGGAATCTAAAAAATACAACAAACTAGTGAATATAACAAAAAAAAAAAAAAGCTGAGGGGTGGGTTAGCTCAGTGCTAGAGTGCATGCTTAGCATTCATGGAATTCAATCTCCAGTACCTCCATTAAAAAAAAAAAAGAGAAGCACACATGTTGTGCTTCTGTGTATACTAAAAAAAAATAAAAGTGTAGTCACTGGTACAGAGAGCAAACTGTGGTTACCAGTAGAGAGAGGGAATGGGAGAGGGGCAACAGAGGGGCAGGGGATCAAGAGGTACAAACTATTATGTATAAAGTAAGCTACAAGGACATACTGTACAATATGGGAAATATATCCAATATTTTATAATAACTATAAATGGAGTATAACTTAAAATTTTTGAATCACTATATTGTACATTTGTAACATATAAAATTGCACATCAACTATACTTCGATAAAAAAAATTCTATTGTTCTATATTTGGCCATTATTGGACACCACATTTATCAAAATACGTGCATGCATACAGATTCTTATTATAAAGGTCAGCAAAATATTGCCTGTGGACCAAATGTGACATATCATCTGGTTTTGTAAATAAAGTTTTATTGGAACATAGTAACACCTATTCATTAACATATTCTCTATGGTTGTGTTGGCATTTTAATACAGAGTTGAGAAGACAGAAGCCATACGACCAACAAAGCCTAAAATATTTACTATCTAGTTCTTATAAAAAAAAAAAAGTTGATGCTGCCTGCATTAGTATATCAGGATTGACAATATAATTTCAAAGAATACTGGAAAAAATGGAATTGTTTCTGAATTTCCCTCTTAATCTTGTTGCTTTCTTTCATTTGCTCATTTAACTTTCTCCCCTTAATTTATGTATCTCTGGATGTTAAACTGGACTTCTTAGAAACTAGTGGGATTTTGATTGATAGATGTTTGGAATCTGATTAATATTTGGTTTCAGCACTGAGGTAGTCATTTGAGCTGTACACCAAGTATTCTGATTCTTTCCCCCTGGGCATGTAGCAGGAGTACAATTCTTCGCTGGCTTGAAATGAGGTAAAGCAATGTAACATGGGTTGGCCAATAAAATATGAATGGAAATAAGACATAATTTTTTTGGACAGAAGTATAATATTCCCAACTTTATTTTTTCCCCGCTACTAGGGCACTCAAATGGCCACTAAAGTCAGAGCCTCTTGCTGATAGGTAAAGATAAGGAGTGAGAAATAAGCTTTGTTGTTTTAAGCCATTGAGATGCTGAGACAGTTCACTACCAGAAGCATAGCCATATTTATCTTGATTAATACAAAAACTGGTTCAAGATGTGGGATGTTGCCACTGCAGGGAATGGTGGTTGGTGAGACAACAGTTTTTAGAGAATGGGAGGATGGTGATCAGTGACAAGCAACAATAAAACACTTGGTAAAACTCTCACCTATAGTAATTTGAGTGGTAGACAATGTACCAATGAGCTTACAGCTTTAGGTGAAGAGACTGGAAAACAGTATGTTAATATTATAAATTGGTGATTAGAGGAGTCCTTTGACAATATAATAACAGATACATGTAAATTCAGAAAGTAAATGGTCAATTTTCAAACAGTATTGAAAGAGAATAGAAGAAAATCCAGAGATGTAGAGTTTAAAGAGTTAGTAGGGAAAAAAAAAAAAAAGGCTTTTGAGCAGTAAGTCAAATAAAATGCAAATAAAAGTCAAATAAGTCTAATAAAATTCAGCCAGCATCACAGTAAAAGTAGATGAAATCTTTAAATGTCACACTTAATCACCCAGTGTTAGTCAAAACCTCTTCCATGGGTTTAGTTGTTTCCGAGTTAGTCTTTTGAATCTGACAAAATTGTTCAGTGAAAAAAAAGACTAAACGTACAACTGGCCGTGTAATCTTGATAGGAAAGGAGTGTCACTTCTGGGAAGAAGACTCATGGGTCAGTGCATTTCACAACATCCTGTCTTCCTGACCTCAGTAACCGCAGATTACATATGTCTAAAATGAGTCTCCATCATCCTGGGTCCCTAAATGACTACTGAGTAGAAGCCCTTCCTGATTCACAAAATACAGGTAAGATGAGAGTGGTCAACTTTATTAAGCAACTGAGACTGTGGATTTTCTTTGTTTCTTCACCATAACACAGCCTATCCTGACTCCAATCATTGCTTATCTTAGAAAGTTTATTACCTAACCTAAAACACACAGTGATTCCCATTGCCTTAATTGAATACAAGAAATGATAAGTAATCCAGAATATCATAATTTTATCTGAATACTGCATCATGGTGTAATTAAAAAAAACATTTCAAATAACAATTGTCAATGTGCTTTAGACAAAAATGTCCAGGAATGCATGTGCAGTTATGCAAGTTGGGTTTATTATCATTTATTATCAATGAGGAAGAACACACACATGGAGGACAGTGGCGTCTCAGTAAGAAGTTGTTAAAAAATACTTATTACAGGATTTAGGCTTTGGTTAGTGATTTGGGGGAGGGTCTACAGTAGCAGGATATGCTTTAGGTTGGATGCTGTCAGAAAGCAGGGGCAATTCTACGAAAAGTTATCTCAATAAATTCTATCTATGGGAAGAAAAAATTAGAGAGAAGATAAGGTTGTCATTGGTAAAGTAGCAGTTAATCATTTTGGTCAAGAAAGGAAGCATTTGGTATTTTCTGAGTTGCACAGTGACTGTTTCTGTTTGTGCTTGGACAAAATTATGAAGTGGTCTTGCTTTGTCTCACTTATCTTGGCCTCAGAGTAACTTTGTCTGAGATTAAAACTCTGTGAAATTTTTTTATATCTAATAGAATAACATAGCCTAGCTGTAAGTGCAAGGACATTTTTTTGAATGTCATAGATTGCTCTTTTCTTTTTCTTTTTCAACCTGAAAATACAAATTCAAGTTTGAGATACCGTTTGACATCACCAAGAAGATAAGTTAACTGTGGTTCTAATAGGATAAGAAATATTTTTCATACATGGTTTAAGTGTCCACATGTATAAATAAGATGACTATATTACAGAATATTCTTTTTTATGGAATGGGAACGTTTTCCCCTTCAAATGTATTTCTCCTCCAGTCTTTCCTGTCTCAGTAAATGGCATCTCCATTTACCCTATTGCTTATGCCAAAAACTTTACAGTTATTCTGTTTTCTTTCATTTCCTCACTCTACACATACAGTCTATCCATCATCAAATGCTGCTGGTTCTACCTTCCAAATATATTCCAAATGTCACTGTTTTTCATCACCTGTTATCATTTGGCCCATCAGTTCTCAACTATACTGCCATAATACGTTTTCTGACCTTCCTGCTTCAACAAGAGGAAGCAGGGGAGAGAGGGGAAGGAAAGAGAGAGAAAGAGAGAATATAAAATAGAAAAAATAAGGAAAGACTATTTCTAGTTGGTTACCTAAGGTATTGGGGAATTAGGTTGAAGCATTTTAGTATATAAAGTGCATGCTTTAATATACATAGTCTTATAAACTTGATTTTAATTGAATAATACTTTAATAATTACAAAACACAATTAAATTGAAATGTAATCACCAAACAAAATTTTTAAAGGACTTTTCCTATTCACATCTATTGGAAAGTTCATAAAACAATGACAACCTGGTAGCAAAGAATATTTTTAGTGCCCATACTTTGGTCTCATATCATTTTCCTATAAAATGAACCAAAGTTCTTTTAAAGTGCCAGTGACTGTGTAATGTCTGCATGGAAGCTTTTATCTTGGATAGCGAAAAAAGAGATCTCAAACTCACTGCTAGGGTCGTGCCAAAGGACTCAGTAGTAATTGAAGAGTCTCACTCTGGGTGAAGATGGGGAAATTTGAGCATCAAAAAAGATTCTTTAAATACCTAAAATACATTTAAATACACCAGTTCATCATGATGCTAAAAAACGCTAAGTGCTCATTGTTTGAATATTCTGGTAAATTGACTCATTATGATGTGAAGTAAATTTAAAAAATTAAATATATATCCTACCATTTTCTACCATAACTGTGTTTTTGTTTTTTGTTTTTGATAACCACACAGCAGACAAAAGAGAGAGAATTTCAGATAATAAAATAATAGGATAAATAAACTTATATTATCATTCTATATACTCTAATGAATCAATCTAGGTATTAATCAACAATTACTGTTAACATCAGAAAACAAGAAAAACCGATATTATGTGCCTCATTTTAGATAAACACAACACTATTATCTATGAAATAGCATTGTTAGAAAAAGAGAAATTGATAAATCTGAATTACTTCAAGCCTCCAGTTCTAATCTATATAAACATACATGAGAGCGTTGGTTTGCATATTTGGGAATTTACCAGGTGAAATCTGAAACTGGCCCCTATACAGGGAAGGGAGGAAGAGATCTGAGAATGAGGCAGAGCACTCCAGATGGGTAGGTGGTAGGTTTAATAAGCAAGGGGACTTAGTTACCAGGTTTGTCCTCGGCAGCTGCAAGACGAGTAGATCTTCACATTCACCCACTAGAATCTGAAAAGTTTATTTAGAGGCTTTAACAGGGTTCAGTCATGTACACTGTCCAGATGGTCTCAGAAATACATTTCTCTCTCAAAGCTGTGTCTTTGAAAACAGCTCCAGCTGTGGGAACAGTGGGTGGAACCTACATTTAAGGACAGAGGAGGGGTGAGGAGACTCTGATTGCCCAGCGCCAGCTCGCAGGTAACTGCTGGTCACATCCTCTCAATAACTCTTCCAACAAAGAGAGAAGAGCGTGTTAAAGGACACATGAGGGATGCAACCAGCAAAAAGTGAACTACAGGATACGGCTGATCTTGTTTCTGATTCAACGAATAAGCTTCAAATAATACAGAAAAAGATAAAGATGGAGAGAAACAGAAACTCTGCCCTCTAACTAACAAGGCCCATCAGGTGAAACAAGATGACATACTGAAAACACCCAGCTTGTTCTGCAGAGTACCAGAGAAACCCCAGATAAGGAGACAACTTGCTGACAGTCCCTGACTAAGCCTCACACACAGGAGCACTGAGGAACTAGAATGACATAGTGAACTTTAGACGTGACAGGACAAAAACCCACTGCGTGTTGCATAAGGAACCCTGCTGAATTTGCACATGCAACCCATGATGCAGTATGGAGAACAGTCACACCTGCACAGAGAGTTCCTGAAACTTGCAATTTGCTTTCCACCAATCATCTCTGGGCCTCCTCCCCGCTTGCTCCCTGCTTCCATGATAAATCCCCCCATTCAAATCTTATCCAAGAGACAGATCTGGTCACTGGCCTCCCTGCTTGGGTGCCCTGAAATAAAGCCTTTTCTCTCTGCAAAAGATCGTTGCCTTGATATTTGGTCTATCCATTGTGCAGAAGCCAAGGAGTCACTTGCTCTGCTATAAAACCTTTAGAACTTAGTTGGTTCCTGATTTTAAAAAAAGAAATTGTAAAAATAATTGTGGTATTTGTGAGAAATTGGAAAAACTTAAACAATGATCAAATCTTTTCTGATATTAAGAATTTATTGTTGAATTTTTAGAATAATAATGATATCATGGGTATCTTTAAAAGAAGCTATTAACTTTCAGAGAAACATACTGAAATATTTACAGAAGAAATAATACAGCCTATATCTGCTCAGAAATGATAAGAGGAAGTAGGTAGGTATATAAATGAACACATGATTCCAGGTATTGATTACTGTTGATGATGGATAATGGTGAAGAACTGGACTATGGTCTTCTTTATATTTCTATATAAGGTTAAATTTTTCTACAATAAATAATTTAAAATAAATATAAAACCAAAGCAACATAATATAAAATATATAAGTAAAGTTTATGAGATAAGAAAACTCAATTGTGTTCCTTTAGTTATCAGGTCATTTGCTAAGTGTTTTGAATTTAAAATTAGACAAAATGTCATATTTGAGGTTTCATGCTTTTAGTATATTTTTTGTTGGTAGAGCTGTTTTCACAGCAGTAGAATTTACATTTTTTGGCAAAACTTCTCATGTGTCAGTACTTTTCATGTTGTACACATCAAATTACAATAAAAGGACAACTATAAACAAGATGCAGTTCCTTAACTATTTTTAACAGCCCAACTATATCATAGTAAGCCAAATCTATATTCCACCATCAAGTGGGGTTCTTTCATTACTTCAGTATGATGGATCATTAAGAGTATCTTAAAAACCAGTAGTTTCATCATTACCGCTCAAAACCCAGTGGAAGAATTGAGCTAGGAAAAAAATGGAAGATCCTGAGCATGCTGCATCACTTCAAATTCCATTTGTAATTTTTGTAGTGCAAATAGACTCTGAATGTTTCTTAATGTGGATAAATTCATTTTATTTAGGTTGAGCATTTTATTTTGGTATATTAGTCAGCTGGGGCTGCCATAAAAAATACTACCAACTGGGTGGTCTAAACAACAGACATTTATTTTCCCAAATTCTGAAGGTTAGAAGTTTGAAATCAAGATGCTGGCAGGACTGGTTTCTCCTAAGGCCTCTGTCCTTGGCTCACAGACAGCTGCGTTCTGTGTCCTCACACGGCCTTTGTGCTTGCACATGTCTGGTGTCTCTTCCTCTTCTTATAGGGATTTAAGTCACTGGATCAGGGCCCTTATGACCCATTTAATCCGAATTACCTCCTTAAAGGCCCTGTCTCCAAATGTAGTCACCCTGGGAGCTAGAAATTCAGTATATGAATTTGGGGGATACAATTCAGTATACAATAAGCTGAAACTTTTTTCTAATAATTCAAGATGATGCCTAGGAAAAAGTTAGTTTTTCACACAAGAAAAACCTTTCTAAAGATCATGATTTTCAAAAGGTCCAATGGCTAAAAGTTCAGTAACTGAAACACTATCCTTTAGCTGAGATCTAAGTCCTCCGGCATCCATTTTTCAGCCTGCTCTGCACACAGCCTCTCAGCCCACTGATGTCAGCCAGCCGCTCACTTCTAACTTAGGGGGTTGATTCTCCACATCTGTTGGCATATGTTTTTTTAAAAATGTGCACGGATTTGTGGTCAAAATATTTAAAAGTTACAGATAGCAAATAAACATATGACAAGATGCATTAGGGAAATGCAAATTAAAGCAACAAGGAGATACCACTGTACACCTATCAGAAAAGCTAAAATCCAGACCACTGACAACACCAGATGCTGATGAAGTACGGAGCATCAGGAATTTTCATTCATTTCTGGTGAGAATGCAAAATGGTACATTCACTTTGGATTACAGTTTGGTGGCTTCTTACAAAACTAAATGTATACTCTTATCATCCAACCCAACAAATGCACTCCTTGGTATTTACCCAAAAGAATTAAAAACATATATCCACACAAAAAACCTGCACATGAATGTTTACTGCAGCTTTATTCATAATTGCCAAAACATGGAAGTGACCAAGATGTCTATCAGTAGGTGAATGGATAAACTGTGGTACATCCAGACAATGGAAAATTATTTAGCACTAAAAAGAAATGAGCTATCAAGGCATTAAAAGACATGGAGGAAACTTACATGCATATTACTAAGTGAAAGAAGCCAATCAGAAAAAGTTACATAACGTATGATTCCAACTATGTGATATTCAGGAAGAAAGAGACAAAACTATGGAGATTTTTCAGTGGTTGCTAGGGCTTAAGAGGAAGGAAGACATGACTAGGCAAAGCACAGAGTATTTTTAGGGTAGTGAAAATATTCTGTATGATATCATAATGATGTATACATGTCATTATGCATTTGTCAAAACCCATAGAATGTACAACACAAAGAGTGAATCCTAATGTAAACTATGGACTTGGGTAGATATGATGTATCAATGTAGCTTCACTAATTATAACAAATACACCATTTTGGTGAGGGGTGTTGTTAATGGGGGAAGCTATATATGCGTGGTATATGGGAAATCTCCATACCTTCTGCTTGATTTTGCTGTGAGCATAAAACTGTTTTTTTTTAAAAAGGCTGTTAAAATAATTTAAAATTTTAAAAGTTTTAAAAATCTGAATCCCATCCCTTTTATTTACTGTATGATTTTGAACAAATTAATTAGTATCTATGAATTACCTATATAGTCCAATATACCTAAAATATATCTATCTATAAGATGGAATGATAAAAGTAATTTAATTTCAGAATTATTAAGGATAATTAAAAATGAAACAATTAAGATTTTATAAAATGCTTTCAAATACTGATTTATACTAAATTGATGGCAGACTTTTGGCTCAAACATCAGTAAGAAACAAACACTATAGATAGAAGGCCATTTATTTCTTTATACTACTTCTCTAAGGGAGATCATAGAAATATTTATTTCTACTAATTATAGATTCTCAAAATCTATATATAAGTTCTATGTTTATAATCAGCCTTCTCAATTTAAGAAAATATCCCTGTTTTGATGAAGCAATACATATTCATGGGACAAATTTCAAAATTAAGTAAATCTCATACAGAGAAAAGAAATTCCTCCTACTTCCATCTTCATCCAAGTTCTATCCCTGGAAGTAAGCACTGTTCCCAACGCCTTGCACAGATTTACACAAATGCCCCATACATTATACACAATGAACGAGAGTGCTGGATTCTAGAGCTGTTATTAATCATGTTGAATAATCACTGTACAGATACTAGCCAATGAGAATGGATTTGGGCCTTAGCACTAGTCAGGGTCCTGAGGTCCCCTTATTACTACAGTTGCCCAAGGCCAGTAGGTTAATAAGTGGGTGATGTTAGGGTAGGAGCTACGCAGTCATTACCTAAACTCTGTGCTAGGTTTGTGGTGCTTATAGAAGAGTAAAAAGGAAAAGTAGTGGTGTAGAATGAGAGTTGATAAAGGTACATATTATGTTATCTATTTCGTAGCTTTTGCAGAAAAAAAATTTTTTTTGTATCACAGATGTTATACTTAAGGTGTGTGAATATATATATATACATATGTGTGTGTATATATATGTGTGTATATATATATATACACACATATATATATTCTATTTAGGTAATCTAGTTTCATCAGTAAGAAATTGGTAAAATATTTTCACTTAAAAATAACTAATTTGCCAGAGCAAGGTATTAGCTCCTTTACATATTTTTCCCCGAATTTTCAAAACATCATTTCTAATAAATTCATAAACTCATTGTATAAAGAAACTGATGCCTAGAGTGATTAAGAAGTTGCCCAGAGCCATGAGCTAGGATTTATCCCACATCTATGGGATTGTGATTTGGAAAACTAAAAGTTTTTAATTTGACTAATCAGCTTTATTAATGCTGAGTCTCTGAGTAAAGATTTAATTTATTCTCATACCTAAAATTAGAATTTTTTAATCTCTAAGAAGTTTTACTTTGATTTTCTTTGTTCCCTATACCCATCTTTCTCCCTGGCCCTCTCCCTAAACCTCCTAAAAATTGTCATTTTCTAGGATTTCAGGATGAGACTCTCTGTACAATCACATTTTTCACCTTTTCTAACTTTAGAAACGGTCAATGAGAATTTTAGACAGCTTTTCTTCAGATTCAATTTTGATCATATACAAGACTCAATCAGCCTTCTCAGGTCCTTTCATGAACAGGCTCAGAAGTAAGGCACGTTAGGTTTGATGTATTTCAAGTCTCATATAATGCACTGTTCACTTTCAAATGTCTTCATGCACAGCTATTCTCTTTCTATACCTCAAAGCCACGAGAGGCATTCCTCTAAAAGAATTTCCCAACCTACCACCATTAATTCCATATGAATATGTTGAGGAGATAATAGAGAGAAATCCCCAAAGGAAACACCACTCGCACAGGCTAAAGCAAAAGAAAATATCAGGTCACATTTGTCTTCTTCTTTTCTTTCACTGACTTATTATTAAGCACAGATATTGAAGGAAAAAAAAAAAAACCCCTAAGAGACAATATGTGATTTCAGAGCTTTCTGCCTTTCAAATAACTTATACTAATTGGTGTGCCCATAGACAGTACGATACAACGGAAATCATAGTGGCTGGATGAGCTCCAACTCTCACTGACTAACGGATGATCCTAGGCATCCATTCACTAGTCTCCAGATTCAATTTCCATAAAACCATCCTAATATCTATTGGGGCTACTTAGAAGCTTCAGTGATACATATAAAATGTTTCATAAACTGCAAAGCACATAAAATGGAGAGTATATTATTGCTGAGAAAGGTATGTTTTTTGGTAAGAAAATTTTGCCACAAAACCTCATTCCTTGTTCACTGCACTTACGGATCAACTCATTTTTATTTTTAACATTTTGTGTACTTTCCTTTCCAATCTTTATTTGAATTTTACATCATAACATCCACAGTCATGGGAAAGTAAAATAAAGAGAACACATTAGCCTGATTGATAGCTGGAGATTGACACGTCTCATTGTCAGTTTGGTAGAGCTGCACGTGGATCCCAGCTCAAAATTTGAAATCTCCCTCAGAAATTGTGTGCTAACTTAAATCGAATTGCAATATATTTTCATAACTTTGTGATCTGGTTGAATTTGGTGCATCTGAGGTGCCAATTAAAGTTGAATCCAGGCCCTGTCATTTTAGATGTCCCATGCCTGCGACCAATGGTACAGTGGTGTCATTTTGCAGTATTCTCAGTTGGTACACGAAACTATTTGTGATTATGGGTCATCTGATAGTAAAATGTCATGATATTCTTAACAACACTGATGATAAATATACTCCTAAAAAAGATAAGATACCTCAAGTCTGAGAATTGTGTTATATAGGAGAATATAGGATTTGAAATTAAGTGCAAATCATTCAGGATTATTTTCACTGAAATTCTAAGCTCCGTAATAAATTTTGTTTTCTCTCAGTTTAGGTAATCTGTACTTTTTTCAGAAATAGATTTTAAACGAGTAAAGTGTTTCACCTTCTTGTAAGTTATATATGTGTGTGTGTGTGTGTGTGTGTGTATGCATATACACATATATATGCACACATATATTTTTCCAGAGAGGGGAAAATATTTGTAAAGCTCATTAAATAGTAATTATCTAAAAATTTTACTTGCCCTGCCTTATAACTTCTAAATGATGTCTAATGTCTATAATTTTCTACAGTTTTCTGATATACCTGTTGTTACTCATAGTAATGTCATTAATTGAGACAGTCATGAATATAGTCTTGACACTGGAATGCAACTTTTTTCTTCTTTCATTGATGCAAAAAACATGTTCATCAACTAGCATTTTAATGTTGGGAACTAAGATATTAAAGGCCTTTGGTACTAACATATTCACATCGTATTCTTGATTTTCTCACTGAAAGGATGAGAACCCTAAACTTTTAGTAACTAATAGAGTCCCTCACATTAACACAGCAACCTATAATTACATTCTGAAGTAAGAATGTGCCCTGTTTCAGGTCTTAACCATCTCCTTCCTCTGATACATCAGAAGTTCAGAGATTTTTTTTTTCCTTTACAAATGAAGTTAAATAATTCCCATGATGGATTTCTATCACCTTTTTGAGTTTCATTTGCCATTGCAAATCTCTCACCCTGAGTCACATTCACACATGCATTTAGTGTTTCTGTAAAGTTTCTGGGATTTTCATTCTGTAAAGTATTAGTCTGAAGATGACTCATAGCAAGTACTCCATGTCTCTGACTTGAACTCTCAACAATAACATCTCTAAAAGGGCTGCTTAGACCAGACCTTGGCTCCTCAACATTATTCTCCAATAAAAGGAGTCAGTTTTCCCAGGAAAACGGCCAATGTCAGAGCTGGGGCACAGAAATGTACAACTTGACACTGGAACATCTTGAGTTGGCAATAAATAAGAACATACACAAAAAACAAATAGAAGGCATGTTGAAAGAACACAAGAGCCAACTGAAAGGAGCTTCCAATGGCTAAATCTGGCATAAATTTAGCAAAAAAACAATGATAATATTGGATTACAAGAAACAGAATAAAACAAATATATATTAATCCATACTAATATAAATGAATGAACGAATAAATGAATAGATAGTTACATAAATACAGGAGAAAAAATGGTTCTTTGTGTATAGGAAATTCCAATTAACAAATGTAGGAGGAATAAACAAAATAGAAATTTACCATTAGATGAGTACCACCATAATAGCTGTGGGAGGCAAGACTATCTATGGATACTAAAATAGGTGAAGGAGAGCATGATGAGAAACAGGATATCTGGATATTCTTAAAGTATCTCCTCATGAGAGACATGTGAATTACAAAAGAAGAGTTATAACTTTTACAGTGAAAAAAAAATGGTCGACACTTTAGCCACGTGATCAAAGCTAGTATTACCATCAGTAAGACGCAGTGACCATATGCCCTTCCTGAAGTGGTGCACAGACAAGAATATATTATTTCTGTGGTGCTCTTGCCAAAAATGTATAACCTCAACCTAATCATGAGAAAACACTGCACAAACCCAAACTGAGAGCTATTCTATACATAACTGGCCTAGAGTCTTCAAAAATGTCAAAGTTATGAAAGACAAAAAGAAAAGAAAGAAAAAACAAAAAGACTGAAGAAATGAGGAATTGTCCCAGATTAAAGGAAAGTAAGACAGAATGAAAATTAAACAGTGTGAGATCCACAATTGGATCCTGAATCAGAAAAAGCCCATTAGTGGGAAAAATGGCAATATTCAAGAAATGTCAGTGTATTATTTAATAGTACTGTATCAAAGTTAATTTCTCCTTTTTGATAGCTTTATAATGTTTTTTTAAGACATTAACATTAGGAAAAGCTGGGTGAATATATAAAGGAATTCCCTTTATTATGTTTGTAACTATTCATAAGTCTAAAATTATTTCAAAATAAAATTAAAAAAATAAACGTCTGCTTTTGAAGGTTTCCCTCCAAAACCTCTACAGTTGAGACAGGATATTGAAAGATACCTTAAGAAACTAGATCCTCTGAGATGATCTTTTCAATCTCAAGTAATATGAGGAGAACCTTGTAAAAGAGAAAAAATATCTGAAGTTTATTAATACATTCTTGTTCTCTACTTCCGAAATGCTGTACTGAGATTATTCAATACCATCTTTGGGAACCAGACTTTGAACCATTACTCTTCTGGCTGTTCCTCTGGCTGCCTGAAACAGGCTGGAAGTCCATCGAGTCTCCAAGTCTCGTTGGACACTATCATACCGCCTAGCAGTGTCCTTGGAGCATGTCTCCCGCTCCCCTTGTGAGTGTCTCCATTTAGTTCCTGGAGTATCTTTGGGTGTAAAATGTTCCCCAAAGGAGAGGTGCAAACAAAATTGTATTTGTGTGCCCATGTCATGTTACCATTGGGCTTCGTGTTTTCATTCCCCAAACACATTTAAATAGACTTTCCACATAGGCAGCTTTCTAAGTAAAATACGTATTAAAACATTTAAAAGCTCAGGTCAGAAATATCTCAATAGAACCTGGTATTTAAATAAATTACATTTGTTTGCTTTTTCTTGCCAGGAACCCCTAAAGAAGACGTGTTCAGGGATAGTATGCTCATCTCTGCTTTACATCCTTATCTCTTCCCAACAACCAACTACTTCAAAAAGCACTTGCTAGAATAAAGTATGTGATACCTACAGTGCCTGGTGGCCTGACTCCTACAACCATATCTAAACAGAGTTCTGTTACAGCAGTTTCATTAGGAAAAATTCTTGATGTTTCCTGATGTTTCTACCCTTTTTCTCATTAAAGGGTAATCTTTTATAAGATATATTTGTATTTAAGTATATATTCATATAAATTCATGTATATATGCACATTTATATATATATACATGTATATATCATATGTCATAAATATCTTATATTAAAGCAACTGTATAGTCACCTCATGCTCTAAAATCCTTTTAAAAGCCCCTCTTTTGTTTAGGATAAAGTTGAAACTATTTACGAACTTCACAACCTGTCTTTGACCTTTCTCTTTTACTTTAACTATTAGTAAACGCCTACATAAAATTTGTAATTTAGCTTTCTCCATTCATAGTTTACATAATTCCAGTTCTATTTATTTTTAACATTTACAAGACATCTTTCTACCAACTTCTCCCTTCTCTCCATTTATTTTTTCTTTGAGAATTGGGCAGATTTAATACAACTAACTCCATGAAGACTGATGAATTCCAGTCCTTTTTTAACTGCTTTTTTCAAACTACTTCACTTTTAAAAATGTGGTTAAAGACACATACAACACATGAGGTGAAATATACCGTCCTAAATTTTTAAGTGTGCAGGACAGTAGTGTTAACTAAAGCACTGTTGTACAGCAGATCTCCTTTTACAAAACTTGTTTGTCTTCTTGGCATCTTCTTTCGTGTGTTTGTTCAAATTTTTTGCCCATACTTTAAGTTTTAAATAATCTCAGTCCTCATTTTAAATATGAACTTAATTTGAAGCCTTAAATCCTTAAAAAATAATCATATACACTTTCAGTACCTTTTTCAGTGTCATAATTAATCTAGATATTTTAAAATCTCAGTTCCAATGCTTCCTAAAATGCTATCACATCCAACAAAGGTACGTGTGTGTGTGCGCATGTGAAGTTTTAAATAAATGTGATGGAAATTAAGTAACAAAGAGCAGATTTTAGCCCCTTGAGTGCAGAAGAGTGAGTTATGATTTTCCTTTACTGTTACTTATTATTTAAATGAAACAAAATAATAGCTAGTTTTAACTTTAACAGCACCTATTATAATATGTTATAGATGTAAAAGAACTGAAAAGAGAAGTTGGTGGACTCTCTAAAAAAAACTAATTGCAATGGCTGCCTAGTGTACTTGAAAGAACAAAGAAACCAAATAGCCGGAGGATATTTTACCATTGGTAGGACTACCTTTTATTCATTGTTGTATTCTTAACAACTAACAGAGTCCTTGGACACAGCAGATAGGTAGTCAGCTAGCATTTGTGGAATGAATGGACAAATTTCAGAAAGACTAGAACCAAAGCAAGATATAAAAAGATAAGAGAAAGCAGAGAGAAAAAGAAAGGGTGGTGAGAGGGAGAGAGAGAGAGAGAGAGACTGATTTAATCCTAGCATCAGCATCCTTCCTGCTTCCCAGAGCTAAACTTGTGTGCTTATCACACTCTCTGCACTCAAACACATCTCAACTTTCAAGGCCAGTCCTGATATGAAGCAGAAAGTGTTGAACAGCCCTTCCTCCATAGCTTGAATGGGCACCATCATTCTTATAGATTATCTGACTCTAATATGCATCTTAATTCTGATCATTGGATTTCTCCTTCATACGGATTTCTCCTTCATACTCAAGGCCCAGCCTCACGCCAACAGCCACTCGTAATTGCGCCAGCTCTCATCTGCTTTTCTGCCTTAGCTAGTGTTTCTGATGTCTGGTTCCATTATTCCCCTAGTACTCCTGACTCTTTAGAATTGAACTCTGTTGTTCTTTCAAGTCTTTTGGATCAGAACCTGCTCTGTACCCCAGCAGGTTTCTGTAGTCCAGTTACAGAAGTGGTAGGAGTTTTGTTTAGCTGTCTCCATTTCTAAGAACAGTTGACCCTTGAACAGCACAAGTTTGAACTGTTCACATCCACTTACGTGTGGATTTTTTTCTATAGTAAATTCTACAATACTACACAATCCACAGTTGGGTGAAATCAGGGATTCAAACTCTTAGATAAAGAGGGTCGACTACAAATAATAGGTGGATTTTTGATTGTGCAGAGGGTGTGCGGCTCTAGTTCCCATGTTGTTCAAGGGTCAACTGCACACATTTCTAGCTATTGTTAGCAATATCCCTCTACCACTCCCTCCTCATTGCCAGCTGGTTGCTGGAATTGCATTCTGCTTTTACCTGACGCTTTGGATGCTGTGCCAGAAGAAAGTAATATTCTATGGTCAAAGGCTACAGCTCTCACCCTTGATGTCCATAATCAATTAACGGATGTAGTTCCAGGTCTCTCACCCTTTATTTCTGCTCAAAATTATAGTAAATAACTGGGCCAAGCTCTACCCATCCCATAGTGATTTAACATTCACATTCCCGAAGAAAAATTTTACACATTGAAATCTTAATAAGTAATACAACACAGTGAAAAAGAGCATCAGCTTTGTAGTCAGACAAGCCCATTTCTAAATCCTCCCTCATGACCCGTAGTAGAGAGAATAATGGCCCCCCACGATGTTCACAGCCTAATCCCCAGAACCTATGAGCATGAGATGTTACAAGCCAAAGGAGAATTAAGGTAGTAGATGGAATTAAGGTTGCTAATCATCTCACTTCGTGATAGGGAGATTAGCCTGGATTATCTGGGTGGACCAATATAATGGTCTTTATAAGTGAATCAGAGTCTGAAGTGTTAGTGTCAGAATGATGTGATGTGAGAAAGACTCAGTCAACCATTACAGGTTTTGAAGACCAAAGAGGGCCAAGGATGTGAATGCCTATACACACTGGGAAAAGCAAGGAAATGGATTATTTCTTAGAAGAATGACACCAGAAAGGAAAGCAGCCCTATGGTCATCTTGATTTTTAGCTCAGTAAGACTGATCCTGGACTCCTGATTTACTGACCTGTAAGATAATGAATTTGTGTTGTTGCCAGACACTAAGTTTGTGTGACTAAGCGGCAAAAAGAAACTAATAACCAAATTACGAACTGTGTAGCTATGAGCAAGTTACTCAATGATGCTGAGCTCCAATTCCCTCATTTAAATATGGCTGTTAATTTGGTTGATAACACTGTGTAATAAAACTGAAATTTGCTAAGAGAGTAGAACTTAAATCTACTTGCAAGTAAACAAGAGATAAATATATGAGGTGATGGATATTAACTAGATGAGAGAAATCTTTTCAAAATGTATTTGTATATCAATTCATCATGATGTAGACTTTAAATACCTTACAATTTATTTGTCAAGTATACCCAATAAAGCTAGGAAAAAAAAAAAAAACAAACCCAGGGCTTTTAGAGAAAATAGCTGTAGAAAAAAAGGAACTTTATAAACAAACAAACAAATAAATAAATACTGTTAATACTATGTTTCATTAAATCTGTACTCCATTATTAGTAATTAGACATAAACAGATGAAAACACTATTTATAAATGAATAAAATAACTGCCAATCTAACCTTGGTACAAAGCTTTCATCACATTTTGTATTTTTGTTTTATACACATTTAAAGAGTTCTCTTAGACTTATTTACATTTAGATTTTATCATATATCACTCTTGTGCATACACAAAACTTAACTATAAAAAATAGTTAAGTTACTACTAAAACATTGTCACTTTCAATGTCTAATTTTTCTGAACTGTTTTACAAGTCTGAGTCATAGATGTGCATGCTTTATCAAAAATATTGTTCTTTCTGCCATCAAGAACATTTATAATGTGGCCTTACTTCAATAGGCTTCAAGTTTTTCTTCCAGTCCACTAGTACCCACATATAAGTTTTAATGTGCACATGTAGGCAAGTCAGGATTGCCATCTGACCAAACAGGGATTGCAAAATGCAAACTGATTTGGAGATTTATGGCCTAAACACAAAGGTATAAAGACTTCAGATTTTTAAATATATTTCTCTTTCTGAATGCTGGTTTAGTGTATTTTCATTCCCAGTTATGTTTTTCTTAGTTTCATAAATCCTCATGCACTCAACAGTGTAATAGTCAACAAAGGAAATTCGGAAAAGAAGGCTAATTCTTAATTTTTAAAGTGGCTAAGAATAATTAATGTGGATAGAAGATCAAAATTAGAATTATTTTTAAATCTATATGTATATCTATCTTTTTATATACACACACATATATATATTTGTATGTATAAACTTATATAGAGAGATATATGTGTATACACATATATATCAATAGATAACATAGATATAATGATAGAGATATTGATATCAGGATATTTTTGTTCTCTTTCCATGCAAAACCAGTGAAAAATGAAGAGACATACTTGAAGATAAGCAGTATTTCACAGTCAATTGCTCTCTTTTATTCAATTTGATAACTATGTGATTTAGCCACATTGTGTTTGTTCTTAAGTTTTTTAGGGTCTCTGTTGAATCAGATGCATGCAGAAATAAGACACATGAATTTATGAAAGAAACATATTGATTGAAGTTGGCAAGTGTGTCAGAGCAGAGAAGCACTTTTGAAAATAACTATCTAGAAGAAAAAAATTGAATTAAAGAGTTATATAAGTACGTATTTTCTTTATTCTTTTTTTTTTTATCACTTACAGGTTTTCTGAGTGTATATAAAATAGTGGTCATATTAGGGACATACTTTTTTTTTAATAGAAATCATAGTTCCAACTAAGGAAGAGTTGAAAATTAGTTTATTTACATATTTGTGATAGAAAGTTAGTTTCAAACCATTTTCTCCTCATATAAACAAAAATTGAGAATTGCTGAATTATTAAGTATAATTGGAATAGTGATTAAAATTAAAGTTAAAATTCACAAAAACTATTTTGTTTTACCCTTATTAGCATGAAATCTCAGAATTACACAAACTCTCTCAAAATATTTTCTTGTTTAGCCAGCCAATTAGAATTATGGTTAACTCATCTAAGACAAAATAAACTTCAAAGAGATGATACGCTGGAAAAAGTTCAATAGATGTTTAAAAACTGTAGAAAATCTATACTTATCAGAGTACATGTTCACAAGATTTTAGGTAAGTAAAATCAATTTTAATTCACCAAAGAAGAGTTTAAATAAAAATTTCAGTATATTTTCTGCTTACTTCCGAGATAATCTCCTAAAAGATTAAAATATTTTCCACAATGGATGTAACTCTTCCATGGTAATTACATCTATCATTTTAAAATAAGCACCCCTACAAAAAGGAGAATGGGAATGAGCAAGCAACACATAAAATACAGAAGATAAATGCAAATACAGATTTAAAATATGGTTCATTTTCACTTGGTTATTTATTGATGTTTGACTGCATTGAAAATACTATTCCTCGATCTACCATTTGGTTTTGTAAGAAATTTATCAACAGAAACCTCAATTAAATAAAGTCAGGAGACCAGAAGGGGGCCCTCTCATGCTCTGTGATGATAGCGGAACCCAACAGGAAAAAGGCTCCTTTTCTTAGCAACATTTCAGCCCAAGAAAAGCCATGTACTCTGTTTACCTCAGCCCTTCCAACTCCCTTATAGAAAAATTCTTATATATTTTAATTGTTGATATTCTATACATAATTTGAAGTACAAACATACTTACCATTGCTTGGGTAAAATTTTGTAACAATTATGATTTTAAAGGCTGCTAATGATATATAATAAACATGGATAATTAGCTTTTAAATGTTTATAGAAAAATAAATTACCTGACTATATAAAAGTTGAGAGAACATTAACATTTTAAAGAATGTTACACATATTTTTGAGCCAATAAATGTAAAAAAGTAGAAAATTTTATTCATAAAATGTGAAAAACTATAAGGCAGAATATGAGCATTATATTATATAAAAATTCTTGCAGAATCTCTGGTATGCTACCATTCAAAATATGAACAAATAATTTTTAAAAATTTTACTTTAACTTTTCAAAATAAAACCTTATATGAGAAATTCTACATTGAAAAAAATCCTAAATTTATGCCACAGTTTAAAATAAAAATATTTAAATGCAAAAATATATATATATTGACAGTATGAGGAAAAAACTATTTTTAAAAAAATGAGATGCCCAAAAAAAATCCCGCTTACATCTATTTTAGTGAAATAGAGCCATTATTGTCTTACAGCACAAGTGCAGTATATTTAATTTAGCAGCACAATACACTGAGTTTTTATTTTTTTTGCATAGTAATGCAACATTTTAAAAGTTGATTACAAATTTTTAGTAATAAAATTATAAAACTTATAAATATTGTTGATATAAATTTTGATAATATTTTATTCTTTTATTTCAGAGTTCATTCTATCAGTGGATGATACTTGACTTCACCCTAAACTTCAGTGAAATGTTTCTAACTATAAGCTTTTGGTGTTTGGCCAACATGTACATTTGGTGCCAAAAATACGGTGCATTGTCTTTCAAACAAAAAATGAAGTTATTGAGGGAGATGAGCAAAGATTCTCTGATACCTTGAGGTAAGAAGTTTAAATTTGCTCTACCTTCTATGAAGAGCAGTTTGGGAAAGTGTGCTTAAAACAAAGCTATACTAAACTTGAAACATGAATACAAGTTGAAAGAAGAATACACTATGAAATAAGTTATGCAGATAATTATTCTCTAGGAATTTATCTAAACATAGTTATTATTTGATTTATGCAAACATATGAGTATAAGAAAATATTAAAAAGTACATTGAAAGGCTAGTCTTTATAGTCCAAAAATCAAACATAAAAACAAAATTTTTAAAAAACCGTATTAGTCAACAAAACAACACCGTGCAGTCATTAAAAATGGAAGAATTTTCATTAAATAAAATAATGTTTCCAATACACTAAGATGACAAAATACATTAAAAATAGTATGTACAGGACAGTGTCATTTTTATAGTTCTATTAGATAGCTATCTAATTATTAGTAATAATTAGATAATTATTAGTAATACTCCATTTCACTCAAACTATTTCTTATTGGATGAATATTATACCAATCTCCACCTATAAGGTAGTTACAGTTCTACTGGCTTCTGAGGAAAATATTAAGATACATTCTTACTTAAATCTAGAATCTGATTTATACAGCACCACTGATGAAATTCATTCTGCCCTGAAAAACTATGCCTCCAGAAAACCAGAAAACAATTTCTTTGTAAATTCCATTGGTGCTGCGTTCCTACATCAATAAGATCTTGAAGACAGAATTTTCTCATATAAAATTTTCAGTTTCAGTATGTGCTTCATTTGGTGACCACATATCTAAGATTGTCAACATTATCACCAAGGGGACACCAAATCACATAGCTGAATAACTTTATAGAAACTTCTCATATCTTGGAGAAAATGAAAAGAATATCTTCAGGTTGTATGGTAAGGGTCAGAAAGTCTCAAAGATAAATAAAAGCTACTTCAGTTCCATCTTTGTAAAGAAGAAAAATCAAACACTTTACTCCAATTCAGCCAAGAGTAGGAACATATGTGATAGTTTATAAACTTAACAGCAATTTCTCTAATAGCATGTTTTGACTTCATGAAGTACAAAAGCTCCATGTGAATCAAACAATCTATCAAAATGTAGTACAATGACAGATGAAGATGACAAACATTTTTATATACATATTCACAATTTATGTCAAAAATGGCATCTGGGAAATTATACCCATTAGAATAAAAAGATGATATCCTAAAAACACACAATGTAGACCAGACTTAGATAAGTGGGGTCTTTTGCCTGTATGTTCCCCAAAGGACTGATCTTGCTACATATAGTTTATTTATTGGTTTAATTGCAACTCGTGTTACCTTCCAAACAGTTCTTTTAGTCACTATGTTGGTTGAACAAAAGAAACATAACTTCCAAAAATACACTGTATACTTTATTTACTTATAAATTATTTCTGTTGTCAAAATTTTATTGGAATAGAAACCCTCTGGTAAAATAGTTGAGTTTCTTATAAGGCATCTGTTCAGCCCCAGAACGTTAATGAAAAACTTCTTGGGAGGGTTCAGGGAAAATAATCTCAAATATGTACTCTAAGCTTTTAGAAACCTGAAGCAGCCTTTTATTTTAGGAGAGTAGAAAAATAATGACAGATAATAAACTGTGCCTACTTATTCGCACAACCAAAGAATTCAACAGCAAGGGATCTTTCCTTGGCTTTATATGCAAAAAACCTGCTTTAACTATATCCCTCCTCACTAAATAAACTAGCAGTTTAATCATCAGGTTGATAATTCAGATCTCAGGGAAAACACAGGAAAACACCTAATAATTAGTTCTATTAAATTAAATAAATGAACACTCATATTTTAGTGGTATTTTCCTTAATACAGTATTATAACAAACTGACATTTTAACCTCTATGCCAAAGATAAGTAGGTGGAAACATGCCTAGAATAATGACTTTACAGAATAAAAGGCTCTGGTTTCTTTAATTATATAAGAAAGGTGAGAGAGATTTAAAAAAATTTTTTTGTTTGTAAAGTTATCACTTCTCTGTAATATTTCACTTATTCACTGGAGAACACTACTTTTCCCCCAACAAAATGTATTCTGACCCCAAAATCTTCATATTCTAAAAAATGGTTTCATAGAAACAGTTTGCCAGCATGTTCACTGTGTTTTGTTCTCCAAACTTATCCAGATGGAAACAGAGTAATACAAAAAACTTTCACTTGTTGATCCATAAGTGTAATTATAAAATTCCATCAGCAAATTAAAATTCTGGGAAAATATTTATTTTAGAAAACGATCTGTGTGTCCTTAGGTATTTGCAAAAAAAAAATGTTTGAATAAATTGATAACCCTTTCCTTCGGCAAATTTAATTCCTGTAAGTCCCAGGAAAAGTTGAAACATTAAAAGAACAAACTTGTCTTTAATTTTTGTATTAACATATGTATTAATTAGGTTTTGCCATATGATAATACTATATAACAAAAACCCTAATATCACAGTGGCTTATAATACCACATTAACTTCACACTAACATATCTTCTGGTTAGCTGCAATTCAATTGATTTGTTCTGAGCTTGGACAGGCCAGGTGACATTATCAACCTTGGGCTGGGTTCAGGTCTGCTTCACATGCAGTCATTCTCGACTCCAACTGAAAGGAGCAATGGATACATGGGGGTGACCTCTTCTCCCACTGCCATGCCTCCCAAAGTCTCAGCTCAGAGCTGGCACACTGTCACCACTGATCACATCCACCGGCCACAACCAGACATTCAGCCAATCATTGTGAGTCCAGGAGGTGGAAGAGAAGGCAGTGAATACTTGCTGAACAGTAGTCTAAGCTACTACAATGTGGATGAGCTAGTTCAAATTCTCTACTAGAGGAAGATAAAATGATAGATTCTACCTCTGTGACCAATATTCAGCAAGTCTGAGGGGAAATGACACAATTGAGCACTTTGCCTATTCAAAGACTTACACTTTGCTGGGGTGCAGAAAATAGCATTAAAGCATTAAAATACAATCATCTCTTCTATTTGCCAAATGGTCTTGGAAATTTAAAGTGATATTAATGATAACAAAGTCAGAGCCAAAGTAATGCTCAATGTTCTTCTTAATTAGAAAAAGGCTTGTCATAATTTCATTGTCAAAATACAAAAATGAATAAAATTGCAGAGGCTAGCATAACTTCTCTGTTCTTCAATCTAAACCTTTTTATTTTCATCGTTATTTTTTAAAAAAATAAGAAAAATGACACCTATGTTATGATATTTGTTAATTCAAGTTTAGTTAACTGTATAACATTTCTGGTTGATAAATGCAGTGATGAAACATATTTTTATTTTCCATTATAGAGATCAAACACTTGGCCCTTCTGCAAGGTCCAAGTGCAATTCCTTTTTTTTTTTTTTTTTTTCTCCCTGGCATTAGGTCAATATGGCCTATTAGCATTCAAGGTAAAAAGATGATTCCAAATAGAGAATGACAAAGTTAAAGTTGTTTCCTGACTTCATTATTCATAATGTTTTTAATCACTAAAATACTGTTTTCTATTTAGAATGCTAAGCCACCTTCTACAGCATGCTACTTGATTTTATTAACTGATACACATCTTGCTGGATGATTTTGTACTTAATCCCCCTTCTATAACCAGCTAATATTCCACTTCCTCCACTAAGCTTTTTCCCGATACAGTGACCTACAGTGATCTCACCTGTCTCTGACATCTTTTGGCTTTTGTCAACACTATTATTTTTCTTGGGTGCTTATGTGTGTATGTGTTATTCTTTCAAGCAGAAGGACTGGTTATCTAGTGCTACTTAACTACTAGCAAAAACAGAAACAGTTATTTATCAGTCTTATCTGCTATCTTTCTGGAGTTAACGACCCCAGCTAGGCAGTTGACCTATGGGGTCTTTCATGCAGTTGTAATCTGACAGTACCCTGGGCTGAAGTCATCTCAAAAGTCACCTCAGTTAAGTGTCTGGAGGCTGAAGCTTGCCGCAAGTGAGAATCTCACTGGGAGCTCTCAGCCAGAACACCTACATGTGCTTTCTTGATGTGTCTGGGATTTCCACACTTCGTGGCAGCTGGATCCCAAGTGTGGATGTCTCAGGCAGAAAGGCAGGTGGAAGCTGTGTTTTCATGTATTAACCAGTCTCAGAAGTCACACGCCTAGACCTCATTTTAAAATGACATTCTAACCTTATCTCCTTGCCCTACATTGCTTATACCTCCTACCCAAAGGGGCAGGGCTAATAAAAATTCTGATTAATAGATAAATGAAGTCAATGTTTTGATTTGTGTAATTATATTTGCCTAAGGCTTATGTTACTCTTTCAATGTCTATAATTTTCCATAGTTAGCTTTTTAATTAACAAAGACACATTATAAAATGAAATTTAATTGGGTATTTTCCTTTACTCAGCTTTAATAATTAAAACAGAGAAGCTGAAAAAAAACGGATTTGAATCCCATTATGAAGCAGATACCAGCTCCATGATTAACAAGGCCGTATAGAATTTGTCAGGATATAACGGAAAGCTGTACTCTGAATTATACTTAGAGATAAAATTTAACATTCAGAATAATCAAATTCTCTGGAAAAACTAAGGACTTTGGTTTTATGGCAGTTCAACTTATTAACTGGCTTTCAAATATTAAGTAGACATTTTAATTTAGATCACTTGTGGATATAATGTACTTTCCATCAAGTTCAAGGTCCTCACATGCATTTATGTCTGTTGTTCACAGCTCTGGGGTCCTGGATGAGACAGTAAGTGGGGGCTAAAGCTCATTCCGTTCTCTGTCTGCCAAGTCATATACCTTTAGCACCAGGCTGCTCAGTGTACGTTTATGAGGTGCTCTTCTGGATTTGCATTAAAATGACACCATATGGGTTAGTGGAGCCCCTGGTATGAGACGTGTTGTCACAGGAATTTTCCTCAAAGGAAATGGTGTCATAGAAAGGCTACTACAGTCCTGGCATAACAAACAGAGGCAGTTTGGATCTTGGCTCTGCCACGAACAGTACTGTGACTTTGAGAAAGTGATCCAACCTCTCTGAGCCTTAGCCTCCTCACAAATAAAGTGGAATGTCAGTTCCTATCTTCCAGAGCTGATGTGAGGAGTGGAACTAATCCATGAGAAGCATGAAGTACAGTGCCTCATAGAGCAGAAATTACTGAAATAGCACCCATGATAAATTCTAAGAGGAGTGTTGTCTTAGTGTTTTAATCCTTGGTTCTGTGTTTGGTTTTTTGATAGATACAGAACTCTATAATTTGATTTTAGGCACATAAATCACTGGTTAAAGTCACAGTAAGAAGAAAAAAAGAAAGAAGTATGTTATAATTCAGTTCAGGAAAAACAATCTTGAACCAAATATTCATAAATATTTGTGTCAGAATTAATCAGTTTGGATTTTCAAAAATTAGTTTCCTAATTTTCTATATATAGTCAGCACTCGGCATCTGCAACAGATTGGTTCCAGAACCGCCCCAAAATACCCAAATCCTTGGATGCTCAAGTCCTTTATATACAATGGCATAGTATTTGTATATAAATTATACCCATCCTCCTGTATACTCTGTCATCTCTAGATTACTTATAATACCCAATGCAATGTAATGTTATGCAGATAGTTGTAAATACAATGTCGATGTTATGTAAATAGTTGCCAGAGCATGGAAATTTCAAGTATTGTTTTTTGGAACTTTCTGGAATTGTTTTCTTTTGACTATTTTTTCTGCAGTTGGTTAAATCTGCTGATGCTGAACCCATGGATATTGGAGGCTGGCTGTAATTTTCAAAATCTAGCTTCCTGCCACAGAAAGAATGATAAGATCACATCCTATGATAACTTCATCTAGGTAAGCACCTTGCCCAGTGGCAGGATCCAGTTAGATCCTGGTTTGACCTCACTCTTGATTAACTACAGCCTTGCTACAAATGCAACAGATTCATCAGAAGGATGACTCACGGTTAAAAATAAAGTTAAAATAATAGCATAGATAAGATATATGCTTCTACTGCGTACAGGTAAAAAAAAAAAAACTCTCAAGTGTGTGTTTGGAACATAATCTGACTGAATCGTTGCCTTTTTCAATGATGCACCTCTAATTATCCCTGTGGCTTCAAATTTTAATTAGGACTATTTCACAATGGAAAATGACATGATTATCTGTTTCTTAATAAACAAGAGGTGATTTAAAATATTCTTCAAACAAATATAAGCATGCTTCATAGACAACCACAATTTAAATAGTTTCACAATGCAGCCCCCAAAATATAGAGTCCTTACCTAAAGCATTTAAGTACTGTCTTATCTCTTCTAGCTCATCTTGTGTGCTTGTTTCCCTTGCTTATGTGCTATGGTCACGCCAATCTTTCAGATCTTCAAAGATATGCAGCCGTAGGACCCCTGTACAAGCTGTTCCCTCTTTCACTAATGCACTTCCTCCTATACTTTGCATATATCATGTCTCAACTTAAATCTCCATTCATGAAGATGCCTTCCCTGACACAGGGTTAACAAGTCAATCACTGTGAGCTTTTGTCATAACTCTCATTGCAAACAGAAAGCATGTATTTACTCTCTGATTACTTGTGTTTTCCCATGCCTCTTCCCACTAAGCCATATTTGTGACCTTCATTTGTCTAGCGCCAAGCAAACAGCAGGTCCCTCATAAATGTCTGTCACATGAATATACAAGTAAGAGGATACAAAACTGTAAAAGTTTGAATATGTACAAATTAACACAAATGAAGGTTTGGAGAAAAATCTTCACAAATAAATACAGCATTCATATGGAAGAAAAATCTGAAAACAGATGAATGTTTCAAAAATAATGAACCATGAATCTCATCAAAGAAAGTAAAGTAATAAATGCCACATAACCAACTATGCATATGTATGGCTCTCATGACATCATTGTTTAAAGTAATAAAAAAATTAAAATTTACTTAAATGGTTAATTTAATCTGTAAAACATTTAATGCAAAGAATCATACCCCACCATTAAGAATGGGTGGAGATTTGGGTTTCTTATCAGGGAGAGTTGTTCAGGATGTATTTATAACTGAAAATCTAGAGTATAACCATTGTGCCTCATACAATTCCACTGAAGGGATTAGGGGCAAGACTGACAAGAATAGGAAATATGTTTGAACAATAGGACTATAGGTGATTTTTCATTCTTTATCGATTTTTGCTTGCTTTCTGTTTTCTAGAATTTTCTATGAATACTGGATGAGAGAGAGAAATTGATTTTAGCCCTGTATGCCTTTGGCACATCTCTTTTTGCTACCGTGCTTTTCTGCACAATCCCTTTAGATGTGTGTCTTCTCTCCCAAGGCATTTTACCAAGTATACTGAGGCGCAATGTTTACCCTCAAGGACCTGATAGTCATATCGCTGATAAAGCCGTATAAGGGATTCATGTGCAACGAATCCAAGATCTCTGATACACAGGCAGTGAGAGAACAGAGTCTCTCTGAAGAACAGTGCTTAGTTTCTCAGATAACCTCCTCCATCCCCTACTTCTTACTCGACGACAGTGGTGCCTTTCTCTTTGGCTCAGCAATACCTCCGGATTTGCCACCGAAGGACCTCAAGCACATCTTCCTCATTTAGTACCACAGACTCTTCTAAGTCCCATTTTCCACCCCCTCCCCTTGGCTTTGCTCCCGAGAATACTTCTTTGCCTTCAACCCATAGTCATTCTAATGTTAATGGGCCCCCAAGCAAGTTCTTCTGTAAGATACCAGCTTCTCCTGGATGACTGCCCCAGGGAAAACAAGGGTGGCTGAGAAAACAGCCTCACAGCTCTACCAGTGAAAGCATGAAGCAGTAACACCTTTGATGTAATGAAGCAGAACCTCTGACTGGACAGGAGAAACTTTCCAGGAGGCCCCTTCCCAGAGCCACAAATTAGAAGGCAAGGAAACCGTCATTTATTAGATGTGCCTCTCCCTCTCTCTAGTCTTTACAATCAATATAATAAGCTTTAAAATGTGAATATTCCTTTTTAAAATTAAAAGAAAGTATCGCTCTCACAGCTGTTCGCTGAAAAGACATTAAGAGGAAATAATCTTGTGGTTATATTAGCTTCCTTAATTCCAGCACTAAGCTAATTATCTATCATCCCCTTCTGTGAGACAGGAAAGAGAAAGCTGCTGTAAGACAGCAGGGAGGGTCCAAAACACGAAGATGCAGAACTGCAGTACTGCGGCATCACTGACGTGAGCACGGCAGACTAGTTGGCCTTGTATGCTAAGGCTTCTTCACAATCCAAATCCAACTTTGCTCTGGCTGTAGTTTACAATGACCAGGTGGCTTTTTTTTTTTTTTTTTTTTTTTTGAGAAAAACTGGCTGACATCTTTGTTGCTTTGGAGGGCAGTGGCGGAGGGCTGTGCTCAAGAGCTCTTGGTGGAGCCCGTCTGCCTCCTCTTCACCATCACTACTTCTGCTGTGCTGGATGGCGCTGGCTCCATGGGTGGAGACCACGCTCAGATCCCAGAGCTACTTGATTTTGCAGATAATGTGCTGGATGCTGCTGAGGGTGGCAGAGGAGTTCTTGTTGATGGTGGTCTGCGGGTAGGAGGTGGCGGGCTTTGTCGGCCAGATCTCCGCTTCACCACCACAAGGCCACTTTTGCACGCCACAGTCTTGCGGTAAATCAGCCAGTTGCAACGTGAGGAATTGTGGGCCTTCGGATTACTGAGGTAGTGCCCTATGTCTGCTTGTTCTTCTTGACCAGGAAATTGGAGCAATTCCACGTGACCATTCATCGCAGATGCGGGGACACGGTGACAGCTCCTTTTCCGGCAGCAGCCAGAGAAGGAGAGAGATTAAATGTTGATAAGGATATGTATGGGTCTTGTGGCCAGTGTAATTTGCAGGACAGGGACAATAGTCCTAAGGTTTCTGGTCAGTTAGCATCCCATTAGGGTTGACAGTAAAATACTGGATGCCCAATTACTTTTGAATTTCAGGTAAGTGACAAGTAAGTTTTGTACTGTACAAATACTGCATGGACATACTTACACTAAGTAATTATTTATTATTTACCTGAAATTTGAATTGAACAGGTTATCCTGTGTTTTTAAGTGCTAAATCGGCAGCCTATATCTAATTCACTGGCCTTGTCGAGGAAATTGGGCGTGGAGAATGCTGGAGATCCCTGTCTAACAAGACAGAGTTGTCGGCCTTACTCTCTTTCTCAAATCCTACCCTCCTCAACCCCCCAAAAAATACATTAGCCTTACTTCCAACCTCATTCTCAGGAGCTGGCAGGGGACTGGAACCAATAACAGGACATCCTCATCCATGTTACTGCTATGAAAGTTACAGCAGAGTTTTACGAAATAAACAACTGGTGATCCCAGAAGCACAGGAGCAAAGGGTACTGCTGAAAGAAAGGCTCCACTTAAAATTAAAGCTAAGTATGCTCCATTTCTTTTTATTGTGCTTATAGTTCCTTATATATTCTTTCATTCAAAAATAAAATGGTTAAAGTCCCTTCAAGTCACTTAGCAGTTTAATATCAAGATATTATTTAATATTCTAAAAGGTAATCTTAACTGCAGGATGTGTGATAACCACAAAGCCTGTAAAACATATCTAGATTATACAAGTGAATTTGTTCAGGTAAACTTGAAATGAGATCACTAGCCTGGCAGTAATCAAATGCTACTACACCGGAATCGAAAGCACCAGCATCCATACACACTCTGTGTGCTCCTTTTTAAAGCATTTAAATCTTTGGTCTAACTTGCTCCTTGAAGACCTGCTTATAATAAATGGTGCTTGAAATTTTATCCAAGTCTTATCCATAGTATATGAAACTCCAGTCTTCTCCCAAGACTTAGACCTAAGTTTGTTTTTTGTTTTTTTTAAGTTAGGAGATTTTCTAAGGATAAGCAAAGGATACCTATGTTATCTCCTGCTTCTCTCTTCTTCCATCTCCCAATAATTCTCAGAAATGGAAATTGGCTTTTTATGATTTCCTTCTATAGGAGAGGTGTTCTTGACATTTTAGGCAAATGGATATCTTGCCTACACTGTGGCTCAAACTATGAAATGGTTCTTCATTGTTTGATTCTAGATGCTCTTCAAAGAAAAGGTAAAAAAGAAGAATTTGGAAAGTCTACCCAAGGACAAAAATGCCACTATTTATACTTTTTAATACCACTATATTTTTCCATACATTCTCTTCTTAATAAGCCCTATTTCTTTTATAAATCTTCATTTCCTCCAAAAGTCACAGATGTCTCAGACAGAAAGGCGCCAAGGTTAAAATTTCACAAAAGCAAGTAAGAAAATCACATTAAGGATTTTTAAATGTCACGGCTGATACAGCATCAGGGAAGAGAAGAAAATTTTTAAACAGTTAAAAAAAGCTATTTGTGAGGGCTTTAAAGAGACAGCAGACTTCCTAATTGGCAGCAGTGTGTCCATGAACTGCAAGCTTAACCCCCCGTCTCCCCTACCTTGGACATGCTGTGGACTTAGAAATAAATGTATTTGCAAACTACCTTTTAGAACTTAAACCACTTTGGGAGTAGATGGACTTCTACATTTAATAATGTAAACAATCTTTAAAACAAATCCAACATATAAATTCCTATCACGTCTACTTTGAGAACCGTGGCTTTATTCTGACAAAAAAGAGTCAAAGTTATAATCTACTCAAAAGAAAATCAAATACTCAGAGAGGAAAAGGATAGAAGTAAAAATTTAATAGTGTTTCACTGAACAGCTGTACCAATTCTGAAACTTTTCTCAATATATTCAAACGAGAATCTCATTAACAAGGCAAAGGATTCTGGGAAGATAAGTGGATCGTAAAATAAAGCAATTTCAAGAAACAATCCACAATTAAGCTGCCATATGTGTTCCCTCTGTATGAGTGATACACAATACATAATGAGGTAAGGGCTACGAACATTTCAGAGACTTTCTATTTTTACCATGAAAGTCTTCCAGACGGTCTAAGGGTTTTGAAAAATATCAACTTCTTCTCTTGAAAGTTTTCTTTGTTGGCTTTGAGAAAGATATTCCTTCATTGCTAGGCATTGACTCATGTGATGAATTACTGTCACATCTGTTTTCCCTTTTTAAGTTCAAGCAAAGGAAAAGAGTGACAAATTCTAATTGGTGAAACAAAGGATCAGATTTAACCCATGTATTTCAAATTTGTCCCTAGATGACTTTTGACTACAAGTGAAAGTAAACTTTTGCATTTATGGAGAGTCTTGCTGGGCCTCTATCCACTCCACAAGTGTTTCCAGCCCTCCACCTACTCAACAGATGTATATTAAGTGCTTACTGTGAGCCAGGAATGCTTACAGCGACAAGGAATGGAAGACCAACATTTTACTTCATAGGACAATCCACCCAACATTATCAGAATACACCTTCTTCTTAAACACACGCGGAAAAAAAAAAACAGCAAAAAAATTCCCTGCTATCATAGAGATCCCTGGGGGATGGGGGTGTGGATGGACAACACATGACTTATCTGGGAAAATGAAAGAAGTAAGGGAGATAGTGTTGTTGATGGGTGGCAGGGCAGGTGCTCTGAGTGCAGTTTTAAGTATGATGGAAAAGGAAGGCTGCACTGAGAAAAAAGCTTGTGCAAAGAGACCTGAATTATGTGAGTGAACAATCCACACAGATATCTGAGGGAAGAATGTACCTGACAGACGAGACAGGAAGTACAAAATCCTTGAGGTGGTGTGCGCCAAATGCTGGAGCAGAAGCGAAAAACAGGAATTCCTGGACGTCGTTAGCGGGAACATAAATGTTACAGTCACTCTGTCAAAAGTCTTTTGTTTCTTTATAAATCTAAGTGTATATCTTCCCTATATAACAATTCTCATCCTAGATATTGACCAAGAGAAACAGAAACATACGTCCACAAAAGGATTTGTATAAGAATGTTCAAAGCAGCTTCATCCATAACAAAGCAAAACTGGAGAGAACACATATGTCCATCAACTGGTGAATGGATAAAAATAATCTGTGGTTTATTCATACAGTGAAATACTATAGTAATAAAATGAACAGCTATTGACACATGCAAGAACATAAATGAAACTCAAAATATGCTGAGTAAAAGAAGCCTTGTCCAAATTATTTCATTTATTTTGAGTTCTAGAACAAGAAAACACATCTCTAAGGTAGGAATTAGAACAGTGATTGTTATTGGAGAAAGGGGTTAGAGGCTGACTGGGAATTTTTCTGTGCTGATGGTAACATTTTATGTCTTGATAGGAGTTTAGGTTACACAGTCGTATGCAGTTGTCAAAGCTCTCTGAAAGGTATATTTATAACTTTTGTATTTCCTTGTGGGTTAACTTCACATCAAAAGAGAACATTTTTAAAATGCTAATCAGAAACTGACATCAAGCTAATGATATTCATGCCGAAGTGTTTAGGCGTAAAGGGTGCTGGTGTCTGCAACTTTGAAGTTTATGTAAAACAAGATGAATGATGGATCAATAGCCAGATGAACGGAGTATGTGGTATGTATAGAAACATTCATGGAAGAATCTAGTTTGCGGATGCAGAGGTTTTCAAGGTAAAAATTCTTTCAACTTTTATGTAACTCTGATATTTTCAAAATAAAATATTGAGGTACTTGCATGGTGCCTTGTGGAAGTTCTCCTCGGGCTCATTGGGCTAGAAGAACTTTCCAGCTGCTCCACGATCACAGTGGATGCACATAAGGGCAGGGAACTGGGGAGTTACCGGCCCAGAAAGGGACGGGGCAGAAACTCAGAAGTTTGTGCTCAAAGAAGGCCATCCAAAAACTGCATTCACCCTGTTCATCTACTCAGTTGAGCAATGTGGTTTGGCACCAGAACCAGGGTGGGGAGTTGTTAATAACTAGTCATCCTCCATCCCTCCTGGATGCCTCAAGGAAGACCAAGCAGATTTGTCACTTTCACCACTGCCAGTCATTTTTCTAAGACCTCTAACATGCACTAAAGCATCTCACCTCCAGAGTAACTCTGTATAGTAAGTACAGATACCTACAGGCAGACAGAGGCACAGAAAGGTAAAGGAACGTGCCGAAACCTGTAAAGCTAGGAAGTCGTAGAGTCAGACTTCAAACTCAGGTGGTCTGGCCTCAGATTCTTGGCCCTTCATGGCAACTCTAAGCTTCTTTGAAGTTGAGATACTCACAAGTACTAATCACTCTTCCAGGCCCATTTCACAAGTCTTTTCTTGAAATCTTCATTACAAACTTGCTGGATAGGTATGGTATTTTCACACACACACACATACACACACACACACATTAACACACACACACACGCACATACACACACACACGCATCCCTTTTTTTTTTTTAGTGAGGGAAAGAAATCTCCTCAAAGTTGCTCAAGTGGAGGAACTGAGAATCCAATGCACATCCTTTAATTTATTATTATTATTGCTTTTTATTTTCTTTATCTGCCACTTAGTTATTCAACAACTATTTATTGCACACATATTCTGAGCGGAGGATACCAGGATAATAACCAAATATGGCTCTTGGAGCTCAGAATGCAACAGGGGAAAGAGATAATGTAGAAGCAACAGGATGAGAGAATTTCAACACGCAGTATGTGCCACAAGCACATGAAATGGGATTAGACACTGGGTGGTATCTGAGGGACGGGCAGATTTAGCTGGTTTGGGCAGGCAAGTCCTCTTGGAAACAATAACTTTCAAGCTATGGCCTGAGAGATGAAAAGGAACTAGCCTATGTGAAGAAATTAGAGGAGAATGTTCCAGGCAGAGGGACCAGCAAGGACTACGTCCTGGAGGGCAGGAAAGAACCTGGGGTGTTCAAGGAATGGGAGGAGGTCCAGGGGTCTGGGACATAATGTGTATGGCAGGAGTCAGTGAGGGATGGGGAGGGGTGAGTCTCAGGGATATGACAGATGAGGGTATGAAGTGGCTGTGGTTTTAATCTGTTTTTCCCTAATGATTAATGATATTGAGCATATAATGCTCATTGGTCATTAGAATATTTTTTTGTGACGTATCTTTTGTGAATATTTTGAAGTCTTGCCAATATTTTAAATTGGATTGTTTGCCCTTCTTGTCACTGAGTTGTAGTTTCTTTTTATATTCTGCAAGTTCTTTTCAAGTACATAAAAATGTTAAGGTTTTCTCATAGTCTGTGGTTTGCTTATTCAGTTCCTTAATGGTGTCTTTTGAAGAACAAATGTTTTAATTTTAGTGAGTCCAATTTACCAGTTTCTTTTTCCTTTTAAGTGTAGTATATTTTGTATGCAGGCTAAAAAATATTTATCTAACCCAAAGTCATAGAGATACATTCTTATGTTTTCTTCTATAAGTTCAGAGCTTTAGCTTTTTTCTTTTGGTCTGTAATCCTGCTTTAATTAATTTTTATAGGTAGAAATCAATGTTTCTTTCATTTATCTTTTGGCATTATGGCTATCCAGATGTTTTAGCATCCTTTGTTGAAAAATATTTCCTACTCTGTTTTTCTCGAAACTCTTTTCTCTAATTTCTAAATATAGATGTTCTTCAAGAATTAATAATAATCCCTCTATTATTACACTCTATTCTTATATGTTTTTGCCTTTTCCCATGATTTTCAATGAAATCTAAATACTGATGTTATCTAAATATATATGGGCACATGAATACTTTCCCCTGGGTCTCCAGATAAATTAGTTCAACTGTCTATTTGACATCATCCTTCAAATATTTCAAAGACATCTTAAACTTAACATAACCAAAACCAGTCTTAATTTCCGCAATTACAGAACTGCTCCAACCATGAGTTTTCCTCCTGTCCACAAATATCATCACCACGCTCTCAGAAACCTAGGAATTATGCTTAATTCATTTCTTTCCTTATTGTCCTCAGCCAATAACAGTATATCTTCAAATTCTTTCTCCCAAATCATCTGAAGCCCAACCACTTTTTAAGATCTGCCCTGCTGTCTCTTCAATACGCACACACGACTACTCTCACTGGACCGCTACAGCCGCCTGTTAACTGGCTCTCATACTCACTCCTGCCCCATCTCTAATCCATTTCTCTCAAAGCAGCAAAAGTGATCATTTAAAAATATACATTGTATTATGTAATTCCCTTGCCTAGAATTTTTCAATAACTTTTACTCAATAAATACGTATTAAGCATTTGTTGTGTGTCAAGCATTGTTCAAAGCACTAGGGATATAATGGTAATTACAAAAAGGCATGGTTCCTAACTTAGTTAAATTTACATCCATCCATTCTCACACACACACATACCCTTATAAAATGTTGGCTTTCACAAATATATAGGAGAGTAAAAACAGTGTGCTATGAATGCCTTCATAGGAATTTTATATGGTTAGGAAACAAAGCCAGGTTCCTTGGGATACTGATTATTTAGCACAAATTATCTAAAAAACAAGAACCCAGGCAGAAAGCTATGCATGTAAATGTGCAGATTTAAGGTATGCTAAGGCATGACAAGGACACGAAGACGGAAGGACAGACAATTAGGACAGAAAGCAAAAGAGAGCAAGATGAGTTTTGAGGAAAAGGAATGAGCCAAACTTGCAGGCTTTGTGAAGTAGTGTTTCTTTCTTCCTGTAGAGGGTATATTGAGAAGTGAACAGAGTAAATGTGCACAGAGCTTTGGAAGGTTTCGGCAATGATCTAGAGAAAGTGGGATGGTAGCTCTTTCCTGCTTCAGAACCCGAACACTTACTGCCTGAAATGGTCTCCTCTACTTACCAGGTCTCAGATTAAATGTTCCCTCTTAAATGGAGGCCTTCCCTGACCACAAAGAAAGTAAAATGCTTCTCGCTCAGACCCATTATTTTCTATCATCACTTTGATGCTTCCTTCCCAGGATTTTCACATTTTGTAATTAGCATTTCTTGTTTATTGGTTTATTTCTCTCTCCAGTGCTAGAATGTTTACACCAGGAGGATCAGGAGCCATGTCTGTCTCTTTTTGCCAGCTTGTAAATTATCACCACATGTGCCAGCAGCTGCTTCATGGTTGTACTCAAAAATGTTAATCGAATGAAGCAGTATGACCATCTTCAACATGTTAGCAGCTTTCCCCTCTTCATGCCACTTTAGTTCAAGTATGCTCAGTTACACCTTTCATCAACTGCCCCACACCTACATGTCACGTGCTGGGCAAGTTGTTAGGGATGGAATAATGACTTCCGAGACCACGTGCTGTCTACTAATGGTTTAGAGCAAGGGTTCTGGAACCAGTCTGCCTGGATCTGGACTTCAGTTATTCTACTTCTCAACTGTGCGATGTTGGGAAATTTACTTGACATCTCTGGATCTCAGCCATCTGCCAAATGGTGATATTAAGAGTTCCTCATAGCAATGTGTAAGAATTAAAAGCCACTTGTGATTTTCAGCTATTATTCATCCTACCGGGCAAAGCAGAAGTTTAAATCAAATTACTGGTTTATTACAAATGTGATATGTGTCAAGAAGGAGAATTACAGGATACATGAGAATACACAAGAGATTGACAATGTTTATTATTATATAACTAGCAGTTCTGCTATTAAGAGGAAAGTAAAAGAAAAACCTGACTTTATTTCATATTCAGGTTCATCCAGCCAATGCATGTTAAGTAGCTGAGTTGAAGAATGCTCTGAAGTCTCAAGTAAAAATTCTACTGTCCTGAAAACAAGGTAATTGCTGAGTATGTGTTTATGTGTATGTAGTAATCTCATATATCAGATTTCACATATATCTGTATAGCTTATTTATTGGCAAATATTGCTGTATACTCAAGCACTAAGTGACTTAAAATAACAATCATGAATTCTCACTAATCCTGGGTCCACTGGGAGGTTGGCTGATCTAGGCTGGGCTTCGTTGGGGTAGCTCTGTACCTCATGTGTGTCTTTCTCTTCTGTAAACAATAGTCTAGTCAAAGAGTTTTTCTCATGGCTAGGGCAGAAGCTACTCATGCAGACAGAATCCCACATGAACTCTGAAGCAGCAAGTTGTCACTAATGCATCATTTTTTTTTGGAAGAGAAGGTCTCAGGGCTGAGCTCAAAGTTAAGGAGTAGGTAAATAAACTCCACCCTTTTATGGAAAGAGCTGCAAAGTATATGGCAAGTGACTTGGATACAGGAGGGATGAAGAATAGGGGCTTGGATACAGGGAAGAATGAAGAATAATTCAATTTACCAAACCTGCTCAGTTTGTTTTTCATGTTTCTTGTACAGAGGCAGGAATGCTGAATGTGGATTTGACAAAGAAAGATATATGGGACAACATACACCATTCTATCATGTGAGAGTTTATGTGTGATTGTAAGTAGACTTTTAATTAAAATAGACGGATAGGAAGAATTAAAAAGAAAGACAAGGCAATATTTTTTTCTTTGAAATTTAAGATAAATGCCACTAGTTCTAGCAACTATTTTGTAGGTATATGACAGAATAAAGAAATGAAGCATCTTATGTAACTTATGATGATCCTTTTACAAAATGGTCCCTTATTGCACAGGGTATTTTTAGTAAGATAAAGCTATTTTTCTTTTTTTTTTCCTTATCCCAACTCAAGTGCTATTTCTTATGGGATTACTCTGGGCAGCCAAGTATTTTATAGTTTGATGGTGCCCTTGCAGGACCTTTTCTTACATAAAAGACACTTTTAGAAAAATAGTTTTATTCTGTATTCTGTAATTGCCTCAATTTCTGGCTGGTTTTTCCCAGGCTGTGCAAAGAAATCTAATCAAGTTTAGAAACTGAATTATGTTCTCTAGCTTCTATCCTAAAATGTCTACTTTCCTGTTTTCTTCATTTGAGAGTACCTTTTTTTAAAAAAAAAAACTAATTTTCCCAGTTTCTATATCTCCTTTAACTTACAAAACCACTGTATAAGAGTACATTAATATGTGAATTTTAGTATAAAAACTTACCAAAGTAGGGTTATTCTAATGTCTTCCCTCCCCTAAGAACAACTGCTTTATGTAACATATCAAAAGGAAAAGAAAAATTTCTAGATGATGTTTTAATTCTGTTACAATGCCCAACTGTCCAAAAATAAAAGAGAAACACCCACTCTGAAAAGCCCTTGCTTTAGGAGGAGGTAGTAAATCTTAAATGTTTAAGCCTTTCTCTTCTTTCTAGTCCTCCATTGTTTTGCAAAGCCCCTCATTCTAAGGTCTCAGAGAACTCAACGTGACTAAATTCTATCAATAGGAAGCATAGAATTACAGTCAAGAAGGGACTTGAGAGTTCACTTACTCTACTTCTTTTGTTTAATTTAAGAAGAAAAACTGAGTTGAGGGGAGAGGAGATCAAGTCTGTCAAGAAAAGACCTAGGGCTGTGGCCACAGACAGCCATAGACACAAATACCATTTTTACCTCTCAGTCTGTGTGGCTTGGAACAAATAAGCTAGTTCATTTCAGTTTCCTTGTCTGCCAAATGGGGATAGTAACAACTCCCTTGAAGTGCAATTGTGAGGATTAAATGAGAAAGCATATATTCAAAGAACCTTGGCTATCATAGATCCTCCCTAAGGGCATATAGCTAGTTAGTTTCAGATATGAGAAACCAGAAATTCTTCACTTCCAGTCCGGCTACCTTTCCCATCGTGTCTATGTTCACCCTGTTCAAGGGGTTGTACAGTTTATTGGTAACATAGGAGTCACATGTAGAACTCTTAAACCACCACTTACACAGATTGTACAGTATGAGAGATTAAAGAGAGACTTGCAAGTGTCTGTAAAAAAATGAGCTGAGATACCAGTGCCAATAATAGAGACATTCCTGGTGTGTGAAGACTGTAAGTGAGCATATTGAGATCTCTCTCCTTCTCCCTCCTTCTCTCTCTCATGCACGCTCCCGATCATGACAACACATATTTCCACAGTTTGTCATGTGTGTCATATTTTAACATATCAGGATTATATGAAAAAGAAATGAATGAAATCCTAAAAGACAAAAATCCAAGAGTTTTTTTTTTTTTTTTTCTTTCTTTCTCTCATTCCCTTATGCAGCTAGAGTTTTTCAATTCAGAGTGTTTTGACATCCCAGTAATGACTGTAATTTCCTGTTAGGGCAAACACCTCGCAGAGTTGATTCTGTTGCAGACCTAAAATGAGGTGCTATTCATGATAAGTTCACTTAGTGATAAGTGAATTTCCATTGAAGAACATTTGAAAGAGAGATTCACAGCTCTCTTTCACTAGTTTCTGTGCAACCAAAGCTATAACCAAAACTCATTCATGTCTAGCACCCGTCAGGTTTCTTTGGCTTGATACATTTCATCAGACATTAGAAAGTGTTTTTCACCCCTGTAACATTGCACCACGGCTCTATATCGTAAGGCCCTCTTTATAGAAGTATTTATTAAACACTTTCTCTATACCAAACGCTCTGCTAGGAACTTTACAGATGTCATCCAATTTAATCCTCACAACAGGCAGAAGAGTTAAACATCATGATGCTCATTTTACAAAGTGATGACAGTTTTAAAGAGCTCTAATATCTTATTCTAGTTGATAGAAGTTGTGATGTGAATTGACCTTTATCAGATGCCAAAGCCCATGCACAGAGATTGAGTTCCTAAGGAAATGTTATCATTTACTGAATGCTTATAAACTGCCAAGCATTGGGAGAACAATTTCACAGATGATCTCATTCGTACATGAGCTTCATCTAATAGGGGGTCTACACTCCTCGACATTTTGTGAACTGAAATACCCCTAGTGATTACACAAATCACAGTCATCATCGCCTACCAATGTTATGTTTTATTAAACCCTATTCACAAAGAGAATTTACTTGCAGATCAATGTAATTTAGCTGTTTTCTAATCTGCAGTCATTTTAAGAATTTACTTTTAAAAATTTATATATACATACCTACTTAAATCTTTAATAAATGCATAAAAACATGTATCTTGGATATTTTATCATACTTTTTTCATTTTCTACATGGAAATCTTTTTCTCTTCTTCCCTCATCCTACACAGCTCACTACCCCACCCAAAACCCAACTACTGCTAGCCCATATAGCCCGTGTTTTCCAGAAAATATATGAACGTATAATATATATGTATCTATGTGTCTAAGTACATTGTCATTTTTCTCATTCCCATATTTTCCCCATCAAATATTATGTATTTGTTCTTATAAATTTTAAAACATATTTTCCACTTAGGAAAATTATTTTATTTTATATATTCATACCAATCAGTGCCAAATAATTGTGATTCTGACATTTTGGCCCAATTTCTGATTTTAATTGAAGCGGACCTAGAGATTTGTATTTGGAACAGTATTTGCTGCTATTGTTGGTAAATAACCTTTCTTACAGTTGAGTAAGCCCCACTTTTCTGTTGTACTTAATTTTTTTAACTTAGAAATGTTTTGCTGAATTTTATCAAATACCTCTTCAATATCGATATTTTTAATCTTTTTAATGTGATTTGTCTTCACATTCCAGGTACGTCTTTGGACTTCTTATTTTCTTAATGAGTCAACTAATGGGTCCCTTAAGTGAGAAATAGAATCTTCCCTTGGTATCCATGTAGGATTGGTTCCAGGACCCACTGTCTATACCAAAATCCGTGGATGGTCAAGTCCCATGTTTGCTCCTCCAATTCATGATTTTGCATCCATGGATTCAACCAACCATGGATGGTGTAGTACTGCATGTATTTATTGAAAAAAAATCCTTTATAAAAGTGGACTTGCACGGTTCAAATCCCTGTGCAAGGGTCAATTGTGAAGAATGGTGTTTTTAAGTCGTTAAGTAACTTTTCATGAAAAGTAGCCCTATTTTCCTTTGCAATCAAAGGACAATTGCAGCTAAGCAACTTGGAACATGACACTTTCATTTTTGGCAAATAATACAGAAAATAGTTACTAATCAGCTGAGTTGCTTCTGGCTTCACCCCTGCCCCAAAGGGGAACTCGTCATTCTTCCAAACTCCTTGCTCTTATTTCTACTGTAGCTTTTAGTACAATATACTTTAAAGTATATGCTAGTATATTTACATCTCACAATAAAATGTGTATCTTTAGGGGTAAAATTCTTTCTTTTTCTGTATGTCAGTGCCTTAGCAGAGTGCCAAGCACATCAGAGCTGTTCAATAAATAGTTGTTGAATAGAGCTTTTAATTTATTAGCCCCTGTCTCTAGAATGACAGAATGAGATAGAAATGCTGAATAAACTAAAGTGCACCTTTGATGACTGCTTTCTTACAAGTTAAGTCTTTTCGAAGAGAGTTTCAAAGTTAACTCATTCTCTAAGGAATTAAGAATGTTGTTCTGGTGACAAGGAAAAATTTGCTGTAATTCTGGCTGAGCCATAATGAATTCTGTACCATCTGTTAAGGATTAAAATGAAATAGAAAAGCAAGGAGTGGTAAGTGTACTTAGATTATAGATCTAATCAATACCATGTTCAATTTACTTAAAATGCCTGTAATATAAAATTTTAACTGCTGTTTTATATTTAGAAACCTCAGCAACCTCTCTCAGTAAGCAGTGCTCAATGTCTCCTCAAAAAGAGCCAGGATTATAGGAAGTTAAGATGGGGTGAGCCAAATCACAAAAGAGCCAGTGCATTTTACTGGATCTATACAGTCTGGTGATATGATGTCAATCACTGGAATCTTTCTATTGACAGGCAGGTTATATTTTGTGCATAAAGGAAATGAGGTCTTGTATAATTCAGATATTTCCTAGGATTTTATCCCAATCCTTTATGTATTTTTTTAAAAAAACTGGATTCTGTAGTTCTACCACTAAAATTTAATTTAAAATAAGTTTATTTGGAATGTCCTTCTAGAGTCATCTGTGAAATTCACAAATTTAAATATTAATAAAGTCATAAAATTTCCTTCTACCACTCTAGACTGAATAGTTTACATGGTTTACGTATTGCACCCCCCACACATCCCAAGGCTCTGTCCTTCAGAAGCTTGAAATCCTTGGAGAAACACACAAACACACACAAAATCCGATTTTATATTCTAAGGACAAATCTTTTTCTCTTCTATTTTGATATCTCTTTGAGACAGAGCAAAAGCAGAAAGTATTCCTTGATTTGCTGCAGATAACCCAAAACAAATTAACAAAAAGTTTAAATGCCTAAACACACACCTACATTCCTAAACCATATCCTTTTTCCAAACACCCAAAATATCACTCCAAAATTGCAGAAATCATTCATTCACTCACTGATTTATTCCATCATTATTTTTGAGTATCTATTATATACCAGGAACTATTTGAAAAGCTAAAAATACAGTGATGAACAAAACAAGTCCAAAACCAAAGAGTTTACATTCTAGAGAAAGAAAGATAGTCTGAATATTTAAAATTAAATATATATATATAGCCATGTTCAAAACTAAGGTAAAAATTTACGTGCACAAGAGCACTGACCTACTGTGGCAACCAGGGACAAAACACAGACATCCACAGGTACTGCAGCACTGGAGGCAAGTAGCAAGGGACCAAGACTACTTTACAAGAGGAATTGAAGAAAAAAGAAGACTCATTTATTTTGAAGGCTTGAATACTTCCTGAGCTTTTATCGCTATTGCTGTTCGGATGCTCAAACCTTCCTATACGGGCAGGTGAGGGCGCGATGATCCTTCAAGCAGGTTGGCATAAAGTTGGTGCTTGGTCTCAGAGCAAATTCAAAGCCCCACTGATGATGATTCACATCAAATTAAGGAAAGGAAAAGAGACGCCTAATCCAGGCATTCCCCTGACTAACCTCCTCTACACTTCAGATGTCTTACAACTGATTCAGAGTGAGCACATTTCCTGCCTTATGAAAAGTCTGATATTTATGGTATTATTTTTCTGTTAAGAGGAGAGTTTGGATGTTATGTGTTGTATGTGATTTTTCTGCTATAGGTGGACAGTTCAGATACAAATGTCTCCCATCGTTTTACAGCCAAACACGGGATTTATTTTCTCACTAGAAGAAAGGTCATTTGCTAACAGCATTAAGGAAGAAAACTAGATGTACAAGGATGACCTGCCATAAGCTGGTGAGGAAAGCACAGCAAAGAAATTTATCGAAGGCCTATCAAGCAGTGGTGGAGGGGGTAACCGAGATCTGCTTCCATCATCTGACTTTAATGACTTTGTATTTTATCTTAAAACTCACCTGCTTATGTGGGAGATGTTAATAAAAAAAAAAAAAACCAACATTACGGATTTGGCATAATTAAATCCTTCCATCAGCGATGCATTATAGCTGTGTTCTCCGTCTCCTGGACTGGGGCCCTAGCAGTTATTTAAAATATCCCTTAAAATAAATCTCTTGATTTTTAGATATTAGTTTAAATCTCAAGCTTAGCAAATCATGTGGTTCCTCCTTCCAAGCACAGGAGGGGATCAGTTTTACATAAGACTTGGTATCAGATATACTGACAATCAGATTGCATGCCTTAATAAGTTTGGATGTTATAAACATGAAAGAATGTCCCAGGGTACATTCTATTTCTACCAAAAATCTAATGAACATATTGATATGGAGCAGACACAGGTTGAAAGGACAAATGGTATAGGAGACACATCTATGGACCAGACACATCCAACCTTGAAGTTGCTTATGATCTAATGATGGAAATTCAACATAAACACATGAAAAGTTATATTACAATTATCTTAGTAGGCTTGACAATACAGACCAATCTTGACTGATTCCCCCCAAAAAAAGCCAAACTAACAACTCTGTTTTAGGGGCTCAGTAGCATTTTACAGTTTTACTGAACTTTCTCAGTATGTCTCCTTCTAAGTACACGTTGATAAAGTTTCCAAAGGAAAGCGTTGCTAATTCTACGAGAATGTCCTGTGTATGACTCACTCAAAGCACTGGGCACAGTTAGAAGATGACAGATTTCCATTACCAACAGCTGTTGAAGCTCTTGCTATATAGTCCCTCGTTAGACATCTCATCCCAACAGCAATTATATTATAGCTTCTTTGACTGTAGCAGGTGCCACAGCATGTGGGGCACATTGGTACTGTTCGCTGATCTGATCCCATTTGCTGGCAAGGTAAGTTGTTTTCCCAGTTCTTTGAGTCAGCTAACTCGTCAGGGGCCTCCGATGAGCCACTAGGGATGCATGATCCTCTTGAAAATGCCTGCTGTGATGAGTACTCACTGGAGACCTGAGACTAGCTTACAAAATACTATCTATAAACTGCCTTCCATATGGAGGAATGGGAGGTGGAAGAGAAACATTACACCCCCATTAACATTGTCTACAGAAACGTGTTATGCAAGAGGCTTTGGGCTTTCCTGCTCGTTCCCATGTGAACTCTGATTCAGAAGAGCATGCCTTGAATATACCCTCTTCGAGCTAAAGAGGTTATAGGACAAGTCCTCACATAAAACAATAACAAGATGACTAGTAAGTCACATTTCTCTAAATTTCTTTGTATGTTTTGGCACGCTCCACATTTTCACATTAATAATAATCTCACATTCACAGGCATCAAAAGATAATACTTTTCAGCTTTCAAACTGATGGGCTTGGTGCTGCTTTCCATAATTACTGCATTCCTATCTTTGGATTTACATTTTGTTCAGAGTCAACATTTTCTTTAAATTGTTAAATAGCTCATCAGGAGGATGTCTCAGAGGTATTGACCAAAGTCAAAAAAATCAAAATAGAGAAAAATAGCAAGAGTTTGCTTATCTATCCATTCTTTCTTCATTCATTTAGTAGATATTTTTGCGTATATTTACTATGCTCCAGAAGCTTATGTTCAGTGCTGTAGATAGTAAGTACAACTGGCCTGGGATCTGCCATCACAGAACTTAAATGTTTGGAGAAAAATTTTAGACAGTGATACTAGACAAGAAATTACGGTAAAGGCACCATGTCCCAACAGTGGGGCGGTGATGAAATACTGGGAGGAACAGAAGCATAGAGCATGGAGATTTTCTATGGAATAAAAACCAGATGGAACCACATTTTCAGAGTTGCAGAATTTGGTTCACATTTGCCAGATATGAAGAATTCAGGCTGATTCCCAGGAAAAATCTATGGGACTCTTTGAGGCCTTGGCAAAGAAGATGTGCCTTCACAGAAAAGAGCTTATTAATTATGAAGAGCCCTGCCACAGCACTTAGGGAGGAAGCAACCTTATGGATAGAGTAGGAGAAGCACTGAGCAGATTGCTAAAGCTATCACAGAAAAGTTCTCCCTAATACCAACATCTCAAAGGATGGGATTGAAATTTTCTGACAGGCAACACAAACCGTCACAGTGGGTTATATATTATCACAGACAGCTTGTTCACCTGGTTTCAATTAGACTTTCCAATTATGTGAACAAATAAATACAATTTTATAAGATTTATCTTATTTTAAGAGATGAATAGTGATATAAGAAAGAAAAAAAGGCCTTGGAAACTAAGAAGCAGTGACTTTAACCCAGGAGAATAATGAAGAGATATCCTACATAAACATCTGTGCATCAACCAAGAAAGCAACATATCCCATTTATAGCAGAGTATTCTGTGGGGAAAAATTTTAAGAAAAGGTTTGCACACGATAAATCACATTTCCAATATAGCAGAATACCTTAGTGTTATGAAAAAGGTAAACGTTCTATAAAAGACAAAAGAAAGTGTAAACAGAAGTGTAATGGGAAAAACAAATCTATAAAAGCGGTTCCAGGTACATATATAAGCCAACTAATTTCTGACATGCTTTTCACTTAAGAAACATTTATCAAACTTTGACTATGTACTTACAATTCTAGGAAGGTGATTGTATTGATGAACAAGATAGACAAGGTCCCTACCCTACTGAAGTTCATACTCTAGAAAAGGAAAATACATATTAAACACATGAAAATAAATGCAATCAATTCAAACAGTAATAAATGTTATGAATACACTTTTAGTGTAGCTTAACGGGATAGAGAGTTTATAAAGAGATGGGTGTCACCTTAGATGGAGTGGTCAGAAAGGCTTCTCTGTGGAGAATGAAGAATGAGAAGAAACCAACCAAGCTATAGTCTGGAGAAGGAGTAATACAGGAGGAGAGAAAAGCTGAAGCAAAGGCGTAAGGCAGTGATGACGTCGGCATATGCTAAGAACAGAAAGAACAATCAGTGAGGCCAGCATGTAAGGGAAAAGGAGAGAATTGTATGAGTTTAGGTCACAAAGGAGGACAGGTGCTGGATTAATGTCAGGCTGTGGCCAGAAGTCTATAGGCTGTTCCACGGTGAATGTCAAGCAATTGCAGGGTGTTATGTTTGGGAGCGATACAATATGATAAGTACATTCAAAGCATCACTCACATTCCCGTATGTATAACAGAATTCGGGGGCAAGAGAGGAAGCACAAGACCAGTGGTACATCTGCTACACCAGACCACGTAATTTGTACCAGGTTGGCAAAGTGTAAATGAAAAACAGAAGTGATATTAAGCATATATTTTTAAGGCAAAATTATCATATATTTTATCTGTTAAAATTGTGACCCAGTGATTTATTAAAACAATATAGTTTTTTTTCCTATTCTAAACTAAGACAGCTTCTCTTTAAAACGTAAAATATCTCATTTAAATATTGCTTCCTTTTGGTATTTTCACATCTGTTTCCTTACTCTTCCCACATAACACTCTTTCCTAATTTTAAAGACATGTTCATTCATAATTCTGTTAATTAGTGTCATTCAAGTTGAAAAAATAGATATATTCAGGTTACTTTGGGTCATATAAAAATATACAACATTCTTGTGTAAAATATATAAAAATATACATAAAAATATGCCCCAAGTTGGCCAAGCAGCTGCAGACAGTTCTTATAAATGCCTAGAATAGCTACGTCTTTCCTTGTTATAACTGCAAGCCTCCTGACCCAAGTGCAGATCTGGAGACACAATTACCATGTCATCCAATAAGATACGGATATTTGCTTAAACTGTCTTTATTGCTTGAATCTGGGGTTAACTATTCCCCCAGCTCCAATCTCCATCTTTTTATACCATTGAGAATCAGAATCCCCTTTTTTTAAGTTTAAAAATAAATTTATTTATTTATTTATTTATTTATTTATTTATTTATTTATTTATTTATTTTAGGGGGAGGTAGTTAGATTTACTTATTTATGTATTTTTAGAGGGGGTACTGGGGATTGAACCCAGGACCTTGTGTATGCTAACATGGAGGTTATAATTTATATTGAAAAAAGAAACTTCCGGGCATGGGTCAAGGCAATAGCCTAATTGGAATGAGTATCAGAGTGTGATAAGAAACGGGAGACAATGTGAGTGGAAAATCCTTCCTAGGGATTTTGCTGTGAAGGGCATCAAAGGGATGAGACCTCAAATTAGTAATGGCATTAATAGAAAGGGGCTTTTTTTTCTCTTCTTTCTAAAATGAGAGAAACAGAAAGTTTCTATATAGACAGGACTGATTCATTGGAGAGAGAAAAATTTGACAACGTAAGAGAGGAAGTGGGCGCAGGGGATCTTTTAAAATATATTCTTGACTAGGATTGAGAAAATTTGATCTAGTGTACAAGTGGAAGAAAAGACTTTAGAAGAGAGAGTGGATGGTTTATCGGTCCGTCTGTGGTCAAGGCAGGAAGGCCCTGTTGTTGGATCACTAGGTGGGCAGACATAGTTGTGGGACTCTATCCGGATCTCTGCTGATTGCTTCAGTTTTCTCAGTGAAGTTGTCAGTAAAGTCATCAGAGAGTGAGGAGGGGGGTTGTGAAATTAGCATTTAGGAGAGCAGGAGAATGAGTGAAAATACAGTGTGATTCTCTGGTCATTTGAGGTTCATGGTCACGAATTTTAAGTGAGACCAACAGGTTTGATTATATTTCTTTCCCCAGCCATGTTTATCTGTACAACTACCTCCAAAATTCTGAAGAAAAATTCTTTCCAATCTAGAGTTCTATGTATTTCTAAATTCTCCATTATGAAATCAGGGTGAGATAATAAATAATTTCAAACATACAAGGTTTCAAAAAAGTTACCCTCATGCGCATATTCACGGAAAGTTACTGACTGTGCCCCACCAAGATGAGGATATAAACTGGGAAAAAGAAAGACAAGAGATAACAGGAAACAGAAAATCAAACAGGACTGAGCTGAAGGGAATCACTAAACGCAGGTGAAGGGAGAGTCGAGCATGACAGCTGAGCGTCTACTACAGAGGACAGCCAGGTAACATTAGAAGAGGCACCTGTGCAGGAAGATGAAAGGAACAGAATATGTAAAATAACTAAACGTCCTCAGAGCAGATTCAGGAAACGGGCAAAGAGTTAGTTACTGAGGAGCACATACAAGTCATGACAATTACTAGCTCCCAGTAAAATAAAAAAGTAGTTCCAGGAGGGAAATGCAATTATCGTTGGTTAACTGGTTCACCTGTGAGTAGTGTTTACATTATTATACTAATGCAAATGCTGAACAGTATCTTTAAAATTGTGCATACAGTATTAGGGAGGGGATAGGAAGAGCATTCACGTGTGGAGGGGCTAGCAATGGGAAAGCTAAAAATATCGAAATCCTTACATAAAGGGAAAGGTCAGCTAACGATGACTAAAACTAAAAAAAAATCAAGATGCTGCAATACAAGCATTTTATTTAAACATTAAGATCGATATCAAAATGATTAATCAACAGAGATGAAAGTCGCTGTCTGCGGAGTGGGAACAGGGGAAATGGTCATCAAATTTCTTTGGTCCCAATAAATGACGTAGGGCCATTTTGCTGTTCATTTCATGCATAAGTCTGTTAAAGAAAAAACAAGAAGAACAGCACACACAGAGGTAATAGCATGCTCGAAAGAAATGGCAAGTAGCTATTTACTATTCTCACTATAGCTAGAGGGTAGATGCATGCAGTGATGGTTAAGGGGAAAAAAGAAGGGAATGTAGGTTTTCAGAAAGAATGCCAAGCTAAGAAATTCTGACTTTATTCAAGAGAATATAAGGAAGCACTGAAAGTAGTGAAGAAAGACAATCATAAAATCAGATTTCTGCAAAGATGAGGCTGTCTGTCTCCTTTCAGGCCACTTGTATCTGTTCCATTCCCATCTTCCTCACCTTTGCCTATTTCTCTTTCTGTCACTTCTCAAGTCTCATTTTTCTTCCCTAGGGTGTGTGTGTGCATGTGTGTGTGTGTGCATGCACTATACTACCTGTATATGCATTGCATGTATTTTTTTCTGAAAATGAATACATGGCTATGGTCTTTACATATGTAAAAGATACGTGTAGAGCATTTCATAATTTTATGGAGAAAGATAATAAAATTGCATTTTACACTGTGGGTATTTATATTTCTCTCTGGGTCAGTCTTTGATGTAAAATATATTGTCTAAAAATGCTGTCTAAGCCCTAAACTGGGGTGTTTTAGAAAAACAGGAAGATCTAACATTCTTGTTTTAAAGCATTCCTGATGCAATAAGCCAATGCTAAGATACTTTAGTGGGGTCTAAAATGAGAGCTAATACGCAGCCCTTGGCCAACGCTCCAGCATAAAACCCAAACTGAGGGATCCAGCCATCTGAGTCCCAGTCAGTAAAGAATCTTAAGTTCACAATGTTGCCCCAAAAGGATAACTGATAGAAAAGCTGCGATAAAGCCCAGCAACAACTGCCGTTGAGAGTCGATGCCTCTGGGTCTCTGCTGACACTGAATCTGGACCAAGAATATGGAAGTCCTGAAGTTTGACAATCTTATGTCAAATATAAGGTATGTTCTTCTTGAATAGTGATACAATTGTTGAAGGACTATGCCACAGCAAGAACTGAGTTTTCTTGATCACGTGAAACCCTTTCTTGCACAAACCATAGTATCCACAGCTCTGGGCCCTACCAGGGACTCTGGGACCCAGGGCCCCTCACACTCACTCCATTTCTTCACCCTCTATGGCCACTTTATTCATACTAAGACACTGTATCATTGGCTACTTCAAACATGAACTTAATCTCAATATACATGTGTGTGTGTTGTGTGTATTAGGGCACATGTATATGGTTTCTTCCCACTAGTTCATAGCTCTTCCAAAATTTTGTAGAAAATGCCTTCAGTGGAGAGCAAGAGCCTTCTTCGGCTGTTCATGCTACAGTGAACTGGGGTGTAGCTGTGGGGATCTAGGAACCCCCCCATGCCTTCTCATCCACTCTGCCTTTCCACTGAAGACTGGGAACCACATATTTCTTCCTCCTCATCAAGTAGCCTAAGAAAAGCCTAAGAAATACCACAAAGCATATACTTTGGGGGGCTGAGGAAAGCAGCCTCTAAGCTCAGATGTGGTCCTCTGGCCTCTACTTCAACTGAAGAAACATGGAATGGGCCGACAGACTCTTTGCCCCAAAGCATCTTTCTGACAGGAACAATCCGCATGACCCTGTCCCGATATTCTCGGAAATGCTAACCCCCGTTTATTAATTCATAAACCTCAATGCAAGAATAGGAGAATGAATGCATTTTAAAATGAATTTGTATTCAGTATCGAAATAAAGAGTCACAGTAAGTCTCAGGCTGCCAATAGCACACATTCACAGTGTGAACTATGAGTAATAATCTTCTTTTGGGGAAAACTTATTAAGATTCAAAGTATTAAGCTGATTTTCTATTTTAATATGCACATGTGCAATAACAGAATTATAATTTTAACACACAAAAATATTCCCCAGAGTACTATCCAGTAGAATTCAGAGAGCCTTTACTTTTAGCTGGAAAAATTGAATTTTTTGGGGTGCTGTGCTAAGAAAATCTGGACTCACTGAACAGTCGCTTTCTGCAACACCCAGAAATTTACTTCCTAGGAGATTTGCCCTGGTGTCCAAAGGACTGGTGCTGAATTCTATGCAAAGACCCAAAGGGTGTAAACTTGTTCATGTCATTTTTTGGGAAAATTTTTTTGAAAACTTTGGTTTTTAAAGAAACTTTATTTTTTGAAGTATGCAAAACAGTGTAAGCAAAGGAATTTTAACTAGCAGATGAGTTCAAATATGTGAATGTGGTAGGTGGAATAACTCCCTTACCCCACATAGAAGTTTACGTCCTAATGTAAACTTCTTCTTTCTCTAGAACCTGTGTAGATGCTCAAAAGACTCTGCAAACATGATGATGTTAAGGATCTTGAGATGGCAAGATTATCCTGGATTATCTGGGTGGGCCTATTTAATCATAAGGCTCCTCATAAGAAGGAAGCAGAGGCATCAGAGAAGATGTGAAGATGGAGGCAGATATGAGAGAGAGAGAAATAGAGAGATCTGAAGATGCTACGCTGTTGACCTTGACAATGAGGGAAGGGATCACAGCCAGGAGAACGCAAGGACATGATTCTCTCCTAGAACCCCCAGAAGGAAACACACTCTTGCTTTTAGTACTTGATTTTAGTACTTCTGATTAGCAGGACAGTAAGGTAAGTTTGTGTTGCTATGTCATTAAGTTTGTTGAAATTCATTATGGTAGCAATAGGACACCAATATAATGTGTCAAAAAAAAAGCGGGGGGTCCAAGAAAAATATCATAAACTTTTCCTGTGAACAATCAAACTGCAATGTTGCTCAGGCTTGAGACTCTAAGTGGAAACTTGGTCAGTCAGAATCTGTTGGCCACCACTGTGCCTGACATAGAAGAGACACTAATACATAACTCTAATGTGTAAACTAACTAATAAAATACAAATAAATTATAGCCATGCACGTTGAGTTTAAATAAAGAATACTTAACTTGTTACTTTTCAAAAATGCAGTCTCCACGAAGGAAAATATGTCCTCAAACGAAAAAATCTAGTGTCCTCTAGATCTGCTGACCTTGCTCAGCGTCTCTTATGAGTAAATGAGTGATTATTTGAAGGTACAGAGAGAAGACATAGCAACGTGAATTTGTTCCATTTTCCCTTCCTTCAGCTTTGCATAAACTGTACATTTTCAGCCTAGGAACCACACAAATAGTCGAAGGTGGCATGAAGGTTGTAGCAAGCATATTTTTCAGAGGAGTATATTTTTGCATCTGAAATTAGCCATAGCTTAGCAACGCCAGCTTCCAAAACATTTATACCCAGTGAAGAGCTGCATATGTCATTGTGCTCTACGTACCGAAACAGTGCCAAGCAGGGGTGCCCGACGGGGTGGAAATGGGGAGATCTCAAAACACGCTTATTTTCTTGTTATTACTGCTGTTTAAAATCGTTATTTTCAATTGAGAGCATCACACCTTTAACATGAGTTCAACACTGTGGAAAGGAGATGTTCTTCTGTTTAACTTTAGATGGTGCCTATTACCATTGGGATCATTATGATTGTTACCAAAGAGTAGCTTCCAAACTGAAAAATCAGGTGTTCCAGCGTCATCTCCTGAACCCAGTGAAACGCCCCCTTCCTCTCAAGTCCTCAAAGGGCCACCACATACTTTCTGTTTCCCTCCCGAATTCCCCTACGTAGTGTGGGGCGCAGGTATTCAAGCCAGTTTAGGGCACAGAGTAGCTTCTGCTCCATCTTTCTCCTCAGGCAACCTGAGAGGAGGATTTGATCTATTTTCTCCTCCACAGGGACTTAGCTCTTAGTGCTGACATCCAGATACCTCTTTCTTCCCCTCACTGGAGATGACCTGGCTTATTAAAAATCATATGCAAAGTAGCTGGGAAAACCTGCCAAGCCGATTACGATGAACAGTAGCAGCACCTAAATATCAATCATGGCACAAATCCCTTCTGTTAAAAGGTCAGAGAGTCGCCGTTGTCTGCCTGCAGAGGAGGCTTTCATAGCTGCAGGGTCAAAGCTGGAGGACATTGGGACATCCCAAAAGCTTTCCTGGGAATGTTTTCATACCTTCTTCCCTGGTTTACCCATCTGTTGTCTGTGACTAAGATCATAACAGCCTCTTAAAATACAAAAAGTAAATCTAGTCCATCAAGTGCACCCTGTTCTGAAAGGAGTGGGAGGCTTCCCTTATGAGAGAAAGGAAATTAAAAAGCCAATTTTCTAGGTAGAGAAACTAACCAGAGAATTCTGAATGGCTGGCCAGGTGAGTGGACCAAATTACCTGCTACCCTGGGAACATGCAGGCTCCGAATTCTGATTTGCTCTCCTATCAACCCAATTTGTTGGTGACCAGTGACCACATTGTGCATTTTCCCAAAACCCAAGGATTTCATTCCAAAACCCTGAAGTACAGCTGCTTTGTTCGGCCAGCTGGGGTTCTCAGGGTGTGGCTGCCCTCTGGTGGTAGCTGCCTTCCTCACACCCAAATGTAATCTTTTCTCTCACCCTGTTTCAGTGCAGAAAGCCCAGGGGGCTGACCTGTTCTTGCTAGTGTTTCGTAGGCTGATGCAACCTGGGCAGCCTTCTGGGGTGAGGGAATCATTGACTTTGAGCTGCACTTTTCTACCTCAATATGTCTCCTGATACCCTGCTAACAAAAGACATTTATCATTTCCTCTTTGCATTCTCTTTTCCAGACTAATGGGTTATCTCAGGTCAGGGTGAATCCAGGTCCCTCATCACCTAGCTGCCTTTGTGGGGTTTTCCAGTATCCCTTCTAAAAGGTGACAAGTAGAACTGGATATCTGACCCAGCTGCAATCAAAGCAACACAAAGTAGCACTGGGGTGCTACTGGTCCCAGGCATCTGGACTTGCAACTCACACTAGGGATGGCCCAGGGGCTCTCCTCTGCTCCCCAGACCTGTCGCTCCAGCCTATCATTTGCACTTCGTGCTGCCAATCAAACGTCTCTCACCTGGGTGGCCTGCGCCCACCTCACATTCCGTAATATAAAATCAAACTAATTTTCCCCAAGCCTGTCCCCCCTCCTCCTGTGTGCAGTGCCTTGGATAAAGGTCTACCACCTCAGCTCCACAGCTGTCCCCCTCTGGCTCCATCACCACTGCCCTAATTATATCTGATATGCATACCAGAAAGTGAAACCCCCCTGCTTAAACAAATATTCTCTGTCTACAGAAAAAAACCCAAACTCTTTGGCAAGGCACCCTGGGCCCTTTATAATCTGCACCATCGTATGAACCATCCCCCAAGTATACCACCCATTTCTCCCTTCATATATCTGTCCTTCAGCCTGGTGAATTTCTACCTACCCAGCTCTAAAACTCCATTCTGAATAATAGCTCCATTGTGAAAAAATGTCCCAGGTTCATCAACAATACAGCAGAACTGACTCTCATCCTGGGCTCATCGCATTTGTTGATTCTGTACTTACAGGGCTTATTATCTTGTGTCCAGGTTTCGTATAAACCCTCTCAGACTTGTGAGACTCTTAAGATTCCTGGATCTGCAAACTCATCTTATAAAATTTTGTAAATATAACACCAAGCATAGTGTTGGATATTTGGTGGGTGCTTGAAACTGTTTTGTGAATTAAATCCAAATATCAGAACAACTTAAAATGACACAAGCTTTTTTAAATGTTGCAGTTATATTTGTGGTCAATTAAAAAGTCCACCTGTTATTGTTTTCACCTAACCTAGTACAAAGTTAAATCTCCATTTCCTGTAGTTGTATAGTTGATTTATTTGGCAGAGAGGAAGAGAGTAACCCACCAATGGCCAACATTCAATGTTTGGGTCCATCTGTGGACCTGGGTTTCAGTCTGAGTTTGGTGATTAAGAAGGCAGTCTCTGAAGTTAAATGTCTACACTCAAACACCAATTTTTTCATTAGACTTTGGGCATGTTTTTTAAATCTGTAAAACTGGAATAAATAAAGAAATTACTTACCAAGATATTTGCAAGGATGCATTGGAATAATCTATGAAAAGGATTTATATAGTGCCTAGCACATAGTAACTGCTCTATAAATGCGAGCTGCAGCAATAATTAGCATCCATATATCCCATGTCGATATGCATGCTTATTATACATAAAATTCCACAAAGAAAATAATGTGCTTCATTGTGTGTAAATACCTTGATGAGAAAAGAATTCTACTGAGAATTTCTTGATTTTATGAGTGTTGCTAATTTGGCTTAATTCACTGTAGAAATAAATGCTGTCTCTTCCTCGTGAAAACAAATCCTTACAGGATGCCCACGTTAATAAGTAAATAATGTAGGATGTTGAGCCACTGCTTTATGGGAGCTAAGTTCCAGGGAGTTATACTGCAGCTTGGTAAACAAATAATTTCCTCCACTGGAATCCAGTGCTGAAGAACCTAGAAAATTATTGTTCCCAGGTTGAAGTAGGATATTTCATTATTCCTCTTGCATATATGGATACTGCAATTTTTTAATGCAGCAAAAGATCACTGGGATGTGCCTAGTCACTCTGTACCTCAGTCTCCTTACACGTAAAATGGGGATCATAATAGTAGAAGCTGCCTCATAGAGATGTTTTGAGGATTAAATGAGTTAATATATTAAAGTCTTAAAACAAGTTACTGGTCTAAGAGACAATGAGTATTAACTATTAGTTTCATAATAAATATACTTATGGAAATAAAAAGATTACCCTCAGGAAATCCACAACAGATGGATACAGAGGCATCGAGTGAAAAAAAAAAAAAAAAAAGAATAAAGCCATAGAAAAAAACCCATAAAACCAGAACGCTTTGCACTGGCCCCTACAAGAACATTGGCTATGGGAATTCTACCGCAGTAACGATGGCACCAGACATGGCTAGTCAACATATGTTTAAGAAGTAAACTTTACACAGAGAATTTGTACATTTTGGAGTTTAAAATGTATACAATGCTCAGTCTGCTTTCCTCTTATCTTGAAAAACACAAGCAATAATTCTCCCCAAAAAATGCATTTGTTCTCCTAATTGATCAAGAATTCACTGAAGTCCTGTACTAAGTGTGAAATTATAGAGGCAGATATATTCATAATGTATAGTCCCATCACCAGTAGCTTATATTCTTTGCAACCATCAAATTACCTACAGGGTAGAATCCTTTAGTATTTCCCTTTGCATCCTGGAAGTTATTCTGAATTGGCTGATCAGAAACTCCTAGGATGCTTGCTGAAGATACTCTGTTCTGAGAGCCCACTCCAGACCTACTGACCGGAACTCTCAAAAAGTAGTCTAGCAATCTGTACACCGAACAAACATCCCAGGAATTCTGGTTCCCATTTGATTTGGGAGCCATCACTTGCATGCCTGGTAAAAGCTTCTGCACAAAACAGGCACTAGCTAGGAAGCAGTTTAGAATTTGAAGACAGAAATTCGTCCTTCAACTTCTGGCTCTATTATTTGCCAGGAGGGCAAGTTTGGACACTGACATCTTCAAAAATCATCAATTTCCTCAACTGCGAAATGGAACTAATCGTACCTATCTTATAGGGTTACTATGAAGATTAAACAAAATCAAAATCAAAGTACAAAACACAGTGCCTAACACAAAGTGTATGAGTAATAAACAGCCCTTTATAGAGGTAGTAAGTATCATTTTCAGTAAATACAGTTGGAATGGATATAATTTGGATGATATAATTGCCCCATTAAATGGCATTGAAAAGAGTCTTTAAATGTTTTTCTTCTTGTTCCCAGGAATCCTGTAAAGAGAGCTGGACTCACTCAGTATTTATGCTCTTTGCCTACCCCTGTCAGCACTAACGTCAATGCCATGATGTTTCGTAGATTGCAGCTAGGGTGGCACTTTTGGAAGACTCTTCTTTGGGTGGGGGTAAGGTAATTAGATTTGTTTGTTTGTTTGTTTGTTTGTCTGTTTGTTTAATGGAGGTACCAGGGACTGAACCCAGGACCTCGTGCATGTGAATCACGCGCTCTACTACTGAGCTGTACACTCTCCCCAAAGAAGACTCTTCTTGTCTGTCCTTGTGCAGAGAGTGGGACTAGGACATTTGTATTTTGACAATGATATTTTTGGAGGGGATGCTTTAAAATAAATTGCAGATCAAAGCATTTTGTAAGAATGCTGACGTACTTGAAATATTCTTTAAAATTGGATAGGACTCCTAGGAGAAGAGGAGGAGAGAGTACCAATGAGAGATTAGGTCTTCACTCCGAGTAGCCTGTTTTCATTTATTGACCCAGCCTAAGGCACCTTGCATTACCCATTTAAAAATGTCCCATCTGCATTTTAAAACAAGAAAAAAAAAAAAGACCTAATAAAATGTGAGTTTCTCAATGATAACAATGCACCGCACTTATCAACCTCCCACTGTTTAGTTGCCTTTGAAACTTAGAATCCCAGAGAATATTGATCCCATCAAGTTATACAGAAGAAGATAGTTTACATACTGAAGTTGGCTGTTTTATATTCACACTAGATAAAAGCATCAATTAAGGTATCAACTAAACTGTCCACACAGAGTCCTTATCATGAAATATCAGCATTTTCAAGATCATTGAATTTCAGATTTTATCATTGTGCATTGAAATTAAAATAAAAGGCAGGTGTAATCTCTTACTTCATTTGAGCATTGAAGGAAGAAACTATCCATAAGTAATGTGTAATCCTTCCAAAATAAGCAGTCAAAAATCTGTACCAGACACGAAGAGACTGGCCATGGAGCTGTGGAGATGCAGGCAGTGTGGGGCTGAGGGTATCGGACTTGGACAGAACTGAGTTTCTACCTAGTGTGTACCACTTGCCACCTAATGTGTCTTTAGGCAAACTACTTAATTTCTCTGGACATCAGGATTTGTTGTTGTTGTTTTGTTTTTTTGCCTGTCAGTCTGTCAAATGAGCAAAAAATTATGGTGCAGGATTATTGTAAATAATATAGAATATATTATACTTTTCAACAGTGCCTGACATACAACATGTGCAGTAAATGGTAGCTATTGTTGCCTCAAACCAAATGTCAACATAGATAATAACCTTCATAAAAATAATGGAGAATATACCAATATTCCTAAACCAATATTGAGCGCCTGTGGTTTTAGGTATCCATAGGAGGAGCTATTATTGAGTATATTTATGGAAACATTACCACTACTCAATTGCACATGATCATTTAGGTGGATAGTGTATTTCTACAAAAAGAAATCTTTACTGTCATTGTATTTAAGCTTCTACACTATTGCAGGTACAGCCCTGGGGATTGTGGATACAATGATACAACCACAGACTGTCCTTGTTGAGTTTACAGTCAAGTACAGAAGATAGATTATGATAATAAATAAGTAAACATAAGTGCAATAATTACAAATCCTGTACTTCTGTGACCCCACACCCCCTAGAATTGGTGGATACTCTGAGATCCAAAATTTCAAGACTTGGCTGACTTTGGTCCTAGGGTTCTGTTTTGTTTTGTTTTGTTTTTTAATAGCAATATGGATTCTGGAGCATGGAACTCATTCTATTACTACTGAGCTAAGTAAGATTGGATTTAATTATTTATATGTAATTTCTAAGAAATTCAATGTTCCATTTTCAAAACTGAATGAATCATTAGTGCTTCAGTGAACTGTATTCAGTATTTATTAATTAGGTTTCAAATACATAATATATAAATTCTTAACTCAATGTGCATATTTTCCCAGAATTACAGTCTGATAAATTTGAGAAACTAATCGCAGTCGAGTCCTCATCACAATCTGCTCCCTGGTATTCTCTTTAGAATGATGACAATAGCAATGCAACTGCCTCACAGTTTTCTGAGTCCACTTCTATTTTGCAGCAAAAAAAAAAAAAAGTATTTGAAGAACACCGTAAACAACAGAGAATTGTTGAGTGTGTAAAAGAGACATAATTTAGATTTCCAACAGTTATGAGCACTTCCTGAGGAAATGATAATTAACTTGAACCCTAAAGAATTAATCATTTTGACTCATGGTGAAGGGAGGAGTGTTTCTCACAACAGGAACATTGCAGTAATGGTATTAAATTAAACCAAAGTGTGTTCAGGCATTTTGAGAATGTGGTTGGAGAGAAGGACAGTGGAGTTGGCTGAGGCCAGATTATGTAGCATCTTGAAAGATGTTACGGACCCTAACCTAAGTGCTCAGAGGATGGATCCCATGGGTCACACAGCCTAAGCAAAGTTCTGCTGTAATAACAAACAAATCCTAAAGTGCCAGTGACAATCAAAACAATAGCGTGGTTTGGGGCTCACATTAAATGTCACAGCTCCACTGGGCCTCTTAACTTCTCCATCCCAGGACCACAGCTGAAGGAGAAGCCTTGCTACCCATATGGCCAAGATGAAAAGAGTGATGACAAGTTCCCTCAAAAACTCTTAAAAGTTTCTTCAGAAGTGGCACGTATCACTTCTACTCACATCTCATAGTCCAAAACAATTCGCATGGCTAAGCCTGATCACAGCAGAGTCAAAACCAAAATCCCTGCAGAGGAAGCCCTAGTGGAGAGGGGCAGAAAGTATTTTTGAGCAATAATAAAGTATACCACAGAGCAGGGGACTGAGAAGGGTCAGCTTATATTTCTGAAAGATCAGTAACTTAAGGATAAAGAGGAAATTAAAGGACACTAAAATCACAAGTGGGGCAGCCAACGAGGAGTTCGTTGTAGGACTGAAGGTTAGAGAAAACAGTCACTTTAACCGAGGTGGCAGCGGAGGGAAGAAGCAAGCTGGATAGACGCAGGCTACACTTTGGCAACAGAAGAGACAGGATGACTTTGTTTCAAAACTGAATACCAGTGACACATGAATGACGTTAGCTCAGGGGTTTTGGACTTGATGGTATTTACCATTTATAACATACAAAAGGAGAAAGAAGTGAACTTAGAACCAAATGCAAGAATTATCTTAGTAGAAATGTTCACTCAGTAACCTAGGGAGTGGGTGGCCACTCTCTGCCTCCCTTGCCCTTGTTACAATGGAAGAGCATCGTCTAGAATCCAAGCTATTTAACCATGATAGACCTCAATTCCTTCAGTTTTCAAATTGGAACTATATCACCTACCCTTCTTAATTCAGAGGTCTAAAAAGTTTCACATACAAAATCTTCGACTTTCAAGAATGATTTCTCTCGATGAACCACTTCAAAGAATAAATGACAGTTTCCTAAGGAGGGGCATTCAACTTGGTATCAGAAGATTCTGATTTAATTTTGGCTGTGAATTTTATCTATCTATCTTGAAAAATATTTTAAGTACCCCTTATAATAACATAACCTTAGAAAAACTATTTAATTTTTCAGAACATCAATGTTATCAGCATCAAAAGTAAAATATTAATTACTTGCTTGCTGTTATGAGAATTAAATGAGATGAAGACTTACAGTCCTGGTTCAGGATCAGTTGAGTCTGAATGGCCTGCAATTATCAGATTGTGTAATGTTTAATTAACCTTTTTTATTTTGAGGTAATTGTAGGTTCATATTTTGTTGTAAGAAATAATTCAGAGAGATTTACATTTACCCGGTTTCCTCCCAACAGTGACATCTTCTAACATGAAGATACAACGTACCAGCCAAGATACTGACATCGACTCAGTTGAGATACAGAACATTTTCATCATCACAAAAATCCTTCATGTGTCTCTTTTATAACCACACGTACTTCCCTCTCACACTAGCCCTACTTTGATCCCTGACAAGCACTAATTATGTTTTCCATTTCTATAAATTTATCTTTTATGGAATGCTATAAAAATGGAATCATAACTTACATAACTTTGAAGGATTAGTTTTTTCACTCAGCATGACTCTGGAGATTCGTCCAGGCTGTTGTGTATATCAATATTTATTCCTTTTTCTTGCAGAGTAGTATGCCATGATATAGACGTCTTGTCGTTTATTTAATCATTCACTCACTGAAAAATTTCTGGGTTGTTTCCAGTTTGGGGCTATTAGAACAAAGCTGCATAAATACTCATGAACACATTTCTGAGTGAACATAAATTTTCATTTCTCTGGGATACATGTCTAGAAGTGCAAATTATGGGGTATGAGGGCTATCGTAGTTGATTTAAAAAAAAACTATAAAACTCTGCAGAGTGGCTGTATGATTTTACATGCCCACTGGCAATGTATGGATAATCTAGTTTTCCTTCATCCTTTTCAACATATGGTGATGTCACTTTTGTTTAAGCTGTTCTGAGATGTGTACAGTGATAGCTCACTGTGGTTTTAATTTGTCTTTCCCTAATGGCTAATGATGCTGAACATCTTTCCATGAGCTAATTTGCCATCTGAATATTCTTTACAGGAAAGTATTTCTTTGAGATTTTTGCTCATTTTCTAATTAGATTTTTTTTTTAGTTTTGTGAGTTCTTTATATATTCTAGGCACTAGTCTTTTGTTGGACGGTTGGTTTGCAAATATATTCTTCCACTCTAGTTTGTCAAGTCATCCTCTTACTGAGATCTTTCATGGAACAAAAAGTTTTTAATTCTGATAAAGTCCAGTTCATCAGTTTTTCCTCTTATGGATCATGTTTTTGTTGTCAAGCTTTAAAACTCTTTGCCAATCCTTAAGTTCCCCAAGATTTTATCCAGTTCTTTTAAGCTTTGTAGTTTTTCACCTATATATCAAATTTGAGAATTGGTATCTTTACTATATTTACTCTTCCAATACATGAATACCTCTTGTCTCTCACTATATTCAGACATTCCTTGATTTATCTCATCAGCATTTTGTAGTTTTTAGCATGTAAATCCTGTACAGTTTTTGTTAGATTTTTACCTAAGTATTCCATTTTGTGAGCAATTAAGTATATTTTTATTTCAGTATTCATATGTTCATTTCTAGTATATTGAAATATAATTGATTTGATTTTTGTATGTTGATTTTGTATTCAGCAACCTTACTGAATTTAATGATTGGTTCTAGGAGTTGTTGTTGTTATTATTATTATTATGATGATTTCCTTGGAGTTTTCTACATAGACATACCATCTGCAAATAGGGACAATTTTATTCCCTTATTTCTGATCTGTATGCCTTTTTATTTTCTTTCCTTTCCTATTGCACCGGCTAGACTTTCCATCGTTATGTTGAACAAGAATGATGAGAACAGACATCCTTGCTCTGTTCCTGATCTTAGGGAAAAGCATTCAGCCTTTCACCACTAAGTATGTTAGTTGACGGTTTTCTATCAAGTTGCAGAAGTCCCCCTCTACTCCTATTTTTCTAGTAGTTTTTTTTTTTTTAATCATGAATGGGTATTGGATTTTTTAAAAATAGTTTTTCTCCATCAGTTGATACAATCATGTGATTTTTCTTCTTTAGCCTGTTAGTGTAGTGGATTTCACTGACTGATTTTTGAATACTGAACCAATCTCACACCCCAGGAAGAAAGCTCACTTGGTCATGGCACATACGTCTTGTTTTATATTGTTGAATTCTATTTGCTAATATTTCAAAGGGTTTTTGCATTTATTCATAAAAGATATAGGCCTGCTGTTTGTTTGGTTATGTACTGTTTTTTGTCTGATTTTCATATTAGAATAATATTAGCATCATACAATGAAATAGAAAGTGATACTCCTTTTCTGTTTTCTGGAAGAAATTGTGTATAACTGGTGTTAATTATTCTTTAAATGTTTGCCAGAATTCTCAGTGAAACTCCTGGGCCTGGTGAATTCCTTGGGGGAACTTCTAAATGATGAATTAAATTCCCTTAATAGTTATAAAGTTATTCAAATGATCTAGTTCATATTGTGTCAGTGCGGTATTTTGTGTTTTTCAAGTAATTGGTCTTTTTCATTTCATCCAAGTTGTCAAACTGATGTGTGCAGAGTTGTATATAGTATTCCCTTATTATCCTTTTAACATCTAAAGGCCTGTTGTGATTTCCCCCATTTAATTTCTGACAATGATAATTTATGTCTTCTCTCTTTTTCTCTTTGTCAATCTTGTCAGAGATTTGTCAACTTTATTGATCTTTTCAAACAGCCAAATTTTTGTTTTATTGACTTTTCTCTATTGCTTTCCTGTTTTCAATTTTATTGGTTTCCAGGTTTATATTATTTCCTCCCTCTGCCTGCTTTGGATTTATTTTGTTCTTCTTTTTTCATGTTCTTGAGGGAGGAGCTTAGATTACTGATTGAGCCTTTTCCTGTTTTTAATTGTGTGCATTGAATTCTATAACATCCCTCTCAGCACTGCTTTAGCTGTGTACCACAGATTATAATATGCTGTATTTTCATTTTGGTTGAGTTCACTACTGTGTGAATTCTCTCCTTCCCAATAGGCCTCCAGTGATGCTCAGAGAAATTAAGTGATTTTCCCAAAGCCACCTAGGTAGCAAGTGGCACAGATCAGATTGGAACTCAGCTAGTTGAAAGCCTTGGCTCCTAAAATCTATTCTTCACCTTTCCCTAGAGCTCTGTGGCCGGTCCCCAGGCATGTAGTACAGATATGATGGCCTCCCTGCTGATTACTTCCTCCCACACGGCCTCCATCATGATGTCATTTAGGTGTGCATTCCTGAGGGTCCTGAGTCTCCACTAGGTCTCCTCTGACACCTCCCCAGTGGGGAAAGTGGGAGATGCCTCATTACTGCTGCCTCTCTTCTCTGGCCCTTTGACTTGAGACACCAAGCTTTTGTTGGTGTTTCTTTTACCAGTGCCTGATGGTCTTTTCAAAGCCAGCTCCTCCTGCCTCGAGTCTGAGAGCCATATGAGGCAAAAATAAAACCCAATGAGCTGACACAGTGTTGCTCCTTTCTTCCTGATGTCCATAGTCTGCTCCCTTCTCTTCACCTCTCAGAACCTTCCTATGCTTGTTTTGTTTATAATACCCAGGATTTTTACTCATATATAACAGGAGAAATAGGGAAGATATACGTCTCCTTCATCATCTTGAAAGCAGAAGTCCATATTGTACCAATTCTCAAAATTTTAATGCACACATTTTTCTTTAGAATAAACAAACATTTTTGAGAGTAGCATGTGTTCACTTACATTAAAGTGAGAACAGTATTTTCTACACAGGAGACCAGATTCCAGGTAACCTAAATTCATATTGATGGTTCTAACCGGCTGTTTTTCAGCGATAAGAAGCATTTTGTTGCAAGTGTGTCAACCAGACTTATACTTTATTTCAGGATATGAAGAAAGAATTTCACTAAAGAAAATACTTAGCATGGAGAAAATCATAGAGCAGCTATTCAAACACTGACTTGGAGCTGATGGTGTAAGGATATTCTGGCTGTAAAAAACCAGAGCCATTTGGTCAAACCCACAGATTAAAGTGCACTTGCATCCTGCAGTCTTCTCGGAGTCAGCTGCGTTTGTGAGACTGGGCGGTTTAGTGACAAACGGCAGAGCCATCGCTGCCCTAATTTGAAAGCAGTTGATGGCTTCCACTGTTAAGAGCCATTATCACAAAATGATGCAACACTTATCACAGCAGCTGCTGCCAACACCCCCCTTCTCTCACATCCCATGCTATGTGAATTCCAGGTGACGGATATCAGATTGTTGTCAGTGAGAACTGGTCGACATGTTCTGATAGAAAACAGATCCCTCTTGTTCCTCTCCAGATAGGAAGGGTCTCCCCATTCCATGTAACTGAAGGTCTGACAGAGAATTCCGGTTTCAAGCAAGGGTTATTCAGCAACAGACACAGCAAATCACCTCACCTTCCCTGTTAGCCTGGGTACATCGTCAGCAAGATGACCAGATTTAACAAATGAAAGTGCAGGACATCCAGTTAAACCTGAATTTCAAACAAAACAATAATTTTTTAGTGTAAGTATATCCCAAATACAGCACGAGAGAAACTGGAGCAAAAAAGTGTCTGTTGTTTATCTGAAATCCGAATTTAACTAGGATCTTATATTTTATCTGGCAACCAGACCTCAAAATCCTTCTTAACACTGCATTTCAGGTAACTCTTATCAATCTGTTGCGATTTGCCGGTTACATAAACCATAGAGGGGATCAGAAGTATAGAAAAGAGGGGACAAGTAGGGGTTTTAGAGCAGGGAGTGACATAAAGAATGTATGTCTAAGAAATGAGGCACTGGCAGTATCTTGTCTATAAGAGTAAAGCAATTTTTCTGTTTCCTACTCGCAGCAAAATTACTGAATAGTTTCCAGTTACATGTTAATCACTTAAACATTATTATTAAAGACCAAGTTTCTGTGTGTGACTGTGTTGCTTCTCTAATATAGAGGTTCACAAAGAATAATTCCCTAGACCAGCACCGTCAGCATCACCTGTGAGATTCTTAGAAATGCAAATTATCAGGTCCTTTCCTTCCCTTATCCCAAGACCTCCTAAATCAGATATTCTGGAGCGAGGGCCCAGGAATCTAGGCCTAAAAGCCTTCTGGGAAATTCTGGTACACTCAAAGATACACCCAAGTCCTAACCCCCCAGAACCAGGAATGTGACCTTATTTGGAAATACGGTCTTTGCAGATATCATTAGGGTTCTTGAGATAAGGTCATCTTGCATGAAGGGTGGGCCCTAAATCCAATGACTGGCATCCTTATGAGAGAAAGAAAAGGGAGATTTGACACCTGGAGAAAGAAAAAGAAGGCCATGTGAAGATAGCTGCTATTAAAGAACAAAATTCAGCCAAGTAAGTTTGAAGATCTAACTGGCTCTGTTAGGCAATTCGTGAATCAGGCAGCATCCCATCCGGCAACCAGAAGGTGCTCCGAAGAACTGCATAAAACAGAGTTTTTATAGGAAGAAAAGTGAGGCAACAGAGTGATTAGCAAAAGAAAAGAAAGGATTATTTTAGGTCAGGACATTTGTAGGGGCGGGGTGGGGGGGGTAGGAATGGCAACGGCTTTATCTTGCAGATTGCTTCTTCATCCTCTAAGGGAGGGAGAGGGCCTACCTACAGATGACCTCTCTGGTGCTGACCAGAACACTCCGGGCTGGACAGGATTACACTCCTGCTGAAGACCAAAACTACAGCTAAGTCTTGGTTTGCCGTTGTGGGGGTCATTTGCATCCTGTTATTTCAATTTCTTTTGTTTTAACAATGCAGAGATTGGACTTACACAACGTCAAGCCAAGGAATGCCCAGGGCTGCTGGCAGCCATCGAGGCGAGGAGAGAGGCACCCAAGGATTCGCCCTCTGAGGGGGAGGGAGATTCTGCCTCCAGAGGGAATCAACTCAAGAGGCACCTTAATTTTGGACTTTTTCGGCCTTCAGAACTGTGAGTACAGATATTTCCTGTCTTTTAAGCCTCCAAGTGTGTGGTGATTTGTTATGGCAACCCTGCAGACTAATCCAGAGGGAACTGAGGAACCTAGCGATGTCGCATGAGCCTGAACAGGTAACCAGGCGTCAGATCATGAAGATTTGTATGTTATGTGCTCAGCAGCCTGGACGTTTTCAGACATTGCAGTGTAAGCCCTGACCGTTGTTTTTACTTTTATTATTATTTTTTTTTGCCAATGCAAGCGCCTGGCTTAACTTTGATTGCCCAGGTAGCCACTTCAAATAGATATCCGCTTCGAAGATGGCTATCTCGGGTAAACACATGGCCAGCCACAGGGCTGGACAAAGCCCAGCCGCCTCCCCGCCCTGTTTTACAGCTCCTGATTGATATCTATAACCGACCTTTTGGGGCTACTTGGTTTTTTTTTTCTCTTTCCACAGTTTAAATTCCCACTCTTATGTTTTAAATTCACCAAGAAAGAGTGAGCCCAGTGGACCTTAGGTCCCCCACCCTCAACCCTAATAAAAGCAGGACCCCAGACCTGCACTCTCTCTCTCTCTCTACCTGTGACCTGGCTCTGGCCCCAGGTGTGCCGTGTAATTTCCAGGACTTGTAAGTAATAAACCCTTTTTCAAAGTTTCCTGATGGTTATTGCTGAAGTGCACCTTGCAGTCATAATAAGAACGCTAAGGGCTGGTCTAGTCACAAAATTGGCCATCCATAGCCTGAGATGGGTGCACAACAGACGGGCTGTGGAAAACCACTGATGATCTCTGAGGAGGGAGACGAATGATCAGATCTGAGTATTAGATTGTTTCGGTGGTAGAATGGAAATGAAAGAAAAACTGATAAAGAAGCTATCTTAACAGTTCAAATGGGAAAAGTCAGTTAAGTTTACTGGCTTCAGGGATAGAGAGAAGAGAGAAAGGATATGAGGGATAAATAATAGGATGGACAGGACGTGTGCTTCTTAAATATGAAATGTGAGAAGGCAGGAAAATTTTGTATTCCTATCACAAGTACTATTTTGTATGCTAATATTATCACTTAGTGATATAATAGGGAACTTAAAGCAATGCTTTTAAATATTATTATATAATATCACTTAATAATTGAATTATAAACCATCATAGAGATGAACTATGATTTGTATAACCAAATTCTTATTTTTCTCAATTTTTAAATGTCTCATAAAAGCAATATTGCAGTTAATATTGTTGAATACATATTTGCACATTTTTCTAATTATTTCATTATTTCCTTAGAATAAATTCACAGATTGAATAAAATATAAGTAGATTTTAGAGTTTTTTTTTTTAACATATTGCCATTTTGCCCTCTTGATAGTTTTGTTTCTTTTTATTATTTAAACATCCTCCAGCCATGCAGGACAGAGGCTATATATTTATTCTCTCCCAGAGTATTGACATTCTGAAAAATTACATATCTCCGATAGGCAAGAGATGACACAAATTGCTGTTGTATTTACATTGCTCTACTTAGCATTAGACTGAGTAGTTTTGCATGGTGTTCACCGACTTTTTGCACGTCTTCCTTCTCCTGGTATGCCCTGTGCTCATTTTGCTGTTGGGACTTCCTTCCATTGATTCTGAAGAAAGTTACTACATATCAAGTATTATGATTCTTTGTCAACAATTCTTACGCATATTTCCCTATCATTTTAGTTTTGTTTTTTATTTTTATGCTCTGCCATGGACTGAACATTTGTGCCCCTAAAATTTATATGCTGAAATGCTCAGTTCCCAGTGAGGGATGGTTTTTAGAGACTGCACCTTTGGGAGGTAATTAGAGGAGCCCTTATGAATGGAATCAGTGCCCTTATAAGAGAGGCCCCTGAGGACTCCCTCACCCCGTCCACAATGTGAGGACCCAGCAAGAAGCTGGCCATCCGTGAACCAGGCTTTGACCTTGGACTTCCCAGCCTCCAAAACAGTGAGAAGTAAGAGTCTGTTATTTGAGCCACCCAGTCTACGGTATTTTTGTTATAAAGCGGCCTGAGTGGACTAAGACATGCTCTCTTTCGATTCACAAAAATATTCAATCTTTTTTGTAATTTAATCTATCGATATTTTCCCCTATGGATGATGCCTTGCACGCCAAGGAAGTTTTCTTTACTCTAAAACTTTGTGAACATTTTGGTGTATGTTCTTTTAATACTTCGACTTTTTATGTAAACAGTTAATTCATCTTAAATTTATTCAGAAAAAAAAATATAAAATACTGATCTGCATTCCCTCTTCTTGTCATGTACTTAGCTACTGAATCAACACCACATTTGAAGCCACAACAGGTTTGAATAACGGCTAAAATTACCCACCAGAAGAGAGAAACCCTATTTACTGTGAAAGTGATTCTCTTATTTCTCAGTAGTAAGATGGAACGGTTGTGGATGAAAGCCTGATTTGAGTTGATTCACAACAAACGGCAGGGAGGCTTGGAAATAAAAATGGGAACAATTCTTTTGAAGAGTTTTGCTTTATGCTGCAGCAGAGAAATATGGTACAGCTGGAAGAAGTGCAGACAGAACTTATAAATTCTTTTAAATAATTCTTCACACAGCTTTTTTTTTTTTTTTTCTGGAGGTTGGATGAACAATTCTAAATGAGAGACATGGATACACATTGAAAGATAATGGCTCTTGTCATCAATGTAGTCTCTCTTCCTCTTCAAGATCCCATGGGAAGGATTGTAAAAATGCAAAAAACACATAGATCCACAGTACTGCAAAAAGTATAGAACTATGTCATTTCCAGGGGAGGTAGTTTGACAAATTTCTGGACTCCACACAAGCTCCGATCTTCCCGGTGTGGCTATGAAAAAAGAGTGACCATGAGTGGCTCCAAGGAGTTTTTTCAGGGCAGCAAACTGGGTGGATAAGAGAATGATGATCTACATGGATGGCTGGAGCCCTCAATCCCATTTACCTATCATTTTGCAAGACTTATCTGGTTCTCTGGAGTGATGAAACAAATGATTGGAATAGAGAGAGAAGAAAGGCAAAATCTGAGATACAGCTGAACTTTGCAAACATCTGGTGGTAGGGATACTAGACAAAATACAAAAAAAAAAAAAAAAAAAATACAGGGTGTGTGAATTTCAGATATACAACAGAGTAAGTATTTCCAAAATATTTCATGTAACATACACACATAACATGAGTAATGTTGTTAACATTTAACAAGCCATCCTTTATTTTTATTTACTAAATCCAGAAACTCTACTTAGCAAAGTCAACTTGGCAAATTTGGAGGTCCTGCCCTGTCATCTTAGAGGAAAGTCTGCATGACAATGAAATGATGCATTTACCCCTACTGTAAGTCAACTATGCTTCAATTTAAAAGAAGAAGAAGAAACCTATCAAATACAAAGGAAATCTTCACCAGCTAACTGGTCAACCAGTACTTAATTAATAAATATAAATGGTGAAACAAGGATCAACAACATTTGAGGAAAAGCAAAACAGAAAAACCATGATGAGAAGCAAAATAAGAACTGGCCTTAATAATACAGGCAGCAGAAGAAAATGTAAAAAAGAGTTCTAAAATTTCCCTTGACATAATTATTATCACTAGTGATGAAACAGACTATTCATCACTAACAACATAATAAAATATCCCCCCCCCAAAAAAAAAAACCTGAGGGAAAAAACCCACTGGATTTGCTGATTAGAATAAATCCTCAATTTCAAAAGATACAACAAAGATCTTTTTGATATTAACAAGTTGATTATATCTTTTAGATGAGAAAAATAGTTATGCCTTATTTTGAAAACACATTAACAATTTGAAATCATCCTTATAAATATCAAAATAGCTTGACATAGAGAAGTTTCTAGATAATTTGCCATAAAAATCACCAAGATATCAAATAGTTTTGCTTTTTTAATGTCTGTTTTCATGTATAGATGCATCTCTCTATATATATACATATATATGGATACATATATAGAGATACATATTTATCTATCTAGATAGGTAAATCCTCTTTTGATGACATTACAGCTCTTAAAAAAAATAACTATCATTGGGTGGGAAAACATTATTTTGCACAAAAACATAAAATATAGTTTGTATTAATATATTGATATTTTTACAGAAATGCTAGTTGTAGGATATTTTAAAAGTTAAAGAATAAATATTTGAATGTTATTGAGAGGATTCTTTAAAATATAGCTAAACTTAGGTTTAATTAAAAAATAAGAAAAGAAGACCAGTATATGCTTTTCCTGTGGTTTCTTCTATGACAATATAAGCACCATGAGGGCACAGATTATTACTTCCTTTCATTCACTGCTGTATCCCAAGTACACAGAATAGTACCAGGATCTAGTTAAGTTGCTCAATACACATTTGGTGGGTGAATGAATGAATGAATGAATCACTATTTAAAGTGATTTATTTAGTTAATCCACTTGAAGAAAATTACTACCTTCAATTCCTCAATCAGCCAAGAAAAATACAGACCAGACTTAGATCTAACCTATTCAGCAAAAGTGGAATTCTGTCATGAAATTATAATCATAAACTTCATGTTTCCAACCACCACACTTTAAGTTCCCTTAGAGAGGGGAGTCGGAGGTACAGTAAAATCAGGAAGAAGCAGCAAACCAGTTAGGGGATTCTCTTCACTAGCTCTCTGAAGTTTATCATCCTCGAGCAATTTACCTGGGGTCCAGTAACCATGCGACTCCTGGTGAAAGGATGCAGGATGCACCCACACTTCATGAGCCACAGTGGCTCCATTCATTGGCTGTTAATGGACCACTGGTGCCTCCAAGCTCCTTACTGTCCTTTGTTAACACGGCTTCATGTCTGCTTCTCTTTCTTACTAAAAGGTCGGGTCTTGGAAAATCACTGAAGTTTGTTGATGGGGACTTTTCTTTTAGGATAAAAGAATATAGTTTCCCAGATGCTAACTGGGCTTGAAAGTAGAAACAAAGTTTAGAGAACAGAGAAGTAACACGTGTTTGATGTTTATTCCGACAACATTATATGTAAATGATTCTCTTAACAGGTTAATGGTTGGTAAGGTCCTCAGGTCCAGAGCTCAGTTTTGCAGCACTTGGAATTCTATGCTGTTAATATTCCAGAGAGACGATGGAGGTGTTATTAATTTTTTACACTAGCCTATTGTGCAGTTTATATAGTTTTTCAGACAAGAAAGTGATACTTGTACTTTGTAAAATACAGGGAATCAGAAATAAAATATAAAAATTGCATAAAGCATATATACTATAATATACTAACCACTTTAAATGTGTAACATCTTTCTGAGCTTTTCTTTCCTTGAAAAACATTTTTTAAAATGTCATAGTTCTAAAAAAAATAAATAAATAAAATAAAATAAAATGTCATAGTTCTAGCCAGAGAAATACTACAGACAGTTTCTTCCCCTTCTTCAAGGTAGGATTTTATGAGTTCCGGTGGAATACTGACTGGTTCTGTTTACAGAATCTCTCCCAAAGTGGAACCAAATCTATGAATTCTGTTTTTTTTTTTATATGCATGCAGGGGAGGAATTTTCTCTAAATTATCAAACAAGAAAAAAGTGACATGGAAATTTTTCTTTCATACTAAAACAACTTCCTTTGTCTCCCAGTCCTTCTCTCTACAAATGGCTCATGGAAACTTAGAAGATGCTGAAGAATTGTTGACAAAACGCCATTTCTTTTGCCCTAATTCTATATATTTTTTTCTTTCAACACACAAAATTTGAGTTTAATAATCTTCAGTATCAAAGGATGATGTATAAGTTTGGGCAAATCAACCTGCTTTACTTTCCAAATTGCTTTCAGAAACCTGATTTTTATTTTTAAAGCTAAATTCACATGCTTAAAGGGTAAAGAATGAAAGAGATAGAGGTGAGAGGGAGGGAGAAAGGAGCAAACTGAAGGTACATCCTATCGATTACATCACGGCACAAATTCTATTTTATTGCTTTGAAAATAGTGACATCTAGTGGATTCAACGTATTAATACATGATGCCTCGGTGTCAGAATTCATTGCCATTGTAAAAAAAAAAAAAGTGTAATTATATAGACAGAAAATCATGAGGATTTTCTAGCAACCAAAATTCAACGATCCACTTTCAGATATCTGTTCATCTGCTAATAAAAGTTCCACGCAGAAAGTGACTTTAGTTTGAAAATCGCAAATATTGTCAAATAAGGAAAAATATTACCAGTTTAGCCTTGAGGAAGGTTAAACAAGGGCGCAGATTCAGATTCTGAGGCTGCTTAGCCTAGGTAGATTATGAGAACAGACCTCTTTCAGCATTTTCTGCCCATAGTTACATTACAGTATTTGCCAACCACAAATTAATACAACATATATTTGCTTCCCATTTGATTTCCAGCGCATCTGTCTACAACACACACTTTGATTATGAATTAATCGAAGGAATGGTATAAACCTCTAGATGAACAGTGACTGTTTTGCTTGCATTACAATTCTTCATCACACCTGCTATGGAGACTACTAATCTATGTTTGGCACTCTGCCTTTTACAAAGCAGTAATAGTGTTGCCATTTTATAGTAAGTAAAGCAAATCCCAAAATATTTAAGTAAATTAGCTAAACCAACAAAAGCAACTTCAACAAGAGAGCCAATGAATCCAAGGGGACAGACCACCTCCTTTCCCCACTATCCTCCCCTATGGAAATTCCAGGGCAAAAAAACAGCCGACACAATGCTGGCTCCTGGAATACAAGGAAATAATCCCAATTTAGATGGAATCCAGAGACAAAAGGGAATTATAACGGTATCGACAGCCATCACTACCATTTATGGAGTACCTTCTTCCGCAAATACTAATCTAAGAAATAATTACTCAGTTAATAGAGGAGGCATTTGCAGGACAGAGAGGTTAAATAACTTAGCTAAGGTCATGACGCTAGCACCCTCACAGTAAAACTACTGTGTCCTTCTGTCAGCACAGGGAACAGCCAGTACCACATAAACCCAGAGTTTTAAAATAGAAGTTTCTCACTTGTATAATTGTTCAGTTTCAATTAAGCAATTTTAGATTTTAAAAAGTATTCTATTTCGATTTGTTCCTTAATGCTGCTGCTATTTTTAAAGCAAGATCTGCTGAAGAGAGAACTAGAATTGGAATCAGAAGACTGATAACTGATGTATTAAAATCATGACGATACCCATAAGTTGGATTTCTTACTCCTTATCTGACCAGTTCCTTAAGAGACACACACACACACATACACACACACTCACATACACCCTGCAGGCATAATTTTTCATTTGCCTAATTTCTTCCTAAGTAGGAAGAATGCCATTTTTTGAAGTACATTTGTTTCTTTGAGTTAAACATGGGATATTAAACTCAGGCAGTACAATATGTACAGAGTAATAGGAATAATATAAAAGAGGTACAGGGCAAGTTATCAAACACCAACAAATTCACAGTATTATCGGAGTCAAAGGGCTTACACACCTTATATTTGACTTAATTTTCATCTTAAGGCTTATCCTAATCATTTCCTTTATTACTTCTGTGTCAGGAAGGATGCTGTTAGGAGGAAAAAGGCAGCACATTCTACTTCAGTGATGTGAGAATCGTTTAAAAAGATAATTGGCAAAATTTGGACGGAGCATGGAAACAAAAAGGAATAGTACAGTTAGGAAGCACAGGGGAACTTTTAGCTCTTTAGCCTGAAGGAGGAGAGGAGGGAGCAGTAACTGGAACCTGGAGAGAGAGACAGAGGGACAGTGACAGACGCAGAAAGTACTGCCACATACCTGGTGGAAATGGCCAAATGACCTGGCCAGATAGAGGTGACCTCTCAGGGAAGGAACTGGGAATACAAACCAATCTCTGGTCCCCGCCATTGCTCAGCACGGCTGGTCACAACCAGGAGACAGGGAGCACGACTGGCCAGAGGCGTCTGCTCATGCCATTCATATATCTCAGCTTTCCAGGCAGCATGGGGAAGAGGGGAGAGCGGATCCAGAAGGACAGATGAGACAGATCTGCCCCACCTTCCCACGGCACTTGTGCGTTCTACTCGGGGGGGTGCTGGGGCTGGGATTGTGCACACCTCTTCCCAACTCCACTTCCAGTGACTTCACATTGCTGCCTTGAAATTGGCCATGGTGGGAGTATTTACAACATGAAAATCTGCAGATATGACAAATGAAGCATTTTCATTTTTCTCCTGGGTTGCCGTTTGTTAAAAAACGACAAGAACACCACTGGTTCTGCTCATTGTAGCCCTTCAGATATATATTTGTTACAGATGTTCCAAAGCAACTTGATTGTTTTTAATGCATGAAAGATATTTTATAAAAAAGGAAATGCAATATCTGGTAAATGTGTATTTCCCCAATTTTTATAGGTTGAAAGAGTGGGAGAGTAAGATTGATACTGGCATTCATAGCCATTGATTGTGACCAAAGCAAATATCTAACAATGGAAGTCTAAATTAAATTATAATACAGACATACCATGGAATACTATTTAGTGGTTAAGAACATATAAAGAAACTCTCTATACACTAGTATGCAGAGATGTCCAAGATGTATTGAAGTATTGTTAACTGAGAGTGACAAGAGGCAGAATTTTATCTGTCATGTCATTTATCATACATCATCACTCTCTGCGACTATAAGCACAAATTTATTACATTAATAAAAAGAAACATTGGAAGGATAAACCAAAGACTAACAAAAATGGATACCTATGGGGCTAGGGAAGGAATGAATGCAGACGATGGTGATAAAAGTAAGAATTTTCTGGATAAACTTAATATATGTTTTTGGTCATAAAGCCTTTTAAAAAAGCTAATTCCTAAAAATTGAAACCAGACAGAAATAAGTGGATCTAATTGTACCTCAAGCTGATAAGATGACACAGATAAAAGGATTTTTTAAAAAGTGGCTTCTGAACACAGCCTTAGGAAATACATTTTAAGGGAAAAACAGAGCTGAAAGAATCTTAAACTTCATCAAGTGCTCTAACTACTTGTAATGATATTTTATTACTTCGAAAATATTTTGAATATAATGAAATGCAATGCAAAAAAGAAGTATGTTAATGTTGTTAGGAGCCAAGGTATTCAGTTATAAGAAAAAAAAGATAAAAGCATAAAATAAAATGATGTTATATAATGTTAAACTTGCGTTGGCGATATCAAAATGAATTTATGATATTTTCCCTTTTAACTTATGTTATTGGAAAGCCTGAGAAGCAATGACAATCTAGCACCCTAAATATCCTTCCTCTCTTTAGAAACAGGACTCCTTTGCAGATTCCATGCCTGGAACAGGAAGCATCAGGATGACCCAGGGTATTGAGTCATGACAGAAAGTAAGGACATTTGTTGGGAAAGACAGTTGTTCGACTCCTCACCCAGCCACATAAAAATGAGCCTTGCGCTAGAAAACTTCCTTACCAAGAGATAAGGAGCCCTCATGGTCTGTGTGGGATTATCTTTCTCTGTTTCAGACTCAATATAAGCTCCATTGTCTTGTTCAAGCATGTGTCTCATATGGCATCTGGCCAAGCACCTATGATACCACTTCACGGGTGTTGGGAAGTGAAGAGGGGAGAACAGGGTCCTTCACCCACAGCTTAAAAGGGGTCCATGTAGACCATCACCCCGTGTCAGCTGAGGGAGGTGACCTGCTGGCCAGGGGGGAGCCAGTGTCCACTACTGGAGCTCATCTTGCCCCATCTCTTCTCTATGTGAGTAAAACTGTTTCACTGTAAAACTGTGAGTCATGTCTTTCTTGGTGACCTGAGCCATGGAGTGGTTTGACTTCCGGGATTGCTGCTCCTAGTGGAGTGGGATTCCTCCCTGGAGGCAATAACTATTGCCATCAGCTTGACAAAGTTGTCAACACAGAGGAACCAGTATGAAGGACTCTCATGTGCCAAAGAGGGGACAACTTGAGCTTCAAAAAAACAATGAATGCAATGAATAAACACTCACTAAATATATTTTTTAAGTCAATTTGTGTTGATACTCAATTTTGATAGAGAAATCCAACCAAAAACAATGACAACAATTAAGAAATTTGGAAATAACCTGGGCACCAACACTTAGTGTGAAGATTGCAAATTAAAAGGAAATAAATAAGCATTTAGTCTATCTTTCCTTGTATGGACTGTTAAAATGAAGAAAAAAAAATCCATACAGAAGACTTCCTATTATAATAAAGAATATGAAAGAATTTTTTAAATGACAACTTTGCAAACTTTAATGAAATAACTGATTCAGGCAGCAATCATTAGTTAAACAAATTAATGAAGAACTTTACAATAATTGGACCCATTGATCAATGTCAGTACCATTAAAAAATATGAAGACCTTCTGATGTGATTTCAGATGAAGCTTTGCCAATAGTAAAGTGTTCTTGCCCAAAGAGTTGAACCTGAAACTAATAAAGCCTTTTGCGAGAACCCTGTTTTATAAGGAAACATAGGGAATAAAGGAATGTGTTAAACAGTGTGGAGGCAAACAAACGTATTCACATTTGGAATGTGGGACATTTATAAGACAAATAACCTAGTTTCTACAATGTTAATGCTATTTTACATAAAAGTGAAAGAGAAATGGCCAAAAGATTTTAATAGACACTTCATCAAAGAAGATACAAAAATGGCACAGAAACGCATGAAGAGATGTGCAGCGTCATTAGTAACCAGAGAAACATAAATTAAAACCACAGTGAGAGGACCTTGGCCACGATGGTGGAGTAGGAAGACCCTGAGCTCACCTCGTCTCACAGACACATCCAAATTACAGCCATTTGTGGAGCAACTAGAGGCGAGAAAGACCAGAATCTAACAGAAATGATCTCCTACCACTAAAGTGATAAAGAAAGAACCCCAACAAGACAGGTAAGAGGGTAGAGTCGGAGTAGAGTCAAGACCCACTGGGCGCCCCCTCCCCAAACGGGAGATAATTACAATTGCAGAGACTGAGTCCCATATCAGGCTCCCCAGCCCAGGGGTCCCGCAGAAGAAAGATGAGCCGCCATAATGTTTGGATTTGAAGGCTGGTGGGGCTTACTTTCAGGAGACACAGAGGCCAGTGGTAAGTAGAGACTCCACCCTTAAAGGGCACACACAAAATCTCACGTGCTCCAGGATCCAGGGCAAGAGCAGTCATTTAAAAGAAGCCTGAGTCAGACCTACCTGTTGATCTTGGAGAGTCTCCCAGAGAGGCACCAGGTAGCTCACCACGAGGAGCTCACTCTCAAAACAGATACTGCTGGCAGCTCACTCTACCACGTGGTGCTGGCAAGCCCTATTTTGGAATCTCTCCCTAGCTCATTAGTACCCTGATCCAGCCTCACCCACCAGCAGGCGGACTGCTTGAAGATTTCCTGAGCCTTTAGCCACTCCAGTACATGGCCCTGTCCACCAAAGGGACCGGGACCTGGCCCCACACATCAGTACACAGGCACTAGCCCCAGGATCCCCAGGGCCCTACACCAGAGACCCTGGCACCCAGCTTCAATCACCAGTGAGCCAGTACTATCTCCAGGATCCCTTGGGCCCCAGCCACAACCACCAGCAGGCTAAGACCAGCTATGAGACCCCCTGGGCCCCTCAGCCAGCTGCACTGACATAAATTGTAGCAATTGGTTTCAGATCTGTCTCCCAAAGCAAAGGAACAAAAAGCAAAATTAAACAAATAAGAACATAATTAAACTTAAAAGTTTTTGCAAAGCAAAGGAAGCCATCAACAAAATGATGAGACAACCTACTGAATGGGAGAAAACATTTGCAAATGATATGACCAATAAGGGGTTAATATCCAAAATATCTAAACAGCTCATACACCTCAATATCAAAAAAAAATATACAACCTGATTAAAAATGGGCAGAAGACCTGAAAAGACAATTTTCTAAAGAAGACAACAGGCATATCAAAAGATGTCCCACATCACTAATCAACAGAGAAATGCAAATCAAAACCACAGTGAGATATCACCTCATACCTGTTAGAATGGCTATCATCATAAAGACCACAAATAACAAACATTGGCGAGGATATGGAGAAAAGGGAATCCTTGTACATTGTTGGTGGGAATGTAAAATGACACAGCCAGTATGGAAAACAGTATGGAGGTTCCTCAAAATACTAAAAATAGGACTACCATATGATCCAGCAATTCCACTCCTGGGCATGCATGTGAAGAAAACAAAAATCACTAATTTGCAAAGATGCATGCACCCCAATGTTCATAGCTGCATTATTTACAATAGCCAAGATATGGAAGTTACATAAGTGTCCATCAATAGATGAATGGATAAAGATGATGTCACACACACACACACACACAAAATACTACTTAGCCATGAAAAAGAATGAAATTTTGCCATTTGCATCAATATGGATGGACTTGGAGGGCATTAGTGAAATGTCATACAGAGAAAGACAAATACTGTATGATATCACTCATATGTGGAATCTAAAATATATAAAAAAAATAGTGAATGTAACAAAAAGTAACAGTCTCACAGATACCGAGAACAACCTAGTGGTTGCCAGCAGGAAGAGAGAAGGGAGGAGGGGCAAAATGAGGTAGAGGATTAAGAGATACAGATTTCCACGTGTAAAACAAATATGCTACAAGGATATATTGTACAGCAAAGGGACTAGAGCCAATATGTTATAATAACCTTAAATGAGATATAATCTATAAAAAATATGAATCACTATGTTGTAATCCTGAAGCTAATATAATTCATACATGGCATATACTTAGAACTTGGAATATATGACATAGGACACTGAGTTTTCTTGTCAAGGTCTATCAAACAGAAGAAGCAACCCGGAAAAACATGGTATAAGGAATGCCCCTTCTTGCCCCTTTTTTTTTAATATGAATTGTCATATGGGAGGTGGACTCAGCTGGGGAGAAAATCTATGTTGCTACTATATTTCGGGCTTTCCTTCCACATCTGCATCAGAAGGGCTGTGACACTGCCTGAATCTCACAGCAAGGGGTTTGTCATGAATCTCCAGAGATAGTTTCTGGCCAGATGAATTCTTCCTCCTTCAGCAGTTGTGTTTTGTTGGTTTGTAAGTTATCCAGATCCCCCATGTCCTGATAGCACTAACAATGCAGATACTCTTTGTAATTTTTCTTGGAAATTATCTTGTGACTTAACTGAAGGTAAATCTACTTGAAGAGGTAAAATGGTTTTTATTTACCTAAGGGTTTTTCTAGAAAAAGAGTTATAAATAAAATATATGGTGATGAAAATTGTATCTTTTCTGCATTTGATGATTTTTTTTTTTTTTGGTTTGATTCAAAAAAACAGTAGGAGGAACTGAATTTTCCATGCTGCCTTAACAAGAACTTTTACTTCCTCCTGCTTCCTACATTTTGGACATTTCACTGCTTATTAGAATCTTAGAGTCTCCACCAAGAATAATGAAGAGGTTAGAAATAAAGATTTTGGCTGGTGGAAAGGACTGTCACAATGATTGATGCAGTGACTAACAAAAGCTTACCAAGCATATAGAAATTTTCTTATTATAATGTCTCCTTATGACTCAGAGTTAGCTAAGTTCTGGTTATGTATACAGAGACACTTGTTGTGATTACATGTCAGGAATCGTCATAATTCACAAGTGATTTTCTTTGTGTAAGATGTCTAATATTATTTACTTTATGGTGAAGTTTTTTTGTTTCATATGTATCAAAGATTTTCAGTTTCTGAGGATCTTCAATATCCAGTGATGCTTGTCATCATGTCTGGTCCTTTCCCATGCTAAAAATAAGTTTGGTTGGCTTGAACAAAGATTCACTGTATTCTAAAACTGAGTGTTCCCACTTAGGTAAAAAACCAACCAGCAAGAATGTGCTTTTGAATTTAAAAAACGTATGCTAAAGTTAACTCTCCTAGAAACATTATAGAATATTCTTAATTTATAGATATAAGCCAGAAAAGGGATTGGCAATACAGTAGTCAGCCAATCAATCATTAGGTAGCTTATATTTTTCTTAAATTTATAAAAAAGAAAGCAAAACCCTAAAGGAACAAAATTGAAGGAATACAGAAGGAGGTGGATAGAAGATTAGATAAACGAGACTCTAGTGAAGAACCATCAGATGACTCCATTAAAATCTGAAGTTTGTATTATTCATGACTGGGGGAAATTTTCTTTTAATTATTAAAAGTACAAAGGTCATCTACAAATGAGGCAAGACCTCACCTTCTCCCACTCAACTACGACCAAACTGGTTTGAAGAGATTGTTTCAAGAAAGTGCATGTTTACATGATTGCATTTTTTCAAGGGGTCCCAAAAGCCTCCCCTTCTCACCATACCAGAAAAAAAGCCCCACTTGTTCGTTATCCATAAAATAACTTCATCCTTTCTTTAGTCAAGTAGGACAAGTTTAATAGACAAGGCAGAAATTGAGATGAGGAAGAGGATGTATCAAGATTTGGTAAATGGCAGAAGCCTGGTGAAAAGACAGGACCCTGTTCCTAGTGAAAAGGCTGAAACAAATAGGCAAAGATGGCATGGACCTGAGTTCACTCAAACAGAGAAGCATACGTGTAGGCTGGGGTGGAGAGGATGTTTAGTCCCATGGGACTGCCTGTTTCCCCCTACCTCCTTCCTTCTGCCTGAGGCTTTCTCCAGCCTCATCACCAACCCTCTCATTTGGAAACTTTCAGATGTCTCTAGAGAACAAAGAAACAGTTGCTATATTTCTCACTCTGGTTGGAGTGACCAGCCGTCTCTTACCTGAGACTCAGCTCTGCAGACTCCTTCCATTAGTTCTAACAGAACATTTTGTTTGCATCTACTTTGTTCAGGTTATAGGAACAATCCCTGGATCTGCCATCTTACGCACTAGCCTTAAATTACTCATGAAGTCTTATTAATACTACATTCTGAACATTTCTTGAATCTACATGAATTTTTCCATTCCCATTACCACCACAGTGGTGCAGGCCACCATCATCTTTCACCTGGATTTCATCACTATCCTGCTAACTGACTCCTCTTTGTTTTATTAATGTTAACAGTATTTTATTGACATATAAATTACCTGCAGTGAAATATATAAATATTAAGTGTATATCTTGATGCATTTGACAAGTGTAAAGATACATATAACAATGTATATGTGAAGACATAGAACAATGTGTCAAATAGAATCAAATGCCACACATGTAACTTTTAAATTTTCTAGTCCCATAAAAAAGTAAAACAGGAAACAGATGAAAGTAATTTTAATAACATGTTTCATTTAAAACAATATATCCCCAATTTTGTCACTTTAGCGCATTATCAGTTAAAATACATTGAGATCTTTTATATTGTTTTTATATTAAGTCTTTGAAATCCAATATCTATTTTTCACTTATAATGCATCTCAGTTCAGACTAGCCACATTTCAAGTGCTCAATGATCACATGCATCTAATTGCTACCATATATGTCAATGTCTATCATAGAACATGTCTCTCACCCCAGAAAATTACCTACGCCCTACATTCATTATTCCATTGTCCTACAATTCAAACACCATTCTAATTTCTATCTCCTTAGAATAGTTTGACTATGCCTGAAGTTTACATAAATGGAATTATAATCATTCTTTTATATTTGATTTTTTTCCCTCAGAGTCTGCGAGAATTACCCATGTTATTGCATGAACTGGGAATTTGTTCTTTTTATTGCTAAATAGTACAGGCATACCTTGGAGACGTTATGGGTTCCATTCCACACTGCCGCAATAAAGCAAATACCACGAAAAAGGCAAGTCACACAACTTTTTTGGTTTCCTAGTTAATATAAAAGTTATTACGCTTACACTGTACCATACTCTATTAAGTGGGCAATAATAGCATTATTGTCTAAAAAACAACATACATACCTTAATTAAAAATATTTTATTGCTGAAAAATGTTAACCATCACCTGAGACTTCAGGGAGTCATAATCTTTTCGCTGGTAGAAGGTTTCAAATATTGTGAGAATTACCAAAATAGACACAGAGGCATGAAGTGAGGAAATGCTGTTGGAAAAATGATGCCAATAGACATACTCAATGCAGGGTTTCCATAAACCTTCAATTTGAAAAAAATATAGTATCTATGAAGCTCAGTAAAGTGCAATAAAATGATGTGTTTCATTGTACAAAGTAACACTGTTAGCTTATCCTTTCTCATGTTGATAAAGATTTAGGTTATTTTTAGTGTTTGGCTCTTATGATCCAGATGCTATGAATATTTTTGTACATTCTTAATGAACATATACATTCATTAAAGTACATATACCAAGAAAAGGAAATACCAAGGGTATTCTGGAAGACTTTTAACTTTCTAAGAAACTGCTAAGCAGTTTCCATGGTGCACACACTATTTTCCATTACCACTAACAGCACACTTGCGTCCTACTTGTACTTGGCCATCCTCTCCAATATTTAGCATAGATTTAGTATTTTACTATTCTTCATTTAAGTCATTCTAGTGAGGGTGTAGTCACATCTTATTGTAGTTTAAATTTGCATTTTCCCCATGATTGGTGGCCCCCAGCACATTTCCATAGGCATTGTGGACATTCTTACATAAGATTTGGTGAAACACCTGTTCAAGTCTTTTTTTTCCCATATTTTAGTCATTTTTCCTTTAATTATTAAGTTGTAGGTATTCTTTGTGTAGTCTTAATTATGAGTCCTTTGTCAGGTATATGTTTTGAGAATATTTTCTCCCAGTCCATGGCTTGATTTCAACCTTCTTCATACTGTTTTTGATAAGCAAGAATTTTCAATATCAATGAAAATCAATTTACCATTTGTTTCTTTTTTGATTAGTACCTCTTGAGCCTTCCTAAGAAATCTTTGACTAATCCTAAACTTGTGAAAATATTTTCTTCTAGCTGTATAATTTAAATATTATTACCATTAGGTCTATGAGCCACTGCCCATCATGCTTCATATGAGGAAAGAATCAATGTTTATTCTTTCCATGTGATCATCTAGTTGCCCCAGCACTTTACTGAGAATCTCCTTTCTCAGACCGAAATTGTTTAACTCCTTTGGCAAAAGCATATGTGTAGATTGCATATACGTAGATATGGACATAGAACGTCTGTTTTGTGACACGGATGTATTTTTAATCATAACTCCAAAATCATGACTTAATTATTGTTGTTTTACAATATGTTATGAAATTTGGTAGTAAACCCCTCCAAATTTGTATTTCTTCAAGATTGTTTTGACCAGTCAAGAGACACATAATGTGGACTTTATTTCAACATACATTTTAGAATCTTTGTATCAGTTTCTATACTATTGTCCTGTTTTGGGGGTAGTTAAATTATAGGTGGATCATTTTATCCTGTTCAGACTTGTTTTCTAGCTTTCAGGGTGAGATTATGTCAAATTTCCACTTAGTTGTTGGGCAAAGAACTTGTTAAATGAGTGCAAAGTAGTCTTAGAGTGTGATCTTTACTATTTGGGGATTTCAACTGAATACCTGGCTTAATTATTAAGATGTCTGTAACTTCTGAGGTCAGAACTCCAACATCTTCCTGGCACTTCGTGATCTTTGTGTGATCAGGAATCTCACTCAGCTGTCTGCCCCTCATCAGCAGTTCCATGGCCTTATGCCTTGTGGAATTTCACCTTGCATCCCGAGGACCAGAGAACCCCTTTACAAATTTCAAATCCTCTTCTACTGTGGTTATTTCATTCTGTCAACATACCCCACAAATTCTAGGCATGTATGCAGCCCCAAAACACCAAACTGTCTTACTCTGCCCAGTGAGAATTCCCCTTTCTGCTTTCGAGTATCATGCGTTGGACATTTCCTCTGGCAGAAATCTGAAGGAATCCAAAAATTACTTACGTGGGGGTTTTTTTGTTCTGTTTTTTCATTAAGGATCTCAGCCTTACGCTGACTGGTGTCCAATGCCTAAAAATATTTGTTTTACATAACTGGTCTACCTCTATAGTTGTTTAGGTAAGAAGTTAAGTCTAATGCTGGCTTCTCTGACAAGACTGGAATAAGAAGTGCTCCAACACTTTGTTCTCTTTCAATTCATTTTTCATACGCAGCCAAAATGATCCGCCCGAAGTACAAATCTAATCACATTATTACCACCCTAAAATAATTGTCAATGGCTGCTTATTATCTTTGTAGTGAAATCCATACCCATAATGTACCTTTAAATTCCCTGAATAATATGACCTCTGCTCACCTGCCTACCCTAATTCTCACCTCTCTCTGTCTCACAAATTTCTTTGTTGTAACTGCACTACAATGTATTCCTCTCTCATTTCTAGATCTTCATATATACTAGTCCTTCCTCTTGGAAAACTAATTTCCCTTCTTTTTCGAGAGAGCTCTTATATACCATTTAAGATAGCACCTTTAGCTGGCACTCCTTTCCCCACCTCTGGAATAGGGTTGAACCCTGAACTAAAATGCTATCTAAACTCCTTATAATTCTGCCACTACAGCATTTATCCCACATTTTGTGTATATTTCTTTCATCATCTGTCTTCACCACCAGCTTGGTGAAGGCATTGCCACAGCTCTCTAATTTATGCCTGTGCTCCTAAAACTTCTCTTAAGACCTGACACCCGGTGCACATTCAACAAGTACATCTTACATAAGTGATCAAGTAATCTGCTCCTTTCTGTGTGCCTTTCGGAGTAGATGTCTTAACTATTTATCTTGGGTGAAAATAACTGAAAGTTAATTTTTAAAAGTGTTTGTAAATACTTATTATTGTTCCAAGTGTGTTCTAGGTGGTATGAAGTTTCTCAAGGAAGTACCGGTACAGGTTTATCACTTAAAGGGGCAGGCAATTCACAAAGCATTTTGAAGGAAATATGAAAAGATGCCAAAGAGTTTTATAGGTAATATTGTGCTTTGTCAATGTTCAGATTTCTAGTATCAGTTTTTCACTTAAGTAATTTTCATAGTTTGAAAATCTTCTGACATTTTCTTTAGTTCCCTTTGAAAAGATTTCCTTTCAGAGTTGTGAAATTCTTATTCACACACAAAAGTTATCTTTAGGAACAAGAAGGTCAGGACCATGGAGTTTCTCCACTCCTTTCCCACCACAGGTGTAGAATTCACAAACCAATTTAATAGCTTAATAAAAGATTGACTCCTTTTCTCTTCCTCTAAATCCCCTCAAGAAAGTCGAAAACATATTTTCCAGATTTAATGCCCATCGGAAAAATAGTACTTAGAGTTGAAATCCTAGAATTTCATCTGTAATCGCTGGAACTGGGCTCTACTTTGAAAAATGGGAAACTGAGGATTCTGATATGAAAAGACTTGGGGCAATACTCTGAAAGGGAAGATCTCCCATAAGGATGTACGGTTTTGATTTCTTGGGGAAAAAAACTGATACTGGGCTAAGGCATGCCACTCATGACAGAGTGTAGCAGGTTATAGGGTACATTGCCTTGATTTTCATGATTTAAGGGGAAAGAGAGCCTGTGTCCCTCAGCTCCACGAAGTCTGCCACCATGAAGTTTCCAGAAGGTGGTAGGACAAATCTGCCCTTCTTTGGGAAATTGGAAAAGTGCTCAAGAGGAACTTTCTTGTTCCAAATGAGAAGAAACAAGGTCGCCTTTCTTCTAGACAAGTGACTATTTCCTTCCAAAAAACCACAGGTGCACAGAATCATGATAAAAATAGAAAATTATATATTAACCTCTTTTTGAAGCTTCCAAAGACCCAGAAGGGGAAAATGTGAGGAGCCTTAACTAAAAAACATACTGAAGCTCTATAAATTCTCTCAGTTCCGGGCAATATATAATGCTAGGGAACGGTTGGGGGCGGTGGGTAGGAATTGTTCTGGGTCCTTTCTGACCAGAAAAAGCAACTGCATTTCTGTCAGAGGACACAGCAATTGCAGGAAAAGTCATGCAGACCCTCTGCAGACAGGACCAGCCTGTACCAGAGAGAACTCTTAGTACAGGAAAGTCCAGATTCCCAACTCCATGAGACTTTGGGGGACCCAAGCACATCGCGGGTTGGCAGACATTCAGGTGCTGGGCTCATTAGGCAAAATTACTCCCAGCTGTTTCTACTAAAGATGGTCTATTGGACATACATGTGTACCTCTATGTTCTTCCTAAATGCCATGAAATGACCAAAAGGGTATGAAATCAATCCCCAAGTACAAACAAAACAAAAAAGCTGAAGAGGAAGGTGGAAGCTACCCAGTTTTGGAACTGGAAAACAAAAGGGCAAGGAGGTACCTGACTGAACAGACCAAATAGAAAATAAAAACAGAGTAGGCAAAGAGCTACAGAAAAAGCAAGCCAACTTGCACTACAGAAGACCAAAGTTTAGAATTTGGAGACACCAATAAGTTTTGAAAGTAAAGATTCATTTGGGGATGAAAGCCCCACAGTGGGCAAGAGATTCCACGTGTTTCGCAGACAATCCTTTCCATGCTACATAAAACAGTGTTTGGCATGTAGTAGGCATTTGGCAAATATTCATTGAAGAAACAGATTAATGAACACAAGTCTGCAAAATAAGAGCAACTAGACCCCTACAACCTGATAGGACAATAGGTTTCAGTTACTGAGGAGGTAGCACCCAGGGAGTCTGGGTTTAGAGACACCAGATAGCTCAGTGGGTGGGGGGTGAAGACTAAATCAGAGTCTATATACTGAATTATGGGACCCCCAGTCCCTTTCGGCTTGGCCCCAGAACCTTGATGCCAGCTTTATATTCACCGGGAAGAATACTAGAGGATTCTTTTCTAGGAAAACAATCCTAACAGAGAGACCTTCAGATGCTGACAAGAGTCCCTAAATAAACATTTCTCCACAATAAATCCCAGCACCTGTTTCTCTCCTTCTTGCTCGCTCTCTCTCCCTCTCTCTCTAATTCTCTCTCTCTCTCTCAGATATGTGCTATTTGATAGACTCATGGATCACCAATCACTTGAGGAAAGTCCCTAAGAAAACTGACAAATATCAAAATCAACAAATAGAAAAAATTACACTTGAACAATATAGACAGTGTGGAAGGCTAAATAGAATCATGAGGGGAAAAAAAGCTGTATGACACCGAGAGAGAGAAGTGAAGTTACTGCTTCCCTAAGAGACAGTCACAGAAAAGTGGAACATTGAGACAAGAGTGCCCTTGAAAAAGATAAATATGACAAAGGAAAGCGGAAATTCAGAAGTTTTGGAAAATAAAACTGAGCACATCTCCAAAGACCAAAAACACAGAGAAATAGAAACTTCAAGAGAAAATAATTCAAAAGGTGACCTAGGAATTCTAGTTTACAAATAAAAGAAGTTCTAGAACAGAGGGAGAAAAAAGAACAGGACAAAATTGCAGAATATAATTGTTGAAGAAATAATTAAAAAAAAATCCACTTTTTTTGGTTTTGTTTTGTTTTGGGTTTGTTTTTTTTTTTTTTTGCCAAGTGAATGAAGAATAAGCCACACCAAGACTTCTACACGAAACTTCAGAACCCTGCGTAGAAAGAGATGACCCTACACCCTTCTAGAGAAAACTGCAGGTCACTGAGAAAACATCAGGAGTAGAACTGTGTCAGAATTCCCCAAACAAAACAGAAACAAACAAAGAAAAACAAACATTTACCCTGGAAACTAGAAATAAGAAATTAATGTTCTCAAAGTTTTGAGGAAATAATTCATTTTCAACCTAGAAATTCTTTTTAGCCAGGTTATCACATCTCAAACAAATAAAAACACTCAAACACCTTTTCTTTGAAAGATTCTAAACAATCTGTTCCTCAAATGAAGGCATAAAACAGACAATATAGGATAGAATCCAGAGGATACAACACTGGAAAGGGTGTGGAAAATGTTCAGGGTAGCTGGGCAGCAGGCCCAGGGGGCCATGGATCCAAATTTAAGTGGAAGAACAGGGGTTGTTTAAAAAGAAGAGGAAATGTAACTGACAGATAACCTCCTGTGTTTGAATACACCGAGAGATTTTCTGAGTCTAGGGATGTCTGAGAATTTAGGGATGATTTACTGATAGGTACATAGAAACCTGTGTAAAGTTTAAAAAGAGACATTTATTAAGTCCAGAAAAAGCAACATTTATACAAGAAATAAAATAGCATAATGTCCAAGTCCTCCTGAGCCATAAATATGTCTCATCTGCAAATAATATTTATACAATCATAACAGTGTACACACTGAGTATTGATCATATTTCAAGCCAAATGTGAAATATGAAATGACTCTGCTGGTTGGGTGGGGGAGGGAATGTGTGCTTGTGTGTTTAGGAGGACAGTTTAAGAAGCTTTATCCTCATCCTGTACAGTAGAAAAGAAATAGGCATCATATAGAGTTAACTGAAAAAGAAATATGCCCATAAGTATGCTATGTGGAAATAAGAAAACACCATGCAAGTATATCTTTGATAAAAATAAATTTGAATTTAAAGACTTCACCAATCCTTTTGACATAAATTCTAAAAAGCTAAACACATATTTAACACAGTTCTGTTGCCTAAATTCAACTTATTTTATTGTCATCTAGTGGTACCAGCCAACTTTTTAGTTAAAGCTGAAATGATCTGATGGCATTAAGGGATGTCCCCGAGGTTCCTGACCAAGACGCGACACAGACACACACCCACAAACACTTGCTGAATATGCAAGGAAAACATTTTAGAGAAGTAAACAAGAACTCATAAACCTGACCGATTTCTGGAAGAGAGAATGGGATTCTGGGCTTCAGAGAGAGTTGTGTTTCACTATATACCTTTTGCAGTTTGGATTTTTTTGTTTACTATGTGTTACTTTAAATAAGGCTTTCCTTTTTCAAATTATAGACAGCTTAAGAGAAAAAATTAATGCACCCCAAAATACATAATCATTTTCATTTCTTTTTCCCATCTATGACTATTTAATACATATTTTGGTACAATTGCAAATCTATTACAGATTACTTTTGAAGGTTATGTTTGTGGCCAATGCACAAAACAACCAGTCTGAAAGAAAACTTTGTAAATTCATCAAACTCTGTGCATTTCCTCTTTTTCCCAACTTCTAAATCCTCTGAAGACATGTCTGCATATTTGTTTATAGTATTGTAATCTAATTTTTTACAGACTGTTCCAAAAGTCACGTTTTTACATATTCTGCCTGTTACATCGGGTCTATGCAATGCTCTATTATGTGGCTGTACAGGGTCTCCTTTAACTGTTCTCCCACCTCAAACTGACTTTTAAAAACCCATCTGCTCAATTTCAGCCCTGCAGCTTGCGTCCTGTCTTCTGTCTGTTTACCGGTAGGTGGTGCTGGAGAGCAGCTGTAAATTGGTTTTTAGACAACTGCGAGGGATCTGTGCTCTAACAACGCGCTTTCTGAAAAGCGATGGTACGGAGCCCAATCAGGGAAGTAGTTCCAACTGTTTTCTCGGTAGTGAACTTGGGTTTTTCACTACTCCATCCGTATTCTCTTATAGTCTTCCTCTTGCGAGCAATTCCAGACACATTTTCAAGATGACTGCCTGGAATTAGGGTTATTGTCCGTGGTCCTGTCGGGGAGGAGAGACACAGCTCCAGCAAGGGCCCCACGTCTTTATCACGCACCCGCCTCGGCCTCACCACAGCGCTCCTCTGCGCTGCGTCCCGCCAAGCTTTCAACCATTAGGCGCCGACAAGCCCGGTCCTGAGTCCTTCCCACAAATCATCCCAAAACACTTCTCACCGCAACCGTATCAGATTTGCATTATTATCCACCTGTGTAGAGGAGGAAACTGAGGCCTGGGGCAGACAAGTGACTTGTTTAAACTCCAATCAATGGACTGCAAAAGAAACAATCCAGCACCTGCAGCCAGAGACAGTTTGGAAATCTGGCTCTTTCGCGGACTAACTGCTCATCTCTGGCAAGGATTTAACGTCACCAAACATGTGTTTACTGGTCTATAAAATGGTAATAATGATGTGTGTCTCCCTGAGTTATCTTGATATTAAATGAGAAAACATAACTATGGTTCCTAATAGAATTGCAGGCTCAACATAAAAACATTGCCAAGACAAAGCATAAACAACAACAATCACCAAAAACAATCACCAATTAATATTCCTCTTCTCCCTTCCTGACTCAAATGCCCTCCAGACACCAGTGCCCTTCCCCTCCCTTCTAATATTCAGAGCTCTTACCCCTATACCACCCTCAACATTTCTCTGTCTTCAATCTGCAGTACTGCATAGCCTTTCTCATTCTGGATTAATTGCCACTTTCCAGGAGAAACCAGAGGCCATCATTTTAATCACATGATACCTTTTCTCCACAGGTGTTCCACATTCCCCCAGGACCAACATTTAAGGGGAAGTAACGTGTCTGATGTGTGGTCCTGCCCTTTAAATTCAGGCGAGTGTTCCATCTTTACTGGCTACTGCAAGGTAAAGAACAGGGTCACATTTTTTTCTTTTCGCTTTTTCTGTGGGGAGAGGAGGGGTAACTCTTTCAGCTGTTTCTCCTCAAAGGAGTTGCTTTTATGTGATATTTATAGTTCCCTCCCCCCACAACTGACCCCCTGTTAGTGTTGGCTTGCCTTCCATGTCTTAGTAGAAGGCTCACCCCCATCATTTGTATCTGTTTCCTTATCACTGAAGCAGATCAATGCATTGTAGGTTAATATTTTTCAATGTTGAAGCAGGATATGCGGCCAATAACTTTCACAACTCATTCACCTTCTAGGGTCCACTTTTGAAGAGTCTGTTTACAGTGGTCCATGTGTTGCTGGCCATTAGCCAATTTATTGGCAAATAAGCTCTTTACAGTAAGGCAGTTTACATCTACATTCTGAAAAGCAAGGAGGTGTTTTATTTTTCCCTTTCTTCTCTAAGTCCCCATGGACTATGCCCTGGCTATTGCCGTGTGCAGCTGCCTTGTGCAATTTTAATGGGCTCTGAAAACTGTAGATTGTACGATAATTTTTAACTAGGTTAAATTTGAACATCTTTGGCTATTGGTACTTTTGTTTATTCGTCTGTGAATACTGGCAGCTAAAACGTGGACCACCTGTCATTAAGCCGTTGGAAACAGGAAAAATTAGTCCCATGTGGAAACAGCCAACATTTTCACAAAATTAACTAATCTTTCTTTTATAATTGAGACAACCTTTTTAGCATGTCCAACTGCAGGTATCAAAACAAGGCGGCAGGTTTAGAACTAAATAGTACCTTCTGGCTTCCTAACATGTGTGACAACTACACCAACTAGCATGCTACAAACCCCTAGATTCCTGGGCCTCCAGAGTTAGGACTAAAGAGCCAACATGGGACAAACTGGATCTGACTGATTCAGGAGCACAGATTTAACTCAGAGGACCCTGAGGGGAGCGACTAAGTGATGGAGTACGTCTGGTAGTTGAAAGTATCTTTCTCTAAGTGATGGCTGCTTTGTGTATGAGTTGGGAGACATTTACTCGTGGCTCCAGGATTACTCAGCACACCACACCTGACCTAGGGATCTGGTCATGCTTTTGCCATTTTAGCAAATGCATTCCCCAAGACAAGGTGTGGTGGGAAATTTATGACGCTATGTCTTTAACTGATTATTGATTCCTGCTGTTGGGTTGCTGTTAGTCTTGTCCTCAGTGTGACAAGGCAAGTCCGGTGTGTGGTTTTGGCCCGAACACCACCACAACCGCCACTGGAAAAGTACCTTGCTATAGAGGGACAACTATCGGAGTTATTAGAGTTTGCCCTACACACTCACGTTGTATAGTTAAGTTGTATGTTGAATTTTCTTTGATCATGTATAGGATATACCCACCTCAGGGTAGACCAAGGGATATGTGATAGTTTTGTGATCTTCTCTGATCCAGAAGATCAACTCGAAATAGTGTAACACTGACCACAAGTTTTAGAAACGGAACATCTCAATTTGCATACTGCTTCACCATCTTACTGTATAATTTTAGGAAAGTTATTTAACCTCCTTGTGACCATGTTTTCTTACCTGTAAAATGGGGGAAATAGCTAACGTCCCATTGTATTCTTTTTTAATTTTTTTAGAATTTTTTGTGGGGGTGGGGGATTAGGTTTATTTGTCTATTTATTTATTAATGGAGGCACTGGGGCTTGAACCCAGGACCTCATGCATACTAAGCACACACTCTACTAATTGAGCTATACTCTCCCTCTACCTCATGGTATTCTTTTGAAGAGGAAATGAGTTAAAATTTAAAGCATATTATGTGTGGCACATAATGAATTTTTTAAAATGCTAGCTATTATAAACTGACTGAACCAAATATGTTCTTTTAAGGGAGTGGAAGGGATCTATGAAACTATCTCATCAAGCTGCAAACAGTGAAATTTCTGAAAAGCTGGTGTTACTTCACATGTGTCACCCATGTTTCCCTATGGTTCTTACAAGCAACTAGAAACACTAATAAGAGTTTTACTTCGAGCCCTGTTCCAGGTCTCAGGCTCCAGGAATTTTGGTTCAGGATTCCAACATTCCCCTCCCCCCAAAAAAGTTTGTCTACAAAAGGTTAAAAAAAAAAAAAGACCTAAAAGCCTACTTTATACACATAACACCTATATCTATAATAAAACCAAACTACATAAAAACCATTAGAATAAGTAAGTGTGTTGAGTGAGGTCACTGGATAGTCTGTTTCTATTGTTGGCTGCAGCTAGAAAAAGCTGAAAAAGACAATTTACTATAGCATCAGCATATCAAATATCTACATATAAATCTACTAAAAACATGTAAAACCTATAGAAACTTAATTGAGAGAAACTTTAGGAGACCTAATAAATATATTTATATACCACGTTTATGGTTTGGAAGACTCACTGTTGCCAAGATGCTGATTCTATTTTGGTGTCCAGGAATCAGCCTGCAACACAGACCTGCCAAAGGGCAGTCTCCTGTCACTTGCCACTTTAGCTCGTTGGACTTTTCCAGCCTGCCGCTGAATTCTTCCACCATTGCCTTGGTAGCACCTCATAACAAGGGTTTATTAGATACCCCTCCAGAGCACTTTATGACAAAACAAGTCTCTTTCTACATCCCCGCTGAACTGTCACAGAACGAATGCTTGCCATTTCAAAAAATTGCTAATTTCCTATTAACTCTCAACCTCATAACCCAACTCTACAAAACCTAGATTTTCACAAAGATGAACCATTGATCTATGAACAGCCCTGCCCATATCACAGAGAACAACAAGTGGAATCTGAAGTGGAATCACTGAATTCCAAAGAGAATCTAGGGGAATCAGAGGCCAGGATCTGAACAAGAGTGTAAGACTTACTCCCTGTAAGCCATGCTAAAAATCCACACTCCGGCTGTTCCTTTAAAGTAAGCAATAAATACAACTCCTCCTGGCCTTCAGTAAACCTCTATGACTGATTTTTCTCTGCTTCATTTTACATTTGCTCTAACTGCCCTGGTTGCTGGCTTCATGATGTCTTATTGCCCATTGATTGCTCACCTCCAGATTTCCTTTCTGGCTTCCTCCTCCCAGAGCTTCTACCCTGGCTCTGGTATTTCCCACTGTTTTGGGAAAGAAAATTCTCTCCATTGTCTCTGGTAATAGCAAAATCTACCTGGGCCACCCAGTCCCTCAAATCATAAAATCATGATAGATGGGAAATGAATGGGACATAACCTAGAATAAATACAGAAGACTGGGGGGGGGGGGAAGACATAAAAATTTATTTCAGAAAGCTAAACCTTATTTTAGGGAAAGCTTGAAAAAAATTATCAATGATAACCACAGGGTGTCTGGAGCATTGTTCAAAGCAAGAAAAAAGCAGGAATAGATAATCACACTGCTGGGAAGCAGGGATTAAAAAGATGACAAAAGGAAAGCAAAACTACTCTGTGTTTTCCCTGAAGGAGAATAATCTCCAAGCTGCAAAAAGAGAACAAACAGGTTTAAGAGGAAACTGAAACTCAGGAGAGGTAAGGAGGTAGTGAGAGAGCCCCCAGAGACCTTAAGTGGATTTTTGTCTCTAGACTAAGATGAATTGCATCCTAAGCACTGGGAAAACTTGCAGTTGTGATTGCCTGAATGTTGCCAGTGAGGTTTAAGAATCATAGGAGATGGCAGGAGTCCTACAAGACAGAATATGAACCACATCCTGAACAGAAATAAAAATACTGGCTCTGCAGACTACAGATTAGATATAGCTAGATGCCATAACCTCTTGGATTTCTATAACCAGAGTAGTTAAAAAAAGACTGAAACCTATTACTTGAATTGTGCCTCACATACTAAAAATTTCTAGCATATACATGAACACATTTCATCATCACAACATCCCTTTATGCAAGAAGAGCATTATTATTCTCGATTTTGGTAGTGGTTGTTGTTTACCAATATGGAAACTGACATTTTGGAGAGATTGACATACTTAGCATGAGATAACATGATACTATCTGCCAGTACTATTTTTATTACAACTCTCCAGCCCTCTCCAAGTTCCATTTTGATATTGGAGTGCTGTTATAAATCATCTGTTTTTCAATTGCATCTAAAGAGAGTTGATTAAAGATCAAATTAACAGTAGAGACAGTCTTTCAGAGTTGACAGCACACATTTTATATATACCATATGCAAAAGATATATATTAAAAGACAACTTTGTGCAAAATATGTCTTTTTAAAACTCACTATCTTCAGGCAAATCAAAAAGGAAAGGAAATAACCCAAATAAAAACCTGGGCAAATGGCAAGTTAGTATATAAAAGATTATTAACAAGCATGTAAATGCAAATTAAAACAAAAATATCAGATGGATAATGATTAGAAAGCATTACATTTCACCTTGCTGGCAAGGATGTTAAGAAATAAAAACCCCTGACATACTGGAAGTGGTTGTGTGGAATTGTTCCTGCTTTCCAGTGGGCAATCTGGTAACGTACCCCCAAATTTTAATTTGTATATAATTCAATTCACTTCTGGAACTATCCTACTTCTGAAATTTTATCTTAAGGGGGGTAGTGTAAGTACATGAAGATGTATATCCCTGTAAGGATGGGCCATATAATGGAAAAAATTTGGAAACAGCTTAACTGTCGATGAGTAATAAATGAATTACAGTATATGCATACACTGGAATAAAATACACACATTCAAAAGGGCAGGAGTATTTAGTACATTTGAAAATAGAAAATGTATATAATATGTATGTTAATTTAATGTAGATAATATAATACTGTTTATATAAAATATGTGCATTAAACTTCTGGAAAGGTAAAAAATAGTTAGTTATGGTTACACATGAGGGCAGAATTTCTGAGAAATTTTGGTTGCACTGAACAGACTTTAAAGATTTTTTTAACCATGATATTTGTTTTAAGTGATATTACCATTTGAAAGCAAGAGTTAATGTAACTATTGTAGGACTGCAAGATTCTGTACTTGACTCTTCTCCTAAATAGCACTTTAACCAGATTAATAAAGTCACAAAAAAAATCTCGTTATCAATTTTTGGTTGAATCAAGACCCAAAGGGCCAACTCACAGATAAGAAGATTTAATTATAAAGATTATTTCAAGTTGGAGGATAAGACAAAATCCCAAAAAAAGACAATAAATGTATTAACTTAAGAGATGATTAAGAACAGAAGTAAGAATGAGAGATTGTACCATCCTCATCTGAAAAACCCTATGTATTTTAATTAGTGATGAGCAAACAGCAAGATTTACTTGCTAAGTTGAACTTCCTAGTGAAATGTAAGACTATAGTAAGGAGAAAACAGTGTCTGGATCTAGGGAGGTAAATCACATTTTAAAATACACACTGCTAAGCATATGTAGAAACATCATGAAGACGGGGGCTTGTTTTCTCCCCTTGTATGCCTCAATCAATACCCAGAATAATTCCTGATACAACATAGACACTAAATAAATATCCGGTGAATGAACAAAATCAGGAGCAGCAAAAGTACTGTATTCTCAATTAAATACCACATTTGAAGAGGGAATTTCTCCAGTTAAAACATGTTGGGGTTATGAAAAATATAGAAACCATGTGGCATGAGATGTGCTTAAAAGGCTGGAAAGGCTCCAGTTTCTATCTAAAAAGGCAAAAAGGGATGGACACATGGTAGCTGTCTTGTCTTCAAGGATCTGAAGGACTGCACTAACTCTGTATGTCACCACAGGGCAGAATACCGACAAGAGCTTTGGATTTATGAAGACATATATCCCACATGAATATAAGTTAAAATTTTCTAAAACTCATGGTTGTCTAAAACTATCAATATTAAGCTCTTCGTCCCTGCCAGTATTCAAACATCACTTCTAGGAAAAGGATACTTATGATATTTTTGCACAGTGTGGAAGTTTGCATGATAACTAAATCCCTTCTCACTCTACCTACTGAAAAGCATTGCATTTCGTGTTTCTTATCTCAGTTGAAATAATGCTAAACCATCAGAAATGGGCTTCAAGGCAATACATTTACACTTCCGATCTTGCCCCTCCTTTTAGCAAAACTATCGTAATAGCTCTCTAACCCTTTAGTAATAATGAAATTGATGTCACAAGAAGAGACCCCTCCACCTCCCATAAAATTTCACAGGTCTATGACTATGCACTAGCACATGCACACTTGCGCGCGTGCACACACACACACACACACACACACAGAACAATAGTTGTCTTTTATTGAGTGGTATTTACAATGTCGCTTAAATTAGTTTTAGAGACCAAATCATGATGATGTGCCAGCTCTGGTATTAGAATCCTTTCATTAATCAGAAAAATTATTCATCATTTGAATTAAAAAATCTAATAAATCAATTCCACTCTAGGTGGAGTCCATCGTTTTGAGTAGCAGTGACTACAGAAAATTATGGGTTTATGTCTTGCCTGGGAACCTCGTAAGTCACAAGTACAATACACTTAAGGCACTTTGAGGCCTCTCAAGTAAGATGTATGAAGCTATTACTCATCACAATCCGTGAAGCAGTTGTACTATGGCTTTTAATGGTAATTTTGTAAATATTTCAAATTTTTATTTTTAAGAAGAATCATTAAATTCAATGCTATGTGATACATATATGCACAGACACACACACATCCTACAGCTATCTATTTCCCCCATGATTTCTTTGAAAGCAGCATTAGAGGAAATGACATTTACGTGGAACTGCAGAGAACAAGACAGTAAAGGACACTAAGTTGCTAACAGTTCAGTTTCTCCTCGGGTTGTATTTTAATGATTTCTAACACCCCTATGAATTATTTTCATCTGCAGGCCAATTTGTTTTACTTTAATAGTGTTTGGTTTCTTTTCATCCTTTTTAAATCACCCAATTTAAATTTATGAAAAGTTCTTGATGTAAAGCATGAGTCTGGGTGTCAGGGATATCAGGATGCTGGTCCTGGTTGCCACCCTGCTGCTCAGGAAGGCTGTGACCTTGAGCAGAGCACACGCCCTCTGCTGCTCAATCCCTCATCAATAAAACAATGCCACTGGATGGCTGGATCACTGAGGTCTTTTCCAGCACACTCTCTATCGGCGCCTGTTTAAACAAGAAATAATTTAGGATTTGATTGACAACCTAGGTCAACATTATGTACTAAGGACATGAAAAACATTTAAAAGCCTCTCTTGTGAGGTTGGATATCTCCGTTAAGAGTTCCCCAGACACAGATTCTGAGTCAAGGATTCTTGCAAAAGTGATTCATTAGGAAAAATAATAGGCACATGAGGAAGTGGGATAAGGAAGGGATGAATGGAAGTCAAGCAAGAGTGTAGAACTAAGCAAAGTCGCACAGGGTATAGTAACTTTGGCTCAATCCCAAATGGGAGCATCAGAAACGGAGGAGATTGTGGCCTTAATCGGGAACAAAAGAGATGGAGTATTCAGACTCCGAGCATCTCTACTAGCCCGAGGGCAACCTTCACAAAAAGAGGTAGAATCTGGCTGCGGGGAGTGAACGCAATCAGGGAATTGAAACACACTGAAAGGGTAAAGGGCTCTAGAAGGACATGAGTGGAGGAAGCAAAGGTCAGGAGGGTCAGCCTCCATCTCCACCCCCTCCAAATGGCATGTAAGGAAAGCACACCACCTTCTTTTCCCCCAAAACATTACACTTATTACACATTTAATAAAGGTATCTGAGAACCTGCAGATGACAAATGACATGAGGTACCATGATGAGGCGCAGTATGGGAATGAAACGAGGGGTTCATTATAAAATAAGACGTGAAAGAAGGCCTATATGAGATAGTGACATTTAAGCTGAGACCTAAAACAGCCAGATAAGGAATGCAGGGGGTGGGCTGGGGAGAGTATTCAGACAGAAAGACAAAATCAAAGATCTGAAATAGTGGCTGGAGAGTTGTGAGCAAGACAGAGAGGAATGAATTTCAAGGGGTAGTTGAGAGTAAAGCTTCTTATACCATGTGAAGGTTTTTACATTTTATTATCAGTGTAATGGGAAAGCATTAAACAGAGGATAGAAACAGGAGACAGACATCTTGAAAATAACACTCTGATTTCTGGGTAGAGAACGAATCAGAAAAGGAGGAAGAATAGGAATGGAAAAACGTGTTAGGAAGTGATTAGAGTATTAGGTCTCATGGAAGAAGATGGATAGTTGAACTAGAAAGATATTAGTAAATATGGAAAGAATTATTTCTTCTCACGAACCCAAATTTAAATCTCAAGAACTACTTTTCCAAACCAATCGTAAGAATAAAAATAAATGATGAGGACACCTGATCATTAATATGAGAAGACAGAGGTAACTGTGACTTTTAATAGTCAAGACACAGTCTTAGCCTTTTTCTGGTTGGAGCCATGGGAAAAGGGAAGCAGAAATAAGGGTTGGCCATGGTACTTCAAGAGCAACGCCCTGGGCCAATTCACACATAATCCTACAGAGGCAAGAAGAAAAGCGAGCAATACCTAAGACAGCAAAAAAATGGTGTCGCCTACTCCTCGGGAAGAAGAAAAAAAAAAAAAAAAGAAAAGCTACATATATTTTATAAACATAGTTAAATTAAATTAAAAGGGAGGAGAATATAGAAGAAAATGCCACTCTCAAGGGATGACTTAGCATAAGTTCCTGTTAGGAAATCACTATCATACTTGTGTGTGTACCTGTGGGAGGGTGAGGATGATGGTAGAAAAAGGGTACATGAAGTTGTAGAATTCTGAGTCAATTGTATCCTCTGGAAATATATATAATAAAGACAACCATGGGATTCTATCATTGAAGGACAAAGAATGGACCCCTCAATGATTCTGGGAAGATCAAGGAAGACAACAGAAATAGGAAAATCCTGTACTAAATCCTGGAAGTGAGAGGGAGCTTGGCTTCTCAGGGGAAGTAGGGGTATATAGTTGAAATCCAGGATTTGAAAGAGGTATGCACAGGTTTGGGAAATAAGAACGACTTAGGCACAAGAAGCTTTACATGACGTGCTAAGGAGGTTGACACTGACTTGACTGTAGATCCACTGAAGAATGTGTAGCACTAAACAGCATGGCCACATTTGCATATTAGAAAAATCATGCTGGGAGGAATGTCAAGACTAAATTTAAAGGGTAACCACTTACGAGGCTCTTCTAGTAATCTGGGCAAGAGAAGACAAATCCTAAATGAAAGCAGCAGCAGAGAACACGGAGGCAAGAGGATGGAAGCTAAAGAAGTTTAGGCAAGTGAAATCAACGCTACTTGATGACTGGCGATCACAGCAAGTGAGGAAAAGAATGAACAGCAATCAAGGGGTGAAAACCAACGGTCTGACTCAAGCAACTGGGAGAAGGGTGACAATTCTTTGAGAGAGAAAGAAAATAAGAATAAGAAAGACAAAGGAGATAAAATTTGAGAACAAGAAAAAAATTATCCAGAGGAGTCCCAAGGGTTAATTTCCAATGAAACAACTTCCGGAGGGTTGAACTACTACACATACTACGCTTGTCAGTCATACAAGTTCTGTACATATTAAATTTTAGGGTTGTCTTCAGTTACAGCTACTAAGCCACAAGCTACTTCAGGGACATTTATACGAAAGTATGAAATACATGACTGAAAAATTAAAAATTCACATAGGAATGTAAATTCATGTATTGTTTCACAACAAATTCTATTTCCCTGGGTTTCTCCACTGATAAAAGCAGACACCACTAAATATAAAGTGAGAAAGCTGCTAGAGTTATGAGGGGTTGTTTTAATCAGGTGTCCTTTTTCGACAAATATTTCCATGGGTCTCCATTCCTGGTATGAATTCCTTAATTGACTTAGGCAAGTGTGTCTTTACTCTTGACTTAAGTGATTTTGATCAATGAAGATATGTCTTCTGAAGCAGAATTGCAAATCGTGGATCTGGCCCATAAAATGGCTAATCAGGGAATTCCAATAGTTGATTTATTATGGCCATTGCAAAGGAGGAAAGCATATTGCTAATAAACAGCAATTAGCCACATGTTTTAGGCCGAGTGGAGACTATCACTCACTCTAAAGAGTTTTTGAACTTTGAATTATCTACATCTTATACACTCACTTTGGCAGGTAATTATTTTTCAAAATCATTTGTCATAATGTTCACGTACATGAACACTTTTCCTTCTCTTTGTCATAGGAAGTTTGACCCAATCCAGCACTCATATTGATCTAAGTAATTTTTTCCACTTATCACTGAGCCCAGATATGGTTCTAAATCAGGCAGTCTGGGGAAGACAACATGGTTCTCGAGGCATCTGCCAATGGTGATGAGCTAAGACTCAAACCTGTACTGAATTTAGGAAGCCAGGCCTAAATCTGAGCTAGAAATGTCACAAGTCTGCGGCAAAGAACTTCCCAAGGGAGTTCTTCAGAGCTGATACTTGTGCCCTAGCCATTCTTCAAAATATTTTTAACTTTGTAAACTTCAATGAAACTGAACCTTTATACACTGTCAAAACAGAGATATATACTTACTGCAGTATCAATTTGAGCTAAAACTTAGATGAGGCTGCCAAATAAATCAACATAGTCTTGTAAAGACAGCTAGCTCAAATAATTAACAATAGAAAATTAGAATTGTCTGAAAATGGAATAATGGGCCTTAAAACATTGTGAGCTTTCTGTCACTGAAGGCATTCAAGTGAAGACCAAATATCCACCAATCAGAAATGTTGTAGAAGGCACCATGCACTGTTTAAAGAACTGTTTAAAGTATGCCCTCTGGGGCTCCTTTCAATATTCAGTGGCTATAATTCTAGGGAAATGATGGATGAAAAATATTACCTAACAGGGTTATTTTAAATCACCTATATTTTTAAACAAGGTGGCACATCATTTGAGGTGGCTCTTGGCCACAAGCACCTGCTAAACCTCTAGCAAAAATAGAATAAGTTAGTTATTTGTTAGCTGATAGAATGGAATCTGGAGAAAACAAGCTTGGGTAGACCAAGGAAGTTTAGGTAATGACAACCACAACCAAGTTCAGACCAAAGGTCTAGTCTGATGAGAATGATGTTTTTGGTACTACAGCCACCCATCCGACCGAACCCAGCCATCATGGAATACTTAAAACCAAGGCTATCTGCCAATCCTGTTGCTGACACTTATCTCACAGGACTCTGTAAAACTCTTGCAAATAAATTCTTTCCCTTCTTTTTGCATCACTCCCTCCAGAGTTTAAGCTTTGGTTGGAACATCAATCTGCAAAGAATCAGGTACTTAGACCCGACCTACTAACAGGTAGAGAGAGAAAGAATTTGTGCTCCTTTGGCTAAATAGTGAAGATTCTTCCAAAAGGGGAAGGGCTTTGGATTTTGATCAGTCAAAATAAAGGTAAATATTGACTCCAAAGATTTTATTGAATGCTTTAATATTTAATGTTGTGTGTCTTTATAATGTTGGTGAGTCTCCGATCCATGAGAGAGAAGAAAGGATTTTGTGACTTCCATGTATTTTGCTTTACCTGCAAACTTTCTTATTCTATCTCCTAGAAGTATTTCTTGGAGCACTACTCTAGTTTCTCAGTAGAATACACTAGGTAGTAACCATTCATCATGGCCTATCCTATACTTTTATTTTATCTGCATAGAACAAAGTAATCAATTAAAAAAAATAGATGCCTCTCCTCAATTCATGGTTTCCAATTAATTACAGGTTTCTTGGGAAATGCCAGGATTGCTTATGGCCCGTTGTTAATGATCTGAGGCCGCCTATTCTGCTAAATGTTAACTGTGGTATGGAAATGTGATGGTGTCTGCATTAGAGTTCACTAATCAAAATAATTATACCCACACTGCACATTTCACATGCCTTCACTTAAATAGGATCAAGTATCATTTAATATGAACCCTTTACATAAAGCTACATTCTCAAGAGGCTCCTGCAAATTGATGAGCTCAGTGTCTCTTACAGAAACAGCATTTGTATAGGTGTGAAGGTCTATTTGTTTGTAATGCTGGCATATATGTTACCACGCAGGACTCCACCCACCCCTGTAATCCCAGAGTAACAGAGACAACAGAGACCAGGATGCTTGCCTTATTTTGGGGAGCCTTATTGAAAAAGTAATTGATAAAATTCAGGTCAAATTCAGTTAACTCATTCCCACACTACACTCATACCCTCAATCCAGTCACTAGAATAGCCTTTATCCCACAAGAGGAACAGGGTGTTCTTAGAAGAGATTGGAGGAGCAAGTTTCACCCATAATTTAGAGGTATTTTTCTTTGGGGCTTTCAGCCAGTGACATTTTCTTCACCTTTGTTCTCCTACCATCTTGTGATACAAAGCACATGCTAATGAGAACTAGAAGCTTCCTGGCACTAGTACTGAGGTTGTTACCCTGATTTATATCATGTCTTCATCATCAAGCAGCATCCATCTTTCCACAGGTTGGACAAATAACAAATAACATAAATACTACACATCAAACAGAAGAAACGTAAAGTATCCTTGCTCTTACTTGCCAACTTCATTATGCTCACAAAAGGAGGCTATAAACATATTCAAGAGCAGAAAGGAACACTGGCTATCACTGGATGGTACCATTCATCGTTTTTTAAATGTAGGATATTCAACACTTGAAAATTCGGGGGACAGTGAAAAAAGAAATGTGATCAAAGACAGGCTACCTCTAATATAAAATCTGAAAAGTCTAACTAGTATCTGCTTTTTAAAACCTCAAGAGAAACTATGTGATAACCATAAGCTGCTATCTTCAATAAGTAGCATAAAGTTTAAGCAGCTCACAGCTTCAAAGAATATCTGAAAATTTCTATTAATATGTGTGTGTTAGTCCAGGTCCTCCGAGAAGCAGATGCCAAGTTGAGGTAAGTGTTCAAGGATTTTATGAGGGGAAATGTGTATGTGTGAGAGAAAATGGGGCAACAGCAGGAAAGGCTGGGTGAACCATCAGACAACCATGTAAGTCTGACTCCAGCAAAGAAGAGACAGTGGGAAGGTTGGGCGAAGCACTTCAGGACACTTTACAGTCTAAGGAGGGGTCAGCAGGGCTCTCGGGGGGGGGGGGGTGTTCTGGAACCAAAGTTTTCCTGTCCCAGGAATGCCCCGCGTTACTATCCCTGCCATGCTCGGTCATTGTGGGAATACTCATGGATTTCAGAGCACAGAATTGCGAACCTTCTTTCAAACATTCCTACCAATGTTTGCCTATAGAATGAGATGAATTTTCTGTGCCATTAAAATGGATCAAAGGCAAAAAGCTTATTAGAATCCCCCTTACACAATCTAGTCTTGGTATAGAGGCTGGTAAGAAATCTGGATAATTGCTAATAGTTTTGTCAGTTTCCCTCTATCACTGCCCAATCTCTGTAATTGGATTCATTTCCAGACATTTTGAAAGTTACCTGTATTTTAGCTTTGACTTTCTTTCACCTACTTACTCCTCAACTGTCTACAATACGTTCAACTTTCTATAGCAACTGTTCTTTTGAAAGTTTTTGTCAACCATTTCACTACCAAATACAATGTTAGTTTTTAAAATATGGATGATTTCTAATGGACTAATGCTCCCTGAAGCATCTGAGTTTTGCAGGCCTCTGTTTATCTCTTAAGTATTTTTTCACTTTGACTGCTGATTATTTCCATTTCCAAATCCTAAACAGACCTGTCTACAATTGAACTATTTTTGCAGCACCTGACATATCTTTGCAAGTATTTTCTAGACATTTTTCCACGGAGGCTTTCAAAAGCACTTTAAATGGAACATGTCCAAAATCCAATAACTTCTCTTCTACTTTTGTATTTTAGGTAATGGCATCACTTGTGAGCTATGTTTTAAAACATTTTATTATTTTGAGTTTTCTGCTCTTACATCCCTCCTGAGGCTAAATAAAATGATTCAAATTTGCCCTGAATGTTAGTCAACAGATAAAGCAGTATATTCATTTTTCATATTTTAGAAGTGTATATTTGTCCAATTATTAAAAATATATTTTATGTATATTAACTATATTCAAAACAAAAAATTGAAAAAGTACAAATTCAATATATGTTATTAGATTTTTCACAATCTTTTAATATTTTATATTACACTATATCAACACAGATATAACCTATTGGGTAAAAGCCTAGAAAAGTAATCAGTGGGTCATATTGAATAAACAATTTTGCTACAACGTTCTGTCAAAAGAATAAAACCAGTACCTTCCATAAATAATGTATATGAGTGTTCGTTTTCCATCTAATTGTGTAATAAATGTTTTTAAAAATTTGTATACATTAATATTTATTTCCATTTGGTAAATTCCAATAAGTGAAATAATAAACTGGGATTTTGTTTTCAAATACATAGAAAATTCACATCACCAGGGAAATGCAAATCAAAACCACAATACGATATCAGCTTACGCCTGTTAATGGCTATTAGCAAAAAGACAAGAAATAACAATTGCTGGCAAAGATGTGGAGAAAAGGGAACCCTTGTGCGCTACTGATGGGAATGTAAATTGGTTATGCCACTGTGGTAGCCAGTATGGAGGTTCTTCAAAAAATTAAAAATTGAACTGCCATGTGATTCAGCAATTCCAACTCTAGATATCTATTCAAAGGAAAAGAAGACATGAACTCAAAAAGTTACCTGCATCCCCTTGTTCACTGCAGCGTTATTTACAATAGACAAGACAATGAAACAACTTAAGTGTTTACTGATAAAATGAACGGATAAAGAAAATGTAATGTATATATTACATATATATATTATATATTATATGAATTTTAATAAGCCACAGAAGAGGGTATCCTGCCATTTGCAACAACATGGATGGACCTTAAGGGCATTATACTAAGTGAAATAGAGAAAGACAAATACTGCGCAGTATCAATTATATGTAAAATCTGAAATAAACAAACTCATAGTTATAAAGAACAGACTGGTGGTTACCAGAGGTGGGAAGTGAAGGGTACGGGAAGTGGGTGAGGTGGTCAAATGGTACAAAATTCCAAAATGAAGATAAGTAAGTCCTAGAAATACATAAGCGTACCTTGGAGATTCCCTGAGTGTGGTCCCAGACCACTTCAATATACCAAATATTCCAATAAAGCCAGTCATATGAATTTTTTAGTTTCCCAGTGCATCTAAAGGTTTTGTTTACACTATACTGTAGTCTAGCATTAGGTCTTAAAAAAAACAACGTCCATACGTTAATTTAAAAATATTGCTTAAAAATGATAACCATCATCAAAGCTTTCAGTGAGTTGTAACATTTTTTGCTGGTAGAGGCTCTTGCCTCTACGTTGATGGCTGCTGACTGATCAGGGTGGTGGCGGCTGAAGGTTAGAGTGGCTGTGACAATTTCTTAAAATAAGATAGCAATAAAGGCTGCTGATCAATGGACTCTTCCTTTCAAGAACAATTAATCTGTAGTGTGCAATGTTGTTTGATAGCATTTCACCCACAGTAGAACTTCTTTCAAAATGAAGTCAGTCCTCTCAAACTCTGCTGCTGCTTCGTCAACTAAGTTTATATAATGTTCTAAGTCCTTTGTTGTAATTTCAACAATCTTCCCAGCATCTTTACCAGGAGTAAACTGCATTACAAAAAAAAAAAACAAAAAAAAAACCAAAAAACACTTTTTCTGCTCATCCATAACAAGCAATTCCTCATCCATTAATTTCTTATTATGAGATTGCAACAATTCAGTCATGTCTTTAGGCTCCACTTCTAATTTTAGTTCTCTTGCTATTTCTACCACATCTGCAGTTACTTCCTCCGCCGAAGTCTTGAACCCCTCAAAGTCATCCATGAGAGCTGTAATAAACTTCTTCCAAATTCCTGTTCATGCTGATATTTTGACCTCTTACATGAATCACAAATATTCTTAGCTGCATCTAGAATGGTGAATTCTTTCCAGAAGGTTTTCAATTGACCCAGATCCGTCAGAGAAATCAGTCTTTGGAAGCTATAGCCTTACAAAACATATTTCTTAAAGAATAAGAGTTGAAAGTCAAACTTACTCCTTGATCCATGGGTTGCAGAATGGATGCGTTAGCAGGCACAGAAATATTAATCTCATTGCACATCCCCATCAGAGCTCTCGGGCGACCAGGTGCATTGTCACTGGGCAGCAGTATTCTAAAAGGAATCTTCTGTTTTCTGAGCAGCGGGTCTCAACAGTGAGCTTAAAATATTCAATAAGCCACATTATAAACAGATGTGCTGTCACCCAAGTTTTGTTTTTCCATCGACAGAGCACAGGCAGAGTAGGTTTTGCATAATTCTTAAGGGCCCTAGGATTTTCAGAATGGTAATGAGCATTGGCTTCAACTTAGTCATCAGATGCACTGGCCCCTAACAAAGAGTCAGCTTGTCCTTTTGAAACTTTGAAGCCAGGCACTGATTTCTCCTCTCTAGCTAGTCCTGATGGCATCTTCTTCCAATAGAAGGCTGTTTCATCTACATTGAAAATCTGCTCTTTAGTCTGGCCACCTTCTTTAGTGATCTGAGCTGGATGCTCTGGGCCACTTGCTACAGCTTCTACATCAGCACTTGCTGCTTCACCTTGCACTTTTATGTTATGAAGATGGCTTCTTTCCTTAAAAGTCATGAACCAACCTCTGCTAACTTCAAACTTTTCTTCTTCATAGAAGTGAAGACAATTAGAGAGTTAGAGCCTTGCTCTGGATTAGGCTGTGGCTTAAAGGAAAGTTGTCAACATAAGCCCTGTTCTACTTTAAAAAGAAGTATTTATCATCTTGTAACCTTCCATATAATAGACCATCACAGTATCTCATATACTTAGACTAGGCAAGATATCTTTAAATAATAGCTCTATATTTTTGACTAACTTAGGTTTATTTAATTCATTGATCTGACATAGAATGTTTGTGATAGACTGTTTTATTTTAGACGGCCATGCAAGCATTGAGTCGTGGGCTTGTTGCTCATGATCTTCACATTAGTCAAAGAAGAGGTGGAAGAAGAAACAGGCATGAGGCACTGCATCATCAGGACCTAATTCAGCATCATTTCATGCAGTGATTATCTCCTTGGCACCAAACTAGCTGTTTTTTTTTCAAGTGGTCTTCTTTCAAATGCTCACCTTTGAAGATCCTCCCTAGATAGTTTAGCGTGATGGTATTTAGCAAATACTTCACTGCTGACAATAATAACCTCCAGCTCACGCTGCTAAACCCACTGTCAGTTCCTGCCTCTTAAGATCTCTGTCTAATCTGCAACCTATAATTACTATAATTATTTAATGAATGAGAGATTTTCTGTATCAACTGACTCCCAATCATTAATTAAAACCAATAAAATTTATATTTGTTTGGATTGTATCCTTTCCTACTTTTCTCTATAACTCACGTAAAACATCATCATTGCTGGCATTTGTTTTCACCATGCTTCTAGACACTGTATATGACATAAAATAGCAGAAAAATAAGCCAGATAAGAGCAAGAGCATTTTTTCCCACACTTCATTAGTACCCTAGTAATAATTCACACGTGCTATTAGAATTTGAACCCAAGTTAATTACCAAAAATATTCCAAAGTTATGCTGCTGTCTGTTGCATCTGCAACTGATTGTCATCTGCAAGTAAACACATACAAACCAAGGACAAATCACAATAAATCTAAGTAGACAGGTACAAGCAAATTAGACTATGAAAGCAGCATGTCTCTTTGCTTAAATATCTTTCACAAATCCAGGAGAGATGTGCTTGAATTTAACATAGTTGGGTTTGCTATTTCCCTACATTTTAATGTGTGAATAACTGCATTTACCGCTGACTCTACTATTCCAGCTAAACAAAGTCATTTATTAAGCCATTAGAATCTATGAATCACAGGAATTGGAAATAATCTGGCAATATTAGTTTTATATTTGGCTAAATCATTTTTTCTGGTTCCCTTTTTGAGATGGTACCAGTGAGATGGGGTTCGAAATGTTGACACAATTTAAAAATTGAAATGGATGACCCAGAAAAAGTCTCTTATCACCTCTCTCTTTTGGTTTGTTTTTGTTTTGATTTCTTATTGCTGTTTCTTGTTCATAACTTCAGCAGTGTGCCCTTCAAAAATTCATATGCTGAGGTCCTAACCCCAGTACCTCAGAATTTGACTGTATTTAGAAACAGGGTCTTTAAAGAGGTAATTGAGTTAAAATTAAAATAAGTCATATGGTTGGGCCCTAATTAAATGTAACTGTTGTCGTTATAACAAGAGGAGATTAGGATGGAGAGACACAAAAAAGAAAGACTGAAGACACAGGGAGAAGATGGCCATCCACAAGCCAAAGACAGAGCCCTCAGAAGAAATCAACCATTCTGAAACTTTCTTCTCAGACTTCTAACTTCCAAAATTGTAAGAAAATAAATGTCTATTGTTTGAGCTGCTCATTCTTTGGTACTTGATCATGGCAGCTCTAGAAACCTAATACAAGCAGCTGTAAAATATTTTTCCATGATTATCCCTGAAAACCTAAAAACAAGTATCTGGTGCTCAGGGAAGCAGACTTCGTTCATATTCACTTAACTGAGTAGCATAAGGCATATATTGCTTTTGTTTTGAGAAAAAAACAACCACCTTAAAATAGCATTGACAAGAATTCAAAGCACAAGGCAGAGAGTCTTGGTTTCTTGTCCAGTAGCCATTCTTTCTGTCTTCTGTAGGGAGCTCCAATCGTTCTCAGAGCAGTAGTGTGACTAGCAATGAACATGTGATCCAGTTCTGACAAATGATACCAAAGAGTAAATCTGGTAGGTAGATTTTACAGAAAATCTATTTTCACGTAGCAAAACAAGCTGGCAGTTGTATTCTTTACTCGTCCCTCCTTCTGTCTGCCTAGAATATGAACATAATTCCTGGAGGCAGAGAAGCCATTTTGAAACAATGAAAAAATAAATACCATATGAAAAGTATAATGGGGCAGGAATTTTAAAAGATTCTTGGACCTTTGCTGAGCAGCTGTACCAATCTTGAACTAACTGCCTCCAGATTTCTCATAATGTGAGAAAAGTGAACCTCTATTTGGTTGAGCTATTTTGGTTAGGTTTCTGTTACACGTAGTCAAACATAATTCAAACTGATACAGAGAGTTTGACTAGACAAGACCACTGTAGAGGATCTTAGAGCATAAATTGTGATTAGCTGTGTTGATCAAAGCATTGAGCTACTGGTATTTAATACTGAATTGAATATAGAAAATGTTTAGCTTTATGCTGAGAAATGCTATATAAATTAGCAACTGTGGATATAACTTTTGTTAACTCTTTCTTACTGTTTTCAAAAAGGAACTAAATGTAAGGCATGCGTTCAAGGAATATATACAAACGGGCAAATGCTAAAATGCATTGTATGGTCAGGGCTGTGGCAGCAGCATTTTCACTAAAGGAAAGTCACAATGGCACGGTCTGGTGCCAATGCCATTTTATTCAGAATTACATGGACAATGGAATTTAGAAAATATAGGCAAATACAATACAACTTAATTGAAATATTACATTTTATACTTTCAAATAATTTATATTCACTTGCTAATGTAAATATTTAATTTCCCACAAGTTATAGTAAATTTCCATTCAGTTCTCATTCAGCATTTTTGAATATTGATTAAAGTGTGTGTATGTATGTGTATGTGTGTATATGCATTTATGTATAAAAATAAACCATATGTGGCTCTATGTATGTATAATATCCTTACATTTAAAGGGAAGGAGGAAATGCACTGGAAGGAAAGGAATAGAAAAATATACTTCTCCAAAAATAACACATTTGATATATTTTCCTTTAATCTATGTAAACATTTTACATAATTATAATAGAAAATTAAATTTTGAAGAGTTAATTGCTGAATACTGAAGCAAAATAAATTATATAAACCAAACTTTGTACTAACTTGGCAGTATCACCACACAGAGAGGAAAATTTCCAATGAATATGAAGAAATACTTTAACTGAATAATCCTAGCACGAAATTTCTGAAGGATAAAAATAAAAGAAATTTAAATTTGAAATTGCTTTCAGTAATTACAGTGTTTGTAATAATGTTGATGTTATATGAGTCTGTAACATGCATATTGCAGAATATAAGCAAATAATTACTTTAGTAACACTGAAATCCAATGAGATTAAGAGATAAGATCAAAGAGGTTAAGAAAAGCCCTACACTCATGAGTTTGAATTAATTTTATGAATTATTACTCAATTGCTAATATATTACATAATTAAATGAGATACAATGTATTTTATATTTATAAAATAAATAAAAATTACTTCTTAGTTCTGAAAACTAAAAAAGATCTAGAAACCAAAACTAATCCAAGGGCAATGAAAAATCCTAGTGATTAAATTATAGTTTCTAAGCACCATATCACACAACAGGGAATAAGAATCTTTTGCACAGTACAGGTCCCACTAACATCAGAAATTTTTTAGGATGAACCCAAAGATTTTTTCATACTAGACAGCAAGAAAGTTAACAAGGATTATTAATGTCATGTTAAAATACCCAGGAGACAACTTGAAGAGTTTTCTATTGGACAAAGATAAAACAATCTAACCATGAGTAAAAACATAACTGCAATATTTTGAAACACATCAAATACATTTAAGTATATTTAGTATCATCCACCATCCATTCATTAGAAAAAAGATAGTAATCTTTTTTGGAGGTGTCTAAACAAATAAATTATTTTTTTAATTGGCATATAAAGGGAACATATCAAGCATATATTCTTTCCTATATAACCAGTACTTTTCAAAAATGAAATAATTTATAAGGTATGGATCTCCTTATAAAATTATTCTTAAGGCGGAAAAGACCTGTACCTGGAAAACTATAAGACACTGATGAAAGAAACTAAAGATGACCAAACAGATGGAAAGATATACAATGTTCATAGATGGGAAGAATTAACATTGTTAAAATGAACATACTACCCAAGGCCATCTATAAATTTAATGCAATCACTACCAAAATACCAATGGCATTTTTTGCTGAACTAGAACATATAATTTTAAAATTATATGGAAACCCAAAAGACCCTACATAACCAAAACACTCTTGAGAAGGAAGAACAGAGATGGAAGTATCATACTTCCTGACTTCAGACTATACTACAGAGCTACAGTAATCAAAGCAGTATGGTATTGGCACAAAAACAGACATATATGGATTAATGGAACAGAATAGAAAGCCCAGAAATAAACCCACCCATTTATGGTCAATTAATCTATGACAAAGAAGGCAAGAATATACAATGGAGAAAAGACAGTCTCTTTTATCAGTGGTGCTGAGAAAACTGGACAGCTACATATAAAAGAATAAAATTAGAACATTTTCTCATAACATACAAAAATAAAATCAAAATGAATTTATGACCTAAATGTAAGACTGGAAACCATAAAGCTCCTTAAAGAAAACATAACTTAAACACTCTTTGATATAAATTGTGGCAATGTTTTTCTTTAGCCTGTCTCCTAAGGCAAAGGAAACAAAAGCAAACATAAATAAATGGGAACTAATGAAACTTAAAAGCTTTTGCACAGCAATGGAAACCATCAACAAAATGAAAAGATAATCTACTGAATGGGAGAAAATATTTGCAAATGATATGATGGATAAGAGGTGAATATCCAAAATATATAAACAGCTCTTAAAACTCAGTATCAAAAAAATACCCAATTAAAAAATGGGCAGAAGACCTGAAAAGACATTTTTCCAAAGCAGACATACAACAGGTACATGAAAAGATGCTCAACCTCATTAATCAACAGAGAAATATAAATCAAAGAAATGCAAATCAGAGAAATGTATCACCTCACCCCTGTCAGAATGGTTATCATCAAAAAGGCCACAAATAACAAATGTGGAGGAAGGGAGATAAGGGCACTCTCTTGAACTGTTGGTGGGAATGTAAATTGGTGTAGCCACTATTGGAAAAAGTATGGAGGTTCCTCAAGAAACTAAAAATAGAATTACCATATGATTCAGCAATTCCACTCCTGGGCATGCATATGAAGAAAGAAGTTATTTCTGTGTGTGCACCTCTCTCCAGTGTTCTTGCAATTGCTACCAGTCAATCCACTTGGGACCGCAGGCAGATGGGGTCACGTATTAAAAGCATCTGCACCGTAATACATTGGGGATGTCATCAATCCTCAAGCCAGCAAGCAACAATGATTTACTTCCTAGGCATGTGGTTGTACCTATATCTTCTAGATTCTCTTTTCATGAAACATTACATAAGGAGAAGTCCTAGCTAATGTTCTGTTATGGATGCTCTTATTCTCTCTTACCTTCAGTAGCCAAACTCCTGGCCATATCAGCCTGTTTTCTTACCTAGAACCTGGTAGGCTGGTGGCTTTATGCTGCTTACCACTTTCAGTCTCTATATCATGGAGGTATTTATCTTACCTTTGAGCATGACTACACCTTTTAGATTTCCTCATTCTACATAGTGTCTATATGTCATATGTGTAGAGCAGAGGAGGTGCCTTAGAGAATTTATAATGGCATCATGACCAAAAAATCTTAATCTTATTTTTTTTTACTCAACAATACGTTATGAACACCTCTTCATTTTACTTACACTCAATATTTTTAATACATACATATTATATCATCTTTAGGAGCTGAAGAATATGCCAAAGTATGGATATACCACTGTTATTTAACATATTTTACACTGATGAATAGTTAGCTTACTTAAAATATTTTTCTATTACAGATAATATTACAATGAACATGTACAAACATATACCTTTGCCTTCCTGTCAGATTCTGTTGGAAAATTTTCCTTTAATGGATGTGCAAAGTTATTAGGAAAGTAGCAAATGTCCCTAGGGATAGATAAAGTGACTATGAACATCTGATTTAAATGTGGCCACAACCTAAACCCAGTTAGATAATTTCTGACTCCATGCCTTCCATAAGCAAACTGTACAGTCATAATCCGCTAATATTTCTCTTCCATCTATCCAACTCACCACAAAGCCACCAACTCAATTAGAATTAGAATTACAAATGGCTGTATATGACAGGGAAAACCAAAACAAGAATGATTTAAACAACATAGTTTATTTCTCATTCTCTCATATAAAATTATTCCTTGTTTGATATGATGTTCCACTTTATGAAGTTTTTGGACTCGGCTTTTTCCAATTCACTGTTTCACCATCTCTAGGATATGGCCCTTGACCTCCCAGTCCTGTACGATTGTTAGAGGTCCAACCATCTGCCTCATAATCAGGAAACAGGATGGAGGATAGAATTAAAAAGTGTCAATGGGAATGCACCAAGGCTTGGAAGATTTCTTAGAAGCCCACACAAACTGTGTCCACTTACATATCATTTGGCAGAAGGTGCACATGGCAAATTGATAAGATACTGAGAAATGGAATCTTTATTCAGCTTGGGCATGTGCCTCCCTAAAAACTGGAGGCTGCACTACCAAGGAAGAAAAGGAAGAACAGATATTAGATTAGACATATACTAGGTTAATCTCTTCCATATGCCTAAGCAAAAATCCTGAGTATAAAAGCTTTAATCAGTGAATTAGTCCCTCAATCAAGGGCCTTTTAGCAGACTGAAACTGCTCCACAGTGTTATATGTCAGAAGGGAGGAGCCACTGATACACAGGTGTCCAAAACTGTTTTTCTGTAATGTCTCAGTTTTTCATCAAATCTTAAGAGATGATTTCCTTATGCTCCAAAATAGGGAATACTGACTTATTCATGCAATGTCTTTGAATTACCTCTACTTGACGTAGACGGTTAAAAAATGATGATAAATTCCTTGTGTTTTTCAACAATGTAACTAATGTTTTGATTGCCTACAGCCAACATGTAGCACTGTTTCTGGTTAAAACAGACAAACACAATATACATTCTTTGAACAAAAGTATAAGACACACGAGGGTCTTAGAAGTGACTAAAAGAAGGGAGGGTGGAATCTGCTGGATCATTTGCATGCTGGAGAATCATCTTCCACTGGTGCCCAAGCAGTAAATTTGTGGTAAGGGAGTCCAGTGGCAGGAAAGCAAGAAATGAGAAACAGAAGTCAGGTTCTAATGAGGAACACATCAAAAATAGCATGGTGGGGGCACAGAGTGAGAAAACGCATTCAGTCCAGTCAAGATAAAGATGGAATAAGATGGAGATGAAGAGAAATAAATGAAACAGGTAGCAGTTGAGGAAATCTGAAATGGAAAGTGAGTCTTGACCATGATTTCCAGAGGGACAGGAAGATGGTGCGGAGGGTCGTTGAGGGTCAGCCTGTACATATTTAGCCAGTTATAATAAGGGAAAATTGCTTCCTCATTACAAGGCTGGGAATGATGTTGATCATTTTTTTCTCCCTTTTAGATAACTGCATGGAGGTTATAATTGGTATGAGGACACATGAGCAGCACAGTTCAGACCCTCACTCAATGGGAAACCCTAGAGGCATGTGCCAAGCTGGATGATAATGACAGTTGTGACTATCAAATCATGCAGCCAGCCTTTCCAAGGAGATGGAGGTCGACCCCAGAGACCGGATGGGTTACATCTAGGTCTCCAAGGAGAGGAGTGAAGAACTCTCTTTCAGAATTGGCTGTAAAAATGACAAGTTTATTTAACAGGTGTGAAGAAGGTGAAAAGACATATATATATAGTGGAATAATTTTAAAGATAAAAATTATTCTTTCAGAGGAGATTAGGAAAATGATTCCTAGAGACTTGACATTGTATTTAATAGGAATTTCCCTAGTTCATTATAAATATCTTATTTTCTGGTCTATTCTTATTGTATGAACCAAGAACCAAAATGGGGCTTCCTTCTTTACTCAAATGTCTAAAACTTTCAGTAAAAACATAGACAAGTGTAGTTCTTAAGCATAAAACAAAAGATCTGTGGTATCTGTAAGTAGTCTGGTTGCTATTAAGATTTTATCAGGAGATTAATATAAACAAAACATTTGCATCATAAAGAAACAACTTCACAATGAGAGAAACTTCTTTTTGGCTTTATGATAATTTATCTAAACTGTTTAAGTCAAATTAGCTTATATAAAGTGCTTCCAATGTTTTTCACAAAGTAAACTCCAGACACACAACTATACAAGGTTCTGATAGAAACCACCCTGGTTTGTTGCTGCTCTCAGAGATTTGGACCTCGATTAGCCGACGTACAGAAGCTGGCTTGATCCCAATGGGTTGTCTTGCCAGATCACACTAACAGCTGAAACATTCGGAAAAGAGTCACCAAAAAATTTCACCTCCTAAAGGGTGAAATTCTCTTATAATCCATGTGTCTTTTCGTTATGTAACATCTTGGCTCTAAAGATGAAACTCAGCACTGAATTCCTGGGGAGATGTGGCTTGTCCACACTGTTCATGGTTATCTATCACTTTTCCTTTTTACAGCACAGAGATTAGCCATTGGAGCTCCCAAATGCCTAACACTAATACCATTGGATTTGGTAAATCTCTACAGAACTCAGTAAAATAATATTTCATATGCAGAAATCTATTAGGGTCCTGAACATTTGGGGAATACTCAAACTTCAGTTTATATGGCTTTCCACTAATCTTAAAGTTAAGGATGTTTGACTTCTTAATTAATGCCTGCTCGCTCAGCAGACATCCTAAACTGGAGTGAGACTGTCTCTTTGTCTATGTTACACAATATTTTATGGCTCGAAAAAAAAAATGAGTACTGATTTGCTGCAATCTAACTTGCTTACAAATCCTCACATGAGTACCTGGTACTCTGATTTGTCTTTCAACAGATTTGTCTCTTTGGGGATACCAAAATTATTGCAGGTACTTTGGTGCAGTACAGTAGCTTTTTAAATATCCCTCTTAGATGAAGGTAAAGCTTGATGAATGCCATTGCTTCTCCTCACAAACATTTACTGCAGGCCTACTTTGGCTGGGCACGCTGTTAGGTCCTACAGACCGTCTGGGGAGGCATAGGACATGTTTCCCTTCTGGGTGGGACTTGCAATCTGCTGGGGGAGATGGGAATGTGCACAGAGGGAAGGAACAATGAAATAGGGCATCTGTAGGGGATCCAGTGGGACACGCAGGGTCCACAGGAAGCAGAGGTCACTGAGAACCAAAGGTGGAGTCGGGTCTGCAAAGATCTGAAGGAGAGTCTAGAACTCACCTGAAGTCTTAAAGCAAGGCAGAGCTTTGAGGAGAGCTGATAAGAGAGGAGACCATTTCAAGATCTGCATGAGAAGAACGGGATGTACCAGCCATCTTCAAGGAATGGTGAAGAGTTATTCTTGGGATGGTCATAGAACATGGTCCTTGGGATCGGAGAACATTTGAAAAATCTAATATACCTTCTCTAGGGGCTTCAAATAAAGTGAAAAAGAAGGGATGTTGTCTGTGTTTACGGGTTGGGAAGATGCAGTGTGCAGTGCCCACCACGGAACATGACGCAGGGTATATTAAGGCAGGCAGAAAAGTTGGCTAAAAGGTGGACACACCTGAATGTAAAGGGCAGAAAGATTATGAGAATAAGGGAGAGGATGCCAACCAGGTTGACCTTCAAAAAGGTTCCATACAATAGATATGCATGCAAGTGTGAGTAGGTTGCCCATTAAGGAAATCATTAGCTCTCCTGGACATTTGGCAGCTCGTATAGAAAATATTTGGTCACCCACTAAACACCATTTAAAAAAAAGTGTGGTTTCAGAATGTTTGATTATAATATTATAGTAATTATTTCCTATCTAAGTAGTGGTAACTTGTCAGGAATCAAGTATCTGCTTAATTCAATAATACCAGCTTTTATACAAAAAGCTCAAAATATAGCTACATTTCATTTTTATTTATTTATTTTTACGAATCTTCTTTGGAGCACAAATAATGATGGATTTAGTGACCTCTAAATGAGAACATTTATGGCAACTGGATAAGAAAAATTTTGGTAATATACTTTAAACGAAGAGTTTGATTTTACTTAAGAAGTCACCTCATCTCATGGAATCAGATTTCATTAACCATTAATGATGGATTAATTCTTAGGACATTCCTAAACACACTGATATTCCTTTGTCCATCTGAGTCACTATCTTACTCAGAAGCTAGCCAGACACTACAGAGGCTAAAGGTAACAAAATGGCCTGTCTTTGGGATTAGGGTTACATCCACTGAGGCAGGACGTACTTGATTCCCAGTGAAAGCAGAATTAGATTCAAACATTTAAAAATTCATTGTTCAGCTCCTTGTACGCTTACTGGAGAGCAAAACGTCTGTCACAGAAATGAGTATGAAACTAAACTTTCTTGCATCGTATAAGATTATTTTCTCAGCAGTATCTGCTCATTACAAGACTAAAAAGCTTGCAAATAGTAGGGGAAAAGTTGTACCGATGTATTAACATGAAAAATTATTAAATTATAATTTAAACCTCACTTAACTCATTTAAAGATCTGTTTAAAAATTCTGCAGGACCATTTAAACCTACAAAGTATAACGTCAACTGCTTTTAATAAAGCAAGATGATTTGAAAGATAGCCAATTACTAACATGTGTGTGATTAGCAGAGCTGCTAGCAGGGTTAGGCTTGACTCCGACATCCCTTTCTGAATTGCTATAGCTCTTGTTATTCCTGAATACTTTCAACCTGTTTCTCCCTCTCTTGTTCAAATCATCCCTGAATCATCACCTTGATGTCTTCTTTTGTAGGTGACTCAAGTCCCATCCCTTCTTTGGTGTCAATCTCAGTCCTTACCTCCTCCAGGAAACTTTTCAAGATGCTCCCCAGGCAAGCAGCTGGAACAGAGCCTGCGTGGCCTGCAAAGCTGATTTGCAATCTCGCCATTTTCCAGAGCAAGGTCCAGAACCTGTCTTTCCTACTTCCTCTGTACCATTAAATTTTCACTTAGTTATCTTTGATATTCCATGTATTACTCTAACAATTTATTGATTCACCTGAAAATAAATAAATACTGCACCATCTACATGTCCAAGGATTTAAAGAAGATAAGAAATATAAATTACCATTTTCCCTATTTTGAATACAAATAATCCAAAATTTCTAAAAAGTAAAAACACTGAAGCTGATTCCGGGATACTCCAGTACGTTCCTCACCAGAGAAAATGAAAACATACTAGGTTTTTGTTTTTGTTTTTGGTTTTATATATGAAAATCAGCACCTGGCTTGTCATTTTAGAGCAGGTGGCAAACAAGTCCCATGAACCAAATCCAGCCCACCACCTATTTCTGTAAGTAGAGTTTTATTGGAACATATCCACATGTATACATTTTCCTATTATCTATGGCTGAGTTTGTGCTACAGCAGCAGAATTAAGTACTCACAACAGAGACTGTACGGCCTGGAAAACCCTATTTACAATCTGGCCACTTATAAAATTTGTCAGCCCCTTTTCCATGGCAAGGTAGGAACCACTGTAGATCTTTTTAGCTTTTGGTGTCTAAACATCATTCACTGATTAAAAAAAAAAAAGAACCAGGGATACTTGGAGAAGTGGTTGAAGCTCTGTGGCAGGGAAAACACAGGATGAGCTTGGAGCATTATATGGTGGCAGTAAAAGGATGGGGCCATATGTCAAAAGGACACAGTAGCCTGCCTGAAAGAACTCCCAACGGTCACAATTTGTGGTGCAAAATAAGTAATGATAGTATTGTATTATAACCCATAGAATAAAAATTGTAAAGTCATAAATGAGTCCACACAGATATAAGTACATAAGTAAATAAATAAATGTAGAAGAAAGTAGGGAAACAGAAAATCACTAGTAGAATGCCATAATATAAATGTTGCAGAAAAGATCCACCAACGGATGCTGAAATTAGTGAGTAAAAAACTGAAGGAGAAACAGCATATTTGCAGGATTGCAAAGCACTTCCCCTAAGATATTTATTCATTTCAAATAGAAAAATAATCACAGTAGAGAAACCCAGCAGACACCACCTTCACCAAGCGATCAAGGTTAACATCATCAGTAAAAAGATATATGGACCATTTAACCCTTTGATGAGATGCACTGAGAAGTGCATGCCACCTCTGTGGTATTCTCACTAAAAATGCAACCTCAGTCTAGTCAGCAGAAAGTTATCAGACAAACCCAAAATGAGTGACAGTCTACAAAATAAGTAACAAGTACTCTTCAAAAATGCCAAGGTCACGAAGGACAAAGAAAGAAAGATGAACTGTCACAGGTTGGAGGATATTAAGCAGACAACAAATACATGCAATGTGGCATCCTATATTGTATCCTGGACTAGAAGAAAGGCATAGTGGAAAACTGGTGAAAGATGAACAGAGTCTTTAGCAAATTAATAGTGTTATTACAATGCTAGTTTCTTAGTCTGTATCATTGTGTTAAGAGTTACAGAAAATATTAAAGTTAGTGGAAACAGGGTAAAGGTCATGCAGGAATCCTGTGTACATTTTTGTAAATTTTCTGTAAGTCTAAAATTATTTCAAAAGAAAAAAGAAAAAGCATAGTTTTCTGATTAAGGGAATAGAAATCCAATGTTTTATCTTTTTTAATGACAAGAGTCCCAGGTGATAATATTTAGATCAATAGCGTAAAATTCCCAGAAACTTATTTCTGTGTCTGCGGAACTGTTTCTAGGTAGAAGGCGTTTATTTGACTTCCACAGACTCACAGAGGTTTAGCTAGGAAGGCAGGAGAAATGGTAATTGAATTAAGGGGAGAAGGGTGTGACAGGATCAGGTCAGACTGGATGGCTCTCGTCCCCGGGTCCTTGAAGCCAGATACTCTGGGCTTGTCCTGACTGCATGAAGACCGCCCGCCAGAGATGGAGCAGCTGGAGGAAGGCTGGACTTCGGAGGCTGTAGGAATCTTTCTCCTTCCCTTTCCCCTAGAGAAGAGGAATGTTCTCTCTCTTGTGCCCCAGAGAAGGGCCTAGAGTATGTGTATGGCTTACGGAAATCACTGTTACTATTTTAGGGGCATATCTTATGTGAGAATCTTATGTACAGAAAGTGAGAATGTGTCATATGCTGAAACACTAATTTGAAAAGGGAAAGACCCCTTACCCTATACTAAAAGATAAATTCTTATATATAAACTATATGATTTTTTTCTCTATATATACTAAAACTGGAAACAGTTTTGAAGCAAAACACATTATACTTACTTCAATCATTTGGCCAACACTCTACTAGTCACTATTGAAAAAACATATTTTTAAAGAACACTATCTCTGTCCTCAAAATGTTCGCCATCTTTTGAGGCAACAAATAAACTCTTAAGAAAAAAGAAAAATTAAGTAAAAAAGTATAACAATGAATACAAATGGAATAGACATCTAGAAAGAGGAAGATACCTGTAAAAGGGAGCATTCAGCATTGATGTCATGGGAAGGTCAGAATTAAGCTGCTCTTTGAAAGAGGTTATAATAATATTACCAAAATGTTGGCTTTATTTTAAGGATCAAGTAAGATACTGCAGGAAAGAAACTTAAGGGCCTTCCTAACAAAATACATTTTAAAATGTCCAGGTAAATTAAAAGCCTAAAGGTGAAAAATACCATTTTAAATTATTGGAATAAAATATGAGAAAATACCCTACTGTACAAGACACAAAAGGCAAAAAAGGAAAAAAAAATTCCCAAAAGGAAAAAAAATACATTCAGCTAAATCAAAAAATTAATTTCTTGATTAAAAAACTCCATAAACAGGGAAAAAATCAAACAACAGATTAAGAGAAGACACTGGCAATTAACTGAAGCGAGAAAAATTACAATAAATAATATGTATTATTATACCTCAATGAAAAGATAATATATAAGTGATTCAGGAGGACTATGAGCCTGAGTGAAAAATAAATGTACTTTTTTTAATCATCACTAAGCTCTAATTGAAATTTTAGCTACTTCTTTTTACTATAAATGTAGGCAACAATCCAGAATGGCATGAGTCATACCTGAGACTGTTAAAATTAAGAGTTAACAAATTTTTTTCATGGAACATTACAGTTGCTGCAGACATCCAGAAATACTGTTTACTCTCATCACTTCTTCTAATTAGAGCAGCACAGATTCACTACCAGGTCTTATTATTTAATGTATTAATGAAAAAAGAAATGCTTTACTACATTATAATTAGTGTCTTAATACTTTGCTAGATAAACTTTAATATAATTGAGTTTCTTTGTAATCCTATGTGTATTTAGGAAAACTGAAAATTTACCCTGAAAAGGAGACCATTACCTTTACCAGGCTACAACGGGCCTCTGGCACGACAGAGGTTAAGAACCACTGAACTACGTTGGCATGAAGAGCACATTACAAACAATGGTAGGAGAAAACGGCTAGTGTCAAAATGACGTCTGTATAACATGGTATGATTTGTGTGGGTTTTGTGAAACTCGCTTTAAATAATACTATATATTTTTCATGAAATCATATTCATCCATAAGAATCTCTATAAATATAAGCTATTACAATAAATTCATGACATTTTTGCCTCTGAGAATGGGCGAGATGAATAGGACATAAGAGGGTGGCTAAGAAAAGACTTCATATTAGCAGTAACATATTCTTTCTTTTATGTAAAGAAAATGAAAGAAAACATGTCACTTTTAAAAACTATGGATGTTGGGTTATGGATTATATTGGTGGTTGTGCTTCTGAATTTTTTTTAAGATCTCAAAATTTTAATAAACTCAGACAGCAATTCAAAATAAGATGTACTATCTTAAAGAACTTTGCACAGTTTCTAATATTATAAACATTTTATAGCTCTTAGGCATTTCTATTGTTGCTATCAAATTTTTTTTAAGTTTTTGGAAAACAAAAGTGGAAAAGATTGGTTTTCCAGGTGGAGAAAAGTGCACGAGCAAAGGCACACTGAGCAGGATCATGTGGAGAGTTAATGCGGTGTTGTTAGCGGCGTCGGAGCAATCCTCATGCTGGAAGCGCTTCCATGAACTACTGGTCTTTCTGGTTCATGACCCAGAACATACGGCCCTGAATTTCCAATAATTAGTAATATGGGGGAAAAAAAAAAAAACAAAACCAGCCCTGGGAGATCTGGAAGCCCAGGACAATCCTTGGTGATCTGATGCTTATTGGGCACCTGGGCTTCTTAGTGAGGGTCTGCGGGGTAAGGCAGTGCTGGTGCCAACTGGGGAGGAAACTCATCAAACAGTCTTTCTCACCAAACACGAGCTGCCATCCTCGAAAGTACTTCTGGCAGAGGATGGAGGATCCTGGAGCAGGATGTTGCGTAGCAAAACAAACTCATTTAGAGAAGGCCTTGTATAAAAAGCACTTATTTGGATGCAGAATACAGATGCATTCCAGTGTATGTTAGTTAGTGAAGGTCTCAAAAATAGTCACTCCATTTTCCTTCCTTCCTTCCTTCCTTCCTTCCTTCCTTCCTTCCTTCCTCCCTCCCTTCCTTCCTTCTTTTCTTTCCTTGTTGCAGGTTGTTTCTCAAACAAGCATGCCAAAGAAGAGAGGTTTGCAATTAAATAGGATAGGAAATACTATATAATTTATTCTCCTCATGGAGAATTACAATATTGATACGAAGATTAAAGACTCTGAGGAGTCATGTTTCCTTCCTCAACCGAGCATCTCTCTCCAACTGGTTATGAACATCTCACAGAACTCCTGTTCTAAGGAGATCATTTTGGAACTATTTTTCTAAATGTTTCAAAAAAAAAATCAAAACAACTTCAGCTATTTTTTTTGCGGAGGGGGAGGAGAAATTTCATAAACATCCAGTTTACGCTTGAAGTGTGACACCAAAAGATGATGACAAATATATTAGAGCACATAAAGCTGGATGAATTTCCAAGGCAGCAGGTTATCTCAGAGGTCTGATCATTGTCAAAAGTCTCTTTATGGTTTATGGTCCTGTCAGAAACCCTCAGTTTTCCCATATGTACATATATGGTACTCTTTCCTTCCCAGTTAATTGTGCTATAAATAATTTCTTCTTATCTGCATATCGATTACAAGGTAATGAATGCCACTTCATATTATGCGAAATACAAATCAAGCTCTAGACCCCATGAGATAATTTTCTTGGCCAAACTCCCAGGCCCTGTACTTGGGATGAACTTCAATTGTGTCTCTAGGGTTAGTGCGTGTTATGTTTCTAAGTGATGATCTGTTTATTTCCTGCCACATTTGCAAGCTGTCTTTTCCTCAAATGTACCATTAAGCTGTATATTAAGATTTTTTAAGGTGTTCAATTCACTTTATTTTCATAAATGTTCTTTATTCAAATTTATCTCAATGTACAATTTGTTCATACCTCATCTCTCTAGAGAGATTTGAGGTTATACTTTCCCCACAGGGGGCTTGCAGGAAAAAAATAGCAGTAAAATTCACAGTTGACAAAGCCATATTTTCTTCTTTAACATGCTTGCTCCAATGAAAATAATGGCTTGCTTGCAGATGAACCAAAGAGACTTCTCATTCACTGACTTTCCTCTTTGTATAAAGTCACATACCTATGTCAGTTCTTTTTGGATAAGCTAGCAGAGTTTCCTCCTTTTTAAAATAAAACTTGGGGTGTCAATTTCACATTGGAAATTTATTTGATATCATTAAGAGAAATATTTCCATCTGAAAGATATTATCTTTAAGATTGAGTCAGGTTCCATGCTGAGAAAAGGATCGAGGAGATATAACAACTGTTGAAGAAGTGAAACTCAATGTGTAAAATATTTTCAAACATAGAAGCAGCCTACAGAGAAGGTGAAAGATTGGAAAGAGCATTTCTTTCGACAATTTTGAATAGCTGTATCTTTATTTCAGTGCAGAAATGCTCTGTACATTTGCTTAAGAGTCATTTCTCCCAACATCAGTGCTTAAATAATTTCCTCCTGAAGTATAAAGATAGGCAGTAAAAATTATATTTGTAACATTAAACTCAACTGTTTTATCCTGAAATTCAAACCACATGTGACTCAATGGAATTTCAATTATTTTATCTGAGTTCTAGGGATTTTCTTGTGGTTACCAGACTCCTTGATCTTTTTTTCCCTAGACACAAAATTATAAATTTAACAACAACAAAAAAATTCACACCTCAAATCCATCAAGGCCTATGCAGATGGAAAACTTTGAAAATAGTAGGTTTGGAGACAGAACATGTTTTCAATCACTCTATAAATCACACCCCATTGCTGTTCAGGAGATGGGTATCAGCAATATTGTTAAATGAGAAGAAAGTCTTAATTGCAGGATCCCTCTGCAAGACCATATTTTACACCCACCTCTTGAGACAGCACTTGGCTTCTGACAGAGGACCCAATACACCTGAGCCATGAATGATTTCCTTCTGACATAAGCCAAAGAAGATGAAATACTGTGAAATGTAAACCCAAAGGATATTCAAAACACATAATCACTGCAGGAAAAATACTTTAATATTTTATTAAACTGAGGATCCACAAATGTGACAGAAACTTTCATATTTTCACGGTTGAGCTCAATTGCATCCTTGTGGTTTTTGGTGCTCTCATTAAAACACATTGTTGAAACTTACAACTATTTTCATCTCCTTTTATTCTGTTTAACTATAAAGATTTCAGGCTCTAATTGTCTTTTGCTCTCTTGACCTTGGGTTGGTAGAGCTAGAAAACATGTTTCTACGAAGAGCATAATAAATTTTAAAGACTATACTGGTATTATTTCTCTTGCCCAGTGTTGAAAATGGATTTTTCAAAACGTCATAGGATTAATGAGTTTTTCTCCTATCTACTTTCTTTTTATTGTGTGTCTTTCATGTTTTAATATTTTAATATAGTTCATTCAGTTACTCAGGGAATAATTGCCTGGGCTGTCCTTTTATTCATGGCTTCTTAAAATAATAAATTTGCATTTCAATTATCGTATTTTTATTATTTGTAAAAACCCATAGCTTGCTTGATAATCAGCAATGCTTGTATGCTAGGAAATTTTTATATTTTTAAATTTTATATACACAAATTTTATATACTTGTATCTTTAAATATGTGTATTTGACCTTGAAGGAGAAATCTGGCAATATTTCCAACTTAATCTTGATTTTTTTTCTAGTATTTCTAATGTGTGTCACTAAATTTTCCAAAGATAATTCGAAATCAGAGATAATTCACAAAGCATTACTTCTTTTTCCAGCATCTATTCTTCTAAGATGTATCTTCTAAATAGTACATTGCATGATCTGAGCCTTTCACCCACTCTACTTAGTCTTCATTCAAGGTGCTAACAAGCAGTAGCAGAGACGACAGTTACTGCTAAAGAAGTGACCCCACGAACATCAGGCTGGAAAATGTCTTCCAGACTTTACCGCAAGTCTTAGAGCCACAAAGGGATAATTCAGAAAATGAAGTAGTTGTATGCCCAGTAAGGCACCTCATGGAATGAAGTTACTCGGTGCGGGCTGTACCATTGGAAACAGAAGGCGGGGAGATGAGGGCTTTAGAAGACTCCATTCTCTAGGAGCTGTGATCCTGGCCAGCAGCCAGTCTCTCCTTTCCCGACATTCCGGTGCAGTCGAAGGATTTTACACTGCCTTATTTTTTTGTTTGTTTATATTGTCGGTAAAAGACAGTAGGGTTGAACTGACTAAATCAAATTCTTCTATGTGAGTCTTGGAAAGCTACTTACCAGCTCTAAAACTTGGCTTTTTTAATGTGAAAAATGGAGAAATTAATATTACCTCATTTTTAAAGTTGTTGTAAAGAATAAATGAGTTAATCCGTATTAGCTGTACATGGACAGTACTTATAAAATCTTATCTATTATTTATTTCCAAAAATAACATTAAATTCTCTGAGCTGTTCCATCTTTTTTTACCAGTAAAGTGGGGTTAGTAATGTCAATTCTATATATTGTTCTATAGATTGAATGACCTAAAACAGTATTAGTAAGTGCTCAGGGAAAGTTAGTTCCTTGCCTTTCCTCTAGAGTAAGGGTGAAACTCAAGACTTTGCTTGAGTATATAGAAGGGATATACAACTTTGCTATACATCTCAATTATGTATTTTTAAAAATCAATCCTGCAGTCTAGCTTTTGTTTTTAATAGCTCTGTCTCCAGAAAAATTGTACAACTGAAAAACTGACAGCCTTTTTGCTGTTGTTGTTTTCTGGCTTTGACAATCCTCTTAGGGATTGTCGCTCACTCTTGGGGTCTGTCCTCAGTATCCATCATGGTCAGCCCTCAATATGAGAATTTCCTTATTTAGAAAACAGATGTTGTTAAAATATGAGGAAAAGAACAGAAAATTCAAAAAGTCGTTAAACAAAGGTCAAAATTACGTTTGAACTAGTTGTCTATACAACCTGAGCACATCACTGCTGAAGGACAGGCATGGAGCCAAGTGGTCCGTGTGCTGGAGAAGGACCTGGGTACCAGGGCACCATCCCAGCTCCACCACTGCCAGCCCGGACTTGGACAAGCTGCTTCAGCCCCTTTCACAGGCACTTTCCCGACCCTTACATGGGACAATCAGATTTGCCTCGCAGGATTGTTCTGAGGGTCAAATACGAACGACGCAGTAATTAAGTAGGATGAAATGGTACACTATCAAGATAAATCTGCTGGAAAGAAAGACAAAGGGAAGGTGCACAGGAAGGCAACAAGGCAAGACAGGCCTTGGAAAGCAAACGTTGAAGAAAATTAAAGTACCCCAACTCATTAAATAGGCACTGCTTTCCAGAGTCCATCTCTGTCTTTCATACTTTCCTCCCTCTGTGCTAAGCAGAGGCATGGTCGAGCCCCTCCCCTCCCTGCAGGCCCTATGTCGCAATCCCACCTGCAGTGTGTTTTCAGATTATCTCTATAAACATTTCAGTGTGAAGAATGAAGCCGACCTAATTGGGGGAAACATGAAGAAAAAGGGGCAGATGATTATTCTAACTTGAGAATGTTCAAAATGCCAACAGAGCCAATATTGGATATTTTTAATAAGCTCTAATTATATAATACATTTGTGTGGCACAATTTAATTTATTGGGAAACTTTTTATTCGATCTTTTTTAATGTGAAAGCAAAATCTCCACTATGTTGCCATAATACAATAAATACAATTTTCCAAACCAGAAACCATGGCAACAGTTTTTAATAATAGAATATGATTGGCTGCATATGAAAAAATAAAACCACATCCTAAATAATTAAATTGTTTCTCAATATAAAATAATAATATCTCAACCATTCTCATGTTTTTGTTTGTACAACATGATACGCTGTTTCAGTCTGTAGGGAAGTCTATAATTACCAGACTATTTTTTCATAAACTACATTCTTTTTGTCACTAATCCATGAATTAAAATGATAATTCAAAGAAAATGACCTGTCTGAAAATGAGAAACCTGAGAATTAGGTCCTTTACAATGAATTCTTTTTATGTTGGTCCATCCAATTGAGTACATTTTCTATGATTTTCGAGGAAGGGTTTTATAGTTTTAAAGGGGGTCAAGGCAGGAACAGTGATTTAAATACGATGCTGTCAATTTGGCCTCACATATCTGCATTCATATATCCCAGGAGATTATATAAACAGGCGAGGGCTTTTCATTGACACAATGTCGGTTCAAGCAACAAAAATCTGCTGAAAGGAGAAAATTTTAATTCAAGCATCCAGATGTTTTAGCTTCCTGGTGGGCATTTGGCATCACTGCAACAAAACATCTGCATGGCTAAAATTGCTCCCTTTTCCACTGCATTGTTTGGCAGGACCTTCCAAAAAGCAGACCATAGTGGAATCACTTTACCAAGTTCCAAGTCAGAATTCAAACCGAATTTCCTATATGCTGTTCAAATGTCTCGTGGAATAAGGTTAGGGGAATACATAAATAGATAAATGACTGGATAACAGTAAATGAATGAATAATTCATACACATGAAAGGTTCAGGCAAGTGATATTCACACATATGGTCCTGCTAAGTAAAAAAGAAATTCCTGTATCCAAATATAGCATCTGTGCCAGAACTGGTGAATAACGTTTTATTTCTCCAAAGATCACTATGATATCACTTGGTCTGCCAAATTCTACTAGTTATAGCCTAGTCATTAGTGGCAAAGTCAGAGATGGTAGTAATGATTTTGACCCTAGAAATTTCAATCCTATTTTCAATGAGTGACTCAGAGGAAGGCATGTGCTGCTCTTCAATGTCTTGAATATGACATATTTGAGTTGCTGTTCAGAATATATTTCTCAAAATCATGTGTGCTGTTAATAAATATTTATGGGGAGTGTAAGAGTATGTTCACATATTTCTCAGCATGTTGTGATCCATCTTGTAGTTTCAGCATAGATTCTGTTGTACAACAGAGTGTTTAATTTTCATAAGGGTACTGACCTGACCAGTAAAACCAATCTTCTTGTCAAGAATACTAGAACTCTCTTTTTATAATAAATGTTTACATTTTTAAAGACTTCTCTTTGAGCATCCCAACTATTACAGAGCTCTCTCCCAAACTGTATATTTACACTAGAACCAGTCATGTAAGACTTTGTTCCAAGTAACTGCATACTGTACTTCTTTTAGACGGCTTACTTAGCATCTATTACCAACTCAACTTGGCCACACAGTGAGGAAGAAAATGTGCACTTTATTATAAAAGTAGAGAAGAAGCATGAATATACCATAAGCTGTCCACAAAAGAAACAAGACTGTTACCGGATGTGTATTTTGCTGACCAGTACCTGATTTGCGTGTGCATTTCTGGTGAGAGTGGATAAATGAGGGAATACTGATTTAACATTTCAATGGCTCTATTCATTCTGGCTTTGATTATAAAAATATAGCAAAGAACACAGCTAATCCATTCCGCCTGTCACACATCCACTTTAAGCTTAGCCCAAGAAATCCCAAAGTTTATCCTGTGAAACTCAAAGACTTTAAAGATTTCAGTACTACAGGGTAAGCTTTCATTTAGAATGAATTTCAATTCATACCTTTCACAATTATTTTATTAAAATAAAATTATATTTAAATACATTTAAAGTACTGATAATTTCATTTTTTACCAATTCCTTAAGTTTGTTTAAAAGGTGATTATAGCCATATGATTTCAGAGGTCATTCATATACAATTGCAGAGTCAAATAATCCTCTGAGTTACATCTAATGCAATATCCTTAATGTATCCTAAGATATGGATGAATGATAGTTACCATGGGTAAGTGATCAGTATTTTAGAAATAATAGTAAAACTCTCACAAATAAAAAATAAAAACCTCAAATGAAATTGCATTATTCTGCTTTTAAAGAATAGGAAAGTATAATGTAATTATTTAGGAAAATTAAAAATTTATATATTTAGAGAATTTGTTTCAGAAGCATAAATTTATCATTCATTAGAAAAAGCACATTTCTGTTTATGATGTGCATTATTTATATAATATGAGAATATAAATAGTACTTTCATATTTTGCCCAAATGCTTAAATTTTAAGCAATCACAATATATGTACTATTGTATACCTTTGAGATAATTTCTTGAATATTACTTGTGTTGTCTCCTTTCACTAGAAAATACTGACCTGAAGAAATTCCTCATTTATTTTTTTTCCTCTTTCCTATTTACAATCAGCTTTAAGTGAGAAATCATTCTAGGAATTCATACTTTAATGTGGCAAAAAAGGGAAAAGTTATAAAATACTTTGGGGGTTAAAATCTGTATCCTGATCAGTAAATTTTACGACCTAAAGTGAGTCCCTGTGGTATCATTTATTACTGCTAAAATGATTGGAACTGGGGGCCCATGACACTATTACCTGTTTCTGTAGATTTATTGAAAATTAGCAATTCCATTTATATCTATGAGATTTCAGGGATTACACTGTTATAGACCAGAAAATTGATAGATTTATGAGTCTAGTGAATCTAGTTGTACTGACTAATACAGCAACAGAGAAAATTTAGGGGTTTGTACTCCTAAAGGAGTTAACCTTTGGATAAAGAAACATTTTTCAAGTAGAATGTGAGAAATTATTGGATCCATAAATTGTCACTGCTGCAAAGTTGAAAAAAGAGAGAGAAAGAAAGAGGAAACCAACAGCACAAGTTTAACTTGGTAACAAAAGTTACCCAAAACAATCTGTACTATGACTGGGTTTGCTAATATTGTTCATGGGGTATTGATGGCTGAACTACAGTATTCCTTGGTTCTAGGTTTTTCTCTTTGACTGTCTTGCTTCAAACAGTAGGACACGGCCTGTGGGGATTTGCATAACACCTTGAATCACAGATTACACATCACGTATTCCCCCTAATCCTTAGCCCTATCCCTGGCACAAAGTGGACACATAATAAATGATTATTGCTTGTTGTTGTTGATAACTCAAATAAATATATGTTGACTGCCTGTGATTTACGCTCATACCAGAGATGCCAGCTCAGCTTTCAAATAATTGCATGGAGATGACCTGCCTTCCCTGGAACTTGACCACATTCTTCTATGCTAGAAAGTGGCCATATGGTCTATGTCTTTGCAACTTTATTAGACATAAAAGTTTATTAAATTATAGTCCAATGGCACACACTCGTTAAATGTCCTTACTACGTTGTTCCTTGTTTTATCATTATTATTTTTAAACAAGCAACACACACACATATAAGTACCTTATAGTAGAGCTGATATTTAACTTGTTCACACAGCATGGATGTACTGGCTGTTGGCAGCCAGCATCTGTTCTGACAGGTCCAGGCCCATGCTGAATCAGTGGTTAGGTGTTTAGAATACCCTTTCCAGTTTTAAAGAGTAGTAAAGAAATACCAAAGAAATATAGTGTAATCCCTACCATCAAAAACACTAAAGTTGTAAGTAAAAAAATTTACACACATATGTATACATACACACATATAAATATATACACATATATGAACACATGTATGTTTGTATGTTGATACACATACACAAACAAAGAAATAGGCTTGGTAGTAGAAATTTCAGGGCATCACCTGACAACGGGGTAGATATCCTGGAAGTAATGGGGCTTGATTTGAATCTTGAAAGTTAATGAGGTTTTCTTAAAGGGGGCTGAGTGAGGGGAATGTTTCAAGCAGTGAGAACTCCTAGTTTAATGTATGCAGGTCATAATGGAAAAAATGTTTTTTTTTCTTTTGATTGTATAATGGAGAAGAACTAGCAGAAATTAATGTGAGGGTAATCCAAGAGGAAAGAGAGTAATTTAGTAGTTAACAATATACCTCTAGTTGTCAACCTGACAGCTGAATTATGTGTCGAAAAATTTAGACAAACCTTTTTAAGCATTTCTGATCACTGTCATGGAACAATGACATGTATAGTTTCAACAAGATGCATGTAGAATTTAAATATGGAGCATTTAAACAAGATGCATCCAATTATATTCCGCTACCATACAGCCTCCTTACTTCCTGCAAATATCCTGTGGAAGAAGTTAAACTGGGGTATTCAGACTTAGTTTATTTACCATTTATATCCCTTACAAAATTCTTTTTAGATTGATACTGAGATTTGACAAATGACAGCCTGTAGGAAAAAATAGGAATGAACCCACTAGTTCCATAAATGCCTTTTTGAAACAAAGTCTACATAATTTCTTCTCTTTTCATTAAAATTCACAACATGAAAGTCAATTTTTGTTTACTTAATAACAGATGAAAATTGTTTTTTAAGGTCTTTACATGCCAGCGTATTGCCTTCTCCCTGATCTAATACTAAATGACAGCCCCGTATTGAGCAATTTTAAACCAGGTCTTCGATTTATGGTGGACATGTCAAAATTTGCAATAAATGAAATAGATATTTAATGACACCTAATGTGTAGCGATGCAGCATAATATTGGGGGTTTGGCTTAGAAAAGACTTGCAAACATTAGGCCAGCAGAGCAGAGCAGCTGAAAGTTTAGCATAATTCCATAAGATATTAAGTTACAGAAAGAGCTCATAACGAAAAGATCAAGAAAATAATACATTTACTTGAGAATGTGAAAATTACCTTGGAACTTACTTTGCTATCTGAATTCCATCTTGTAACATGCCAAGTGTTTGGAGCTTAAGTTTTTTTTTTTATTATTCTTTCTGTTTAGTAGAGGTTCTTAAGTTTCAAGAGAATAAACACTTATTTCTGTGCAAGCATACTTCTGAATTTAAGAGAATACACAAGTACTCTAAATAACCGTCAGAGTATTAATATATCTATCAACAGTCTAACACTACGCATATAACCCTATGATAAAATATCCTTCAGTCTATGGAGTTAATGGATTTATTATCTTTAGTTAAAAGTGTGTGTATGCGCATGTACATACACAAACTTATATTTGAAAAATATAATAAAACATAAAAATAACTAATAATTACATTAATCACCAATAGCCACTGTTACTATTTTAATGTGTCTCATTACAGTGTTTGGTTTATATATATACATAACTGAGTTTTTTCCCTACAAATGGAATTTTTAAACATTTGGGAAACTCTAACAAGGGTTTACAGCAACCTCTATACCCTTAATCAAGAACAGTCTTGTTTTATATGGACATCATCCTTCTGGAGGGAGCGAATGTAAGTGAAACAGCAGGAGAGGAAAGGAGCATTTGCCCAGCAGATTAGATCAACTACAAATGTGCTTACAAATAAGAGCACAAGAGGTCTCAGAAAGGAGGAATAGACAGCTGGAGAGTTAAGATATTGATAAACAGATCTGTTGTTTTGACCAAATAGAAATCAATCTATAAGTAATTCAGTGGAGAAGAGTGTTTAGGTCAGAAAAATTTGCTGGAACAGTTTTTATTCGGAAGAAAGATCTTATCTTACTCAGTTCAGGTTAAAAGGCTGGGTCTGGCCAGATTAACCCTCCATGAGATGACTGAGAAAGGATTTTCTTTCCTTTTTTTTTTTTTTTTTTTTTTTTTGAAGGTGGCACAGTTGATGGGATGGGGTGTCAGAAGAAACAAAAAGAAGGAAGAGAAGATAGAACTAGGAGTTTGCCAAACATCATGTTACCATTTTATTTTATTTTTTAACGAATTAGTTTTTTGTTTTTTTTTTTTTAGTTTTTTTTCTCCCCTGGTGGGGGCAGGTAATTAGGTTTATTTATTTATTCCTAAAGAAGGTCCTAGGGATTGAGCCCAGGACCTCATGTATGCTAAGTATGTGCTCTACCACTTGAGCTATACCTTCCTACCATCAAGTTATAATTTTAAATCCTCCCTATAGTTTCTCCTCTCCAGCACTCCCTGCCCACCAGTCTTCAACACAGACTATCAGAAAACACAAATATTAGCTGTGAATGAGCTTCTTGTTGAAATCAAAGAAAGCAATGTGATCTAAGTCCAGGTGGTTCAGGATAAAAGGGGAATACAGTTGAAGAGTATAATGAAGTAAGATGTAGAATCTCAGAGAAAGCAAGCAGAAGGCTTCTGGACTCCCATGGAGCCATGGACACAGACTTGAGTCAAGTTTTACTGGCTCTCTGAGGGACAGAATGGCCCTTGCTGAATGTAGGTCATGCATTTATACTGATTCATACCCTATGTTGTTCATAAAAGGTATCTATTATGCCATTAACATTTTCACAAACACAGTTTTATTGTCTCTATATTATTATGATAAAGAATTATAGCTTTTACTTCCATTCCTTTCTATTTGTTTCCAGTCTTTTGCAATTTTAAATAAAACTCTTCACAGAACTTATACGTAAATTAGGCAAGCAACTGTTATTATCTCAGTGGGATGGAAGAATACCTAATCTTGGATTAAAAAATTAAATGTTTATAAGTTATGATGATATACATTGCCAAATATCTTTGAAATAATTTGTATTAATTTCCAGTGTCACTAGAAGAATACAAATGTATCCGTTCCATTATACCATTGCCAGCACTATTCTGTTTTAAAAGCGTTTTACTCTTTTAACATTAAACAAATTGTCTATGGAGATACATTTGAGGTACTTTAGAATAGTTCCAACCCTCCCCTTTTTTAATGTGGAATTAGGAGTTATCAAAGCAAATCTAGAAAACAGACAAAATCGATCATTTGAGCCAGGAAGCAGTCATTAATTAGGGTTAAGGCATATCCATTACTTTTGTTTTATATGAATGAGAGTTTCATATCCTCCTGAGAGAAAACCGAGACTCAGCAGAGGTCTCAAAAGGAGACTGAGATGGGGGAAATGTGGTTTACTAGTAAATGAGATGTAATGCAGTATCACGAAAGCCATGTGGCCACTGCATGGACTAAGCTGAGATGCTAACATAACAAAACAGCTGAGCAGACCATTGATACTGACTCAGATCAGACAGAACACATTCTTCTGGGCGCCATTTGCTTTGGAAATCATCCATCAAGGGGATCAAAGAGGCAAAGGAAAGTAAGTAATTCTGAAGACAGGCAGGCTGCAAAAATAAACCATGGGGCATGCGTTTTTCTGTTCTAGGGAGTGATAAAAGGCCAGAAAATGTCCTGCAGGGGCTATTAGAGGAACCATAAGGCAATATTGATCAGTGTGGTCCTAGGGCTTCCAATCAGGGCAATATTGTGACTTAAAGAAAACAGGCGTTCCAGGGAAGAGAACTTGTGGGTACTCAGAACAGTGTTAGATGGAACTATTTCTGGCCCACAGAGAATCCTTCTGTATATGTAATTCTCTCCCAAGCTACTTGTACCATATGAGGTGGAAATCAGACAGGATATGGACCTCCTTGTAGGGTTTAATCAGTTTGGATACAGCCAAGCCCATGTGGTAATAAACCTCCAGGTGTCTGCCACAAGAAGCTACATATGAGATTATAACACAGAAATTATAAAAATCAATACACATCTTAGAGTTCAGAATCCTACTTTCAAATTGCACACAACTTGGAAACTAATCCCTGTTGTAATGCACAAAGCAAAACAACAGGAGGAACACTCACCTGCATACACTGTTGGCAGGATATCGGACAGTTTAGACTACAGGAGAGCAGAGAGAAAGAGAGAAGAAGAACGAAGAAAGAGGGGAAAACATTTGTTTCCTATAGACTAAGATTATTGCCTCTTTTTTCAGTGGTAGGATGTTGTAAATAGTAGCAACTCACCCATTTCTTATATACTCCCAGAGACCTCAACAGAAAACAGGAAGATTGAAAATCTGAGAGCCCTTAAGTAGAACTTATCTTCTCAGACCAGATCAATATCTCCATTTCAATTTCTGGAAATGTTTGGGGATGAAGTTAGAACCTCCCATTTTGCACATAAGCCTCCATTCCTCATTTTCAAGGCTCAGCACTGAGGATCTGGTGAAGAAAAGAAACTTCACATTCACCCTGGATATCCTGCTGGGAGATGTGTGTGGAGGTGCTGCTGGACCACATATCAACCAACATATGTAAAGAAAGAGAGAGAGGCTCTGAGTATATAATTTTTTCCTGATTCGTATCTATTTTGTACCATTCTTGCCTATGTCTGGAACTAAGTTTTAATGGCCCCTGCATCCTAAGATATGGAGAGATAAAGAGAACTTTTATTTTTATTAGCCATTGAACATTCCCTATACAGTTGAAGCTAAGAATGAATAATCTGTGTATTCCTTAAAGAGAATGCATTATTTCTAAAGGGTTAACCTCATATTGCATAAATAATTTTGTCAGTGTACAAATGCTTCTAAACACACCAAGATGGAATATCTCTCTCCTTCTCTAATACATGCCCTCTGACAAGGAACACATGGGCTCTTACTCCCTAATGCCTTGATCAAATACACTTTGATAAGGTTAGAACAAATACATCGCTGAAGGACATTATTCTTCTAACCGCAGATAAACACATACGGGCAACTCAAAGCTATTTGGTCAACCTTTTTTCCTTATCAATGTTTTAGGGCCACTGAAACACCATAACCAATCTGACAGCATGAAAACATTATGGATTTGCTGGATAAGAGGATAACCCATGTCAGGACAAAGTTAAAATATCTGCTTCTCCTTCATTTTGATTAATCACTGATTATTTTCTCTTCATTCTTACATCTCTGATTAGATTTTAACAAATTAAGTTGTTAGGACTGCGAAACATTTCACTGCTGTTCATTCTTTAGGATTATAGTATAGGTGCTATGCTGAGGAAAACTGGGAAAAACTGACCTTCTCTATTCATTCATATCGTATGGGAAATTTCTCTCCCAATGACACACGTGACTGCAAAGACTGACGTAGGACCCAGGGTCACTTCCTTGCTGCACATACATGTAAACACATCATTGTCTCAGGGCTCTGGACAGTATTCCTTAAGCTTAGTGCTGTTTGTAATTCTGCTTCTGAGAGTCTTAATATGCTTCAAATTTAGGTCCCCGAAGGCTTCATCCCACCTTTTAATTGGCAGTTACACCCTACCAGCTAGTCTAGCAGCAGCCAAAGTTTCCAGTAAGGCCATTTTCTAAGAACCTGTGGATACGCTGAGCTCAGTGACATCAAGTTCCCAGCGCCGATTATCTGCCCAGTTTGGAACCTTGAGTTTGATCGTTGTGCTACACACACCCACTTTACAGCTCTTATAATTATCATCATCTATTTTGCCTTTCAGTATAACTGAGTATTTTTGTTTTCTGAATGTGGAAAAACGTACACTCTTTACTACAACATTTAGTAGAAGGAAAGTAGGTCCATCCAAGAGGTAGGCTGGATCTGGGGGTATGCTGGAACCAACTCAAATTATTATAGAAATGTCAGGAATGTTGTGAGCCTACTGTTGAAACATTGGTGGCTTAAAATCAGCTATGGTGGGAACATTTACATGGAAATCAGCAAATGCTCTACATCAAGACTGCCTTCCCCCTGAGCTGGTTGTTAAATATTTGCCTATATACCACTATCTAGAGAACTAGAATCTTATAGGTGTGGTAATGTATTGAGATTATAAATTTGATGGAGAACTATGGGAGGACTGTGTCCATGTCAGACAACAGTCTCTGATTAGTGCATTAAGAACAGGCTGTGGTGTGGCAAGAGTGGAAGTATAGAAACCTTTCAGAAAGCTTTTTGCAGTTGTTACTCAAAAGTACCCAGCTGAATAAAACCAGAATCTCAATCTTCCAATTATTCATAAATGAGGCATCTGGGGCAGATTTATACGACCTTATCAGAGCTGCCTGGAAACAGACCTTTGATAGCAACGGCAGTGACTCCAAGAAAGCCATGGCTTTGGATGGCTGAGAACTGCTCATGTGTCTCTTTTCAAGTTATTGGTAGAGTCCATTTGCTGATTCTTAGTAGACATTATTAGCCTACTGATAAACTTTGGGTCCCAAAATAATTGTTTTAAATACATATTTTACTCCTGATGAAATTTTTAAGTACATCAATGCTACAATGTGTCCCAAAACTCCCAAAGGAGATGCTCAAACATTCATAACACTGAGACAAGGTAAAGGGAAAACAAGGAGGGAGCCTAGTTTCTCAAGTTACCTCCAAGGTCTCACTTTCTTCTTCCTGAACTGCTCCTTTGGGTAAAGAGAAATGGAGGAAAGGAGAAGGAAATTGAATATAACAAAATTTCCAAATCCAGCCTGGGGGATTGGAGCCATCCAAAGAACCAAAGAAATTCCTCCTCTTGAAGAATTTCTCAAGCATCAGCAATGTTTGGTTAACTGTCTACTGTAGTATTTTTTTTTTAACATTTTTTTACATTGAGTGATAGTCATTTTACAATGTTGTGTCTACTGTAGTGGTTTTTAACTATCAGATGTTGTGTACATCTCATGGCTAAATGCATCAAGCTTACCTGTGATGACTAGTAGCAGAGGAGGTAATGTGCTGCTGTTTGTTTTATTTTGTTTTTCTGTTAAAACAGAGGAGTCAGTCAGGGTGCTGACATCTCTCTCTGGAAGAAAAATACTGTCTTTTTTTCTTTTTAGATAAACCTTTTGGCTGAAGTATATCATATATACATCTCACTAATTATTCATGCACTGTAACTAGCATTAAACTCAAGAATGTTACCAGCATCTCAGGAAGCCCCACTTTATGGTCCAAAAGTAATCACTGTCCTAGCTTAGAGCACTCAACATCATACTGTTGTGTACCAATGTATCCCCCATCCTCATTGCTTTAGAATAATCCACTGTAAGAATATGCCGAAAGTATTTAATCCGTTATAACATCTATTGACATTTGGGCCACTTACTATAGTTATCTATTATATAAGTAATACTGCTGTGAACACTTTTTAAATGTCTTTTGAGGAACAACTATATGTATTTCCTCTGGGCATGTATCTAGAAGTGGAACCAATGTGTCTTAAGTGTACACAAGATAAACTTTGGTATATGTTGCCAAATAGATCTCAAGAATATCTTCACCATTTACACACAACCAGCTGTGTAAGAAAACCCCAGCTGCTCTCCGTCCTAACCAATATTTGGTATTATCAATCCTTTCATTTTAATGCTATTCTGGTGTATATGTAATGGTATATTTTGTCATTTATATATACATTTCCCTGATGATTAATAAGCAATTGTTTCTAACTTTTCTGGCTATGTAGCTATCTTCCTTTGTGAAGTGCCTGTTGAAATCTTTTGAAAATTTTTCTATTGAGTGATTTTTTTTTTTTTACTGATTTGTTCAAGTTCTTCATTTTTCCTAAATATGAGTCTTTTGTCCTGTGTGACATACTTTTTCACTATTTTAGTTATGCCATTTGATAAACAGAAGGTTTTCATTTTTAATGTAGTACAATTCATCTTTTTTTTTTCTTTATAGTGAGTATTTCTGTGTCCAGTTTAAGAAAACCTTGTATACCTCAAGGTCATGCAGATGCTCAACTCATAGAGGCTGACTGGTTTATCATTTAGACTGGTGATCCAACCAGAATCCACAGTTGTTTATGCTGTGAAGTATAGGTCAAGGTAAATTTTTCCTAGATAATTATCTAATTTTCCCAGGGCCATGTATTGAAAAGGTCATTCTTTTCCCTGTTTCACAGCCTTAATCACAAATCAGTTAGCATATTTGTGGGGGTCTGCTTCCAGCTGAGACGTTGTGCTAATTGTTTGTCTTCTGGCTTCCAATGTTTCTCTCCATAATTCCTTCTTCTCCAGCATCTTAACCCAAATAGCTCCAAGGAGATGGTTGTCATATTTCATCCAAATTCTCTAGCTCTTTTCCATAGACACATTGTCTGCCACAAGCATGAATGTGCCTGAAGCAGAAGTCTGCAAAGTTATTATTATTCTCTTACTTTAAAAACTGAGCCCTTCAGGAACTTAAAAGTAATACTTCAATTGCCAGAAAATTCACATTGTGACAACAACTCAGAAAGAATACAACCTGGGTTTCCACTTGACTTCAAATTCCTTGTGTTGCATTGGAACTAATGTATGTTTGCCACTTATTAAAAATTAAGTAAAATGTGTTAAAAATAAAATTAAATTCACGAAACACCTTATTTATTCATTTATATACTTCAGGAATGCCAAAAGTAAAGGCTAATTTAAAAGACGGTGAGTAAAATTGAGAATTTCAAATGCACTTAATAAAGAGGCATTATTTCTGAAACATATAAGTGTATTTCAGGAAAAAGGCTGACTTCAAGCATCACTGTGACATAAGAAATATGAATTTGGAAGTATAGAACTGACCAAACTATACCTTAAGGTTACTTGATGTTATTAAATCTGGAGCTAATCTATTACTATGCACAGTGACTGAAACTTGGCTCCTGGCTCTCAGGAGAGTAGAATTATGTACAGTTAAGGAAAACAAAAACAAAAACAAAAACAAAAACCTTCCAGCCTTTAAAACGGTATGCAACAGTCAGGATCCCAATAGGAAATAAGTGGTGCACTTAAATTAAAATAAGTCAAGGACAGATTATTTACAAAGACATTCTTTGTGGGTGTAGGAGACCAGAAGGATAGTGCAGTAAGCTGAGATTAGTAGCCATAAAACTGTTGTAACTTTTTAGATATAAAGAGAAAGAGAAACCATTACCAGAATCAGAAGAAAAGAGGCATACAGACAAGGCCACCTTGAGAGGAACAGTCATCTTAGTTGGAGGGGTAAAAAAAAAAAGACTTCAAATACCCTAAATGCCTTGTATCAGAGAAGTAAAACTGGTTCTAAAGACTTAAAATTAAATTCTGACTTTAAAGTTCCAGAAAGGAACTTTTGGCATCGTAGTCCTTTCCAAATAATGGAAACCAAGCCAAGAAAACTCTGTAGAGAGAGAGTTTTCCCTACAGGGAAATAAACACCCAGAATACCCTGACCTGAATCTCCTTGTCTCCCGCCAGCCCCCTATTGACCAAACCCAACCAGAGTCAGAAGGCATGGGAAGCCACTGTTGTATATCCATACAGATCAATTGCTCTCCAGATGCGAGGCAACGTAGGATAGAGAGGCAGAGGAGTGGGAGATACCTAAACAAAAGAGATTTGGAGTTTTAACTTTGGTATCATACCTTTACCTTCTTGGCTCTTCTGCAGGTTTAATTATTCTGTGTTAAAATATAATTTCAAATCAATTAGACTTTGGATCATTAAGCAGATTAGGTTCAGATAGATGATGAGTACTTAACTCTACAGTAAGAATAAATGTGTATTTTGTGTGATCTGGAATGAGTTTTAGGGGAGAGGCAAGGGATATAGATCCATCAGAAAGACTCCTCAGAAGGTTCTATTACAACATTTATGGAAATAAAAGGGCATAATTAATTCAACTGGGAACATTTTTGAATCCTTTAAAAACCATTTGGCATTGCTATTCCCTATAAGGAAAACTAGATTAAAGAAACCAGTAATTAAAATAGAGAGCTTCAGATACGCTTAATGGAGACGTTCTTTACTGAAATACTAGGAATAATATTGGCTTGAAGCATTACAGTGATTTAAGAAATAAGAAGTCAGAAGCACAGAGCTGACTAAGGTGGAGTATTTATAGACAGTTTTTGGATGTAAATCAAAACTCTACCAGGAAGGTTTAGAGAGGAATGGGTACTTTATTAGGTAAGGTTCAATCTACAACTGTGAGTCAATTGAAAGTTAATAGCAGCTTTGTTAAAGGTCATAGATAAATGGCTACTGTAGTTTTAATGAATATTTTATTCATGTCACCTTTAAATTAGTTAAATTTGGAAAGAGTAATGATGTAATGCCAAAGGCTCCTTCCTGGAACATTAAAAGAAAAATTTAATTTTAAGGCTTTAGTACCAGTTTTAGTTCTCTGATACAAGGTTTTAAGATATTCGGAGTCTTTTTTTTTTTTTTAACATTCATTGCATGTTAGAATTTGTTTCTTGAATGTTTTACACAAATAATATAGCAGAAAGAGCAGGGAATTTATAATAATATAGGACTCATTTTAAATCAAAACTCCATCATTTATTACCCTAGCAAAATTAGGGCAAATCATTAAAATCATTTCTTTGAGCCTCAGTTTTCTGAGAAATGCGAAATATTCAAATTTGGGGGCATTAAGTAGATAGGCTTTTTAAATGTATCATTTACCCCCTCCAGTTTTGAATAGAATACTGAGCTTCTTTTGGAATATTCTTAAAGAATAGACCTTCTTTTGTGTAGTTCAATAGCCAGCAAATCTAATAAAATAAAGAGATAGACCCAAGGAATTCTCCTTGTAAACAGTATGATATTGAGCATTACAAAATTGAAACCCATAAACTATGAGGGCCAGTTTCATTAGAGAGGATACGGGAGAGCTACACTCAGAGAGAAAATAAAGGTGGCATTTCTAGATAAGACTTTCAGACGTTACGGGGAAGGAGCTGAACAGAAGAGGTCTGAAACTGTGGAGACAAGCCCAGCCTCAGAGTCATGACTCAGAAACAGGTATCAGGGACGAGAAATTGGAAAACAGGATGAGGTAAACGGAGCTAGGTCAATGGATCAAGAATAGGTTGGGGAATCCAATTTACTCAGGTGCATGGAGGAAATGTGCCTTAGATCAATTTAAAAGGACAGATGAGTGGTCACACTGTGCAGTGTCGGATAGGTCTTGTGCTGTAACAACAAGATGCCCTAAAGAGCAATGAAAATGTGGAAATATTTGTATTGCTTCCCGTAGTAGTCAGAGACTGAAGCTTTTTTAAATAAGGCTTGTAAGGCATTTGGGGGGGTCAGATAATATTATTATTACTTAAATGTAAATTGAAAATGCTCTTGTCAGTTACCCACATATTATATATTGCCTGTCACCTAAAATTGGTAGATGCCTTTAGATTTTTTATTCATGACACTGGATTAAGATAAAACACCAACTTGTTCAAATCCAAAAAAAAATTTAAAAAAAACTGACAGATGCCTTTTAAAAAGTAACTTTTCAAATAAAATATAAACTATTAAATAACTGCCTGACTACTTAAAAAACAAACTCATAGTTTGAAAGTCTGATAAAAATTGACTTGTTCTAAACATCATAACTCATGTTCATTTGTCTAAAGTGTTAGTAAAGCATGATTCAAAAGCACATTACACATAAAATGAACTTGTTTTCTATTTGTAATTAATTGCCTTTGGAATTACCAGACTAGAAAATAACCAATGATTTCCTTTTATTAATTTATTTTTCTACTAAGGTAACATTTATTTATAACATTTTATAAGTTTTGTGTATATAAAATTATATTTCTACTTCCATATACCCTACAGTATACCAAAAATTCAGTTTCCATCCATCACCATGCATTTGATCCCCCTTACTCATTTCACCCTCTGCCCTACCACTCCTCCTCTGGTAACCACTACTCTGTTCTCTGTATTTACATGTTTGTTTTGGTTTGGTTTTATTTGTTCAGTTATTTTCTTTTTTGTTGTTGTTTGTTCATTAGCTTTTTGTATTACACATAGGTGAAATCATACAGTATATGTCTTTCTTCATCTGACTTACTTCACTTGGTATAATACCCTGAAAGTCCACCCATATTGTTGCAAATGGCAAATCTCCATCTTTTTTATGGCTGGGTAGTATCCCATTGTATACGTACACCACATTTTCTTTATCCATTCATCCATTGATGGGCATTTAGATTATTTCCATAACTTAGCTATTGAAATGATGCCATGATAAACACAGACGTGTATGTATTTTTGAATTAATATTTTCATATTCTTTGAATAAACAGCTAGATAATATGGTGTTCTATTCTTACATTTTTGAGGAATCTCCATACTGTCTTCTATAGTGGCTATACCAATTTACATTCCCACCAACAGTATATGAGAGTTGCCTTTTCTCCACATCCTCACCAACATCTATTATTTCCTGTCTTTTTGGTAATAGCCATTCTGACAGGTATGAGCTGATATCTCATTGTGGTTTTGATTTGCTCATCCCTAATAATTAGTTATGTCGAACATCTTTTCTTGTGCTTGTTGGCCATCAGTATGTCTTCTTTGAGAATATGTCTATTCAGCTCCTTTGCCCATTTTTTAATTGTGTTGTTTGGTTTTTGTTGTTAGTTGTATAGAAATGCAACAAATTTTTGGTATGTTTGGTTTGTGAGTTGCAATTTTATTATATTTGTTTATTTTTTCTGATAGATTTTTGGTGGTGTTTAGGATTTTCTATATATAAAATCATGTCATCTGCAAATAGTGACAATTTTATGCACCTTTTATTTCCTTTTCTTGCTTAGTTGCTCTGGCTAGGACTTCCAATACTATGTTGAATGATAGTGATGAGAGTGGGCATCCTTATTCCTGACCTCAGAGGGACAGCTTTCAATTTTTCACAACTTAGTATAATGTTAGATGTGCATTTGTCATATATGGCCTTTACTATGTTGAGGTACATCACTTCTATACCTACCTTATTGGGAGTTTTTTTTTTATCATAAATGAGTGTTCAATCTTGTCAAATGATTGTACTGCATCTACTGAGATAATCATATATTTTTATCCTTCATTTGTTAATACAGTATAGCACATTGGTTGATTTGTGGATGTTGAACCAGCCTTGCACCCCTGGAATAAGTACCACTTGGACATGATGTATGGTCCTTTTGACGTACTGGCAAAACCAAGACAAATGGCCAAGTCTCATGTCAACAAGTTAGGGATGTAGATGATCCCACCAGGAAATACTGCAAGTCACATGGGAACCAAAAGCAGTGTCACGAACATGTGACTGGATGGAGAAAAAATAATTAGAAATAATAATGTAACCTGTCACGTTATTTTAAGCTACTGAGTTTGTTTCTTCAGCATAACATGGCTCATCCTTTCAAATGCAATTTATTCTAAAACCTCAAACAGAAGGCATCAATCTATCAATTAAGAGCTATTTATTGATTACCTGCTTTTTATCTAACAAAGACAGATGTCAAAGAATTTTAAATGCCTGCCTTTAACACCTTAACAGTAAGCATAGATACATTTACATCAAGCTGAATTCAACCTTATTTCCAACATATGAAGAAATGATAGTGTATCAAAAGGTCTCTGGAATACTTCAGTAAACATATTTAGCACATAATAAAGTTCCTGAAATTGTGAATACTTTTTGTTGGATGAATAACGGTAAATGAAATTACCAAGCTCTATATTACTTATCACCAATATATTAAGAGCTCAGTTTGATTAGGAATATATCATCTCATTATTAAGAATGCTTTAAATCCATATATCTTCCTCTCTATCTAATGAAGACCTAGGTTAATTACCAGTCTGTCAAAAGATAATGTGATACTCTAGAAAGTGTTACAAAAAATGACTAGTAGAGCTATGAACCACCCTGAGAAATCTTGTGACAGAAAGAAATTAACTCAGGCCATTTGTACACTGTAGGCAGTAAGAAGTTCAGAAATAATTAAATGACTAAAATCAAGTAAAGTCTTCAGACTTGCCTAGTTAAATGGTATCTATAGAATTAATCAAAATGGTTCTTTAATGATCCACACTCCCACTGTACTTAGTCTCCAATTCCTATTCCCAGATTTGGTCTGTGTAGTACCAGAAAGAGTTTACTCACTCCTTCATTCCTTCATTAGAATCTAAGTACTGCATACTCCCTGTATGTCAAGCACTGAAAATAAATAAGAGATTATGACATCCATCATCCTGCCCTTGTGGAGCTAATGTGGAAGACATTCAGGATATTCTGCTTCATTCTTGTTTTTGAAGGCAAGCTATTTCATGTATTTTCAGGAGGAAAATATAGTTCTAATTAATTCACAAAAAAGTGAACATAAGAATGATTTTTAACCAAACAAAATGAGTTGAACTCAGCATGCCTTTCTTACATTTTGAATAGCAGAGAGTTTGAGACTATATTGGTTTTATATTTTCAAGTTTAGGGTGCCATTTCAACTACTAAGAATTATGTGAGCTTCTCTAACTGTCCACAATGAAAATAGAAAAGCTTTACTATTAGGTCAAAAACATGAGGTGGTCTGAATAAAAAGTATAAATCAAACACCAAAGAGGCTAATATATTAATAAGATCAGCAAAGTGAAATAACGTGACCATTTTCTTTCAAACCTATTAAACTGTTTAATGTGTAGAGAATTGGGGACTTATTGGTGGTTTTAACTGGTTTATATGAATTATCAAATATTTTTTAAAAATCCACAAAATAGTACCAAGGCTTAGCCTACTTACGTTGACCCAATCACACACAAATTCTAACTACTGACATATATTTATAACCTCATTTACCTAGCGGTCATTTACCTGGATTTATTATTCAGAAGAACTACCTGCTTTCTCAGTCTTGCCCTCTCCATTACCACATTTTTTTTAATGTAAAATATAACATACATTAAAATACATTAAACGTTTTAGTAAACACAACTAAGAACCCCAGCTTACGGAACTGGAGAGTTAAGAGTTGGGCTAATGTGAGACCACACACTATACCTGCTCACAAGACAGATGCTGGACTTCATATTAAATAAATATTCCAACACATTGTTCCTGGGTGTTCAGAATCATCCCATTCAATAGGAGGTGGAGCAACAGTATTGTATAACAGAAGAAGTACCACAAGACTTGAATTTCTCTTCCAGCAAAATTAGAAATATGTTCACTGAGTCACAGTTTCTAAATTTCAAAAATAGGGATAAATAAGGTAAAATGTGAATAATGACTCTTAACTTCACAGTCACTGTGAAGGAATACAGATGGAGATAAAGGAGGAGATAAAAATTCAGATATAGATCCTCAAATATAAAGTGAAATTCTCATTATCATAAAAATGGACATATTTGAGAGCAGGGTTGGGACTTAACAGGCTCAGAAAGCATTAAGATGTGTACATAGAAACACTGAGTTTGAACCTAAACCAATTATCTACTTGGTAGGAAAAATCACTTCAAAATGAGATTTTCATTTGGAAGGTTATGGATATTTAAAGTATCTAGAGAGCTCAGGTTGAATAAAAAAAACTTTAAGGACTTGCTTTGAGGAGTTTTCTTCTCTCTGAATTAAGCTCTGAGTGAAACATGTGGTTCTTTCTGCTGGATGAACTTCACCTCAAAGACAGCAAAACTTCTGTGAAATACAGCATAATTTTAGCCTACTTATTTCACAGATTATAGGAAACCATCTGGACATTCTTTTTCCTGGAAATCCTTAAAAATTGGGTCCTCATGAAACGAGAGTCCTTTGTCGGTGAGTAAATCAGAAGAATGAGGATGAAAGGGCCTTTAATGATGGTCCTACTTTTGTTCCTTGTTCATCCCACATATTTCCACTGCTAGGGGAACTCTGAGGTACATTAAGGTCCAGATTTTGTACAGTAGTTAGCTGTATACTTAGTTATCAGTCATTTAAAATATCAGGTAAACAGATCAATGTACTTCTGTACATTTTGAGGTGATTAAATTTTAGCTTTCAGTAAATATATGTGGAGGTAGATAGGTAGATAAAATATTACAGGACACAATCTTTGCTAACTACTATGTGTGTGTGCATGTGTAAGAAGCAACACACAATATTTAAGAAACATAAATACTGAGTTTAATTTTTTTAAAAACTGTAGAACTCAGTTTAAAAAGCAAGGTTTTGGCTTTGATTTTTAATTCCATGGTATCAGTTATTCAGTTTTATATTTCTCATTAATTTTTCACTGTTAAAATCACTGCCCAGATTTACTGTAATTCATTTTATCAGATGTGAAAGTCATATGGAATTCAATTTAGTAAGTGCTTAAATTCATCAAATTAAGAAATTTATGTTTGGACACAGTTTTTCATCTCCTTTATTTTCACAACTACCAACAAACCCTCCCTACTAATATACACATGCCTTGGTATACCTTTCTATAATACTAAGCATAAGATCTGAAACCATAAAATTCCTAGAAGAAAACAGATAGAAAATGCTCCTGACATTGGTCTTGGCAATGATTCTCTGGACATAACACCAAAAGCACAAACAACAAAAGCAAAAATCAACAAGTGGGACTACATGAAACTAAAAGGCTTCTGCACAGCAAAAGTTAACAACCAACAAAATAAAAAGGTAACCTATGGAAAGAGAGAAAATATTTACAAATCATATATCTGATAAAAGGTTAATATCCACAATATATAAGGAACTCATACATCTTAATAGGAAAAAACAAAACAAACAAAAAAAACCCCATAATCTGATTTTAAAATGAGCAAAGAAACTCAATAGACTTTTTTTTCCAAAGAAGACACACTGATAGACAACTAGTACATTAAAAGCTACTCAGCATCACTAGTTATCAAGGAAATGCAAATCAAGTTATGAGATATCAACTCATACCCCTTAAATGGCTATCATTAAAAAGACAAGAGACAAGTGTTGACAAGGATGTGGAGAAAAGAGAATACTTGGGCATTGCTGGTGGGAATGAAAATTAGTTAGCCATTATGGCAAACAGTATGGAAATTTCTCAAAAATTAAGAACAGTACTACCATATGATCCAGCAATTCCACTTCTGGATATACATCCAAAGGAAATGAAATCACTGCCTCAAAAAGGTATCTGCATTCCCATGTTTATTGAAGCACTATTTACAATAGCCAAGACATGGAAACCACTTAAGTGTTCACCAACAGATGTATGAATAAAGAAGATACGGTGTGTGTGTGGAATATTATTTATCCATAAAAAGAAGGAAATTCTGCCATTTGTGACAACATGGATCAATCACAAGGGCATGATGCTAAGTGAAATAAGTCAGACAAAAAGATAAATACTGTATGATCCTACTTATATGTAGAATCTAAAAAATCAAACTCATAGAAACAATGAATAGACTGGTGGTTGACAGAGGCAGGAGGTGGGGACGTTGGCAAAATGGGTGAAGGTTCTTAAAAGGTACAAATTTCCAGTTATAAGAAATAAATTCTGGAGATTTAATCGGCAGCATGGTTACTACATGCATAGTTAACAATAATGTATTGTATCTTTGAAAGTTTATAAGAGAATAAACAGATCTTGAGAGTTCTCATCAGAAGAAAACAATTTTGTAAATATGTGAGGTGACAGATGTTTACTGGACTTATTATGACACTCATTTTGAAACGTATACATAAACCATTATACTGCGTACCTTAAACTAATACTATGTTATATGTCAGTTATACCTCAATAGAACTAGGGAAAATATTAAAACTAGACAACCATATGATTCAGTATTCTCACTTATGGGTATACATCCAAAGGAAGACTCTCTGCAGAGTAGAATGGTGGTCACCAAGGTCTGGGAGATTGAAGAAATGGGGAGATGTTGGTCCAAGGGTACAAACTTCCTGTAATCAAATGCGTAAGTTCTGAAGATCTGATGTACAGCATGGTATACTTTAATTCTTTAGACCCGGTTTCCTTTAGTTTATTGAACATATCTATAATGGCTGATTTAAAGTCTTTGTCCCATATGGTAAACAGAATAATGCCCCTCCCCAAAGATGTCCACTCTTAAATCACTGGAATCCATGTATATGTTACCTATCCTACATTGTTAAAAGGACTTTGTAGATGTGATTAAGTTCATAGACTTTAAGACTGGAAAATTACCCTAGATTATTTGGGTAGTCCAGATCTATTCACATAAGAATTTAAAAGCAGAAAGCCTTTCCTGGCTGCAGTCAGAAAGAGCTGCAGATATGGAAGAAGGATAGAGAGACACAAGTGTTCAGAACTCCACCCTCCATTACTAGTTTTGAAGATAGATGACTGTGGGTGGCCTCTAGAAGCAGGAAAAGGTAAGGAAATGGAATATCCCAAGGGGCTCCAGAAAAAAATTCAGTCCTGCTGACTCCTTGATTTCAGCCCAGTGATGCACATCACACTTCTGACCTACAAAGCTGCAAGATAATAAATTTATATTGTTTTAAGTCACTTCGTTTTTAGTAATTTGTTATGTCAGCAAGAGAAAAACAATGCATCTAATAAATCTAACATCTGTGCTTTCTCAAGGACAGTTTGTATTGATAGTTTTGTGTGTGTGTGTTTGTGTAAACCATACTTGTCTGTCTCTATGTGTGTATCACATTTTTTTTTAATTAGACATTTCAAATAATATAATGTGACAAGTCTGGAAATCAGATCAAGGATTTGTTGTTGCTGTTGTTGTTTCTGTCTAGTTTTGTTTTGTTGTTGTTGTAATCTATTTATTTAGTGACATTCCTGGACTACTCATGCAAAGTCTGTATTTCCTGTTATGTGCAGCCACTCAAGCCTCTGGTTAGCTTCACATTCAGTTTAATAATTAGACAGAGATTTCTTTACATCTTTTTAACCAGAAAGTCTTTCACCCTTTGTCAAAAAGCCTTTTTGTGCTCTGGGGCACAGCTTCAGTGCAAATTTATACTCTGCCCTGACCTTCACTTGAAAGGCCCCAAGGCTGACCAGAGGTGAGGGATTTGGTCTTTCCTAATCTTGGGTCTTTCTTTAGCATGCCTGCAGCCCTGCACAGATGCACAAGCCTATGCATGCATATGGCGTTCTAGATTTGAAGAACACATTGGAACTTTCCAAAGCCTCCTATGGGCGTTTCATTCTACAGATTTTTAAAAAATTTTTTGTTTACCACTTACTTGCCCCAACTGGTATCACCGCCTAGGTGAACAACAACATTAATTAATTGCTGCTGATTGACAGATAAATGCCCTGGGAATACAATCCCTTTCCAGTGAATGTTACACTGCTGGTTTTCAAGGATCATGGAATTAGTGAGAAGGAAACAGAAACAGGGCAAGTTAAAATGCCACAAATCCCAATATTCTTCCTGAAATGCAGTCCTTTTGTTGAATAAACTCTCTTTGGGTTTTTCAAATCCTTTAGTTTATTTCCAGAATTCTGAAAAGGCTGATTGCCAATGTTTTTATTGCTTTTAGTGAGAAGCAGATTTTCAGAGGTCCTGACTCCACTGCTGTGGAAGTTCTTCCCCTTTTAAGTGCTATTTTTCCAATTACTCTGTTAAGTCTAAAATTATTTCAAAATACTAAGTTAAATTACATACACACATATATGTAAATAAAGATATTTATGAAGAAAATAACAAAATATGATTTGTGAAAAAAAATATTTTTATCCATTGGGTTTATCCCCAAATATAACTTCAGGATATTATAGTGTTATATAATGACATTTCATCTTTTTCATTTTGACCTTAAGTATACTTACATACATGTAGGAATACTTAAGTTAGCAAAGTATAATGGGAGCACGCATGTAAGTGAAATTGAGAAGACTATCCATAATATTATTTTGGATCAGCAATACGTAAGAAAACAGAGACCTGATTCTGTTAGTCCTAATTCATATTTGGATTTATAAATCTCTTCTGTAAGCCTCACAGGAAATGACAAAAGGTGTATTAAATTTATTCTCCAGCATATTGATTACGTCTCTTTGATTTCCCCAGTTTTCTAAGATGTAACATGTTATTGTCTTGAATACTTACTATTTTTTTAAAAATGGTTATTTCGTCACTATGAAGGATTAAATAATACCTTCCTATTTATGGCTCAAGGATTAGAAAAAAGAAATAATTATTTAAAAGATAAAAATATCCTTATTCCTTAGGGAGTTTTCCCGAACAAAAGGGAAACTCAGATGAATTCTCGTATAGGGAGAATATGTAGCTTTTGCAGTACATCCTATTTCACTTCATCATATGTATCTTTGATCGGATGTTGTTACTGTGTATTCCTTAAGGGAACCAGAAAAATTTCGGTGTTTTACATTTTACAAAGCGAAACCTGTCTGCAGAGAAATCTTGAGAAAGGAAGAGCCAGTCTCAAGAGCAGCTGCAGAAATGATGCCTAATTAAGTTTTCACACACAGATTAAAAGGATATGCTGATCCTTCGCCTGCACTCAGTGAGCATTTGTAAAGCAACTTAGGCAATCAGAATTTATAAAGTATTGAGAGGTTCTCTTAAATTCTACTGTTGCTGCTCCAAGTGGCGTGGTGGCAGCATGTGACATAACGATGCTCAGCCTGGGCACAGACAGAAGCCACCTGGGCATCTTTTAAAAACAGCTCTGGTGCCCACGTTCTCCCCATTCATCAGACTTTGACTTAATGGATATGCTCTGGCATCAGGGTCTTTAACGCTCCCCACATACTACTAGGACGCAGCGATACTCATCTAGAGCAGTAGTTCTTCACCTTTACTGTGCATACGAATCACCTGGGGTCATTCTGAAATGCAGATTCTGATCTAGTAGGGCTGAACTGCGTCCTCATAAGGCACATTTTTTAACAAGGTCCTAGGTGACGCCCAAGCTGCTGGTGCGTGGATCACTCTGCATAGCCTGATATAGAAATTAAAAGGAACATCAGAAATAAAGTCCATAAACATAGGCTACTCACTTTAGAAAGCTAGTAACTCAAAGTACATTTGAGTTGTGCCTCAGAAAAAAAGAGAGATCAGCGATTTCTACTGGAGTCCTCACTCCTCCCTGTCAGAAGGCTCTTCCCCAGCCTCAGCTCACTTCCCGCCACGGGGAAACTCGTCTCTTCCTCAACCACAGTTCAGGAAACCCTACCCTCCAAAATGAGTCTGACTTCCCAGCCCTTTTTTAGAACTCCTTTTAAATTCCATGCAGTTAAATACTGAATTTTCTTTCATTTTTGCCATTATAAATTTTGTAAGAGCAAGGACGACATCTCATATTTCTTCTAGCAAAGGGTAAAGACAACAAGGCTCAAAAATAAGTGTTAATTAAATAGCGCTCATATATACCTCAGGTAGTATATAGATACTGGGAAGCACTTGGCCTAAGAAGTTAGGTTGTTAGAAAAATAAATGGTTTACATATTCTGCTGCTTGACTTATATACAATGTGGATATGATTAAAATACTATGCTACAAGCCTTACGAAAACAGGAACACATGGCATCAGCTGCCTGCTGAATTTTTCTTCAACATCTCTTGGACACTGAATACCCGTACAACATACATCCTGTACCAGCAAAAGGCTTGAAAATGAAGGCATCAGAAAAGTCTTTATGGGCCCTGGAATCTCTTGCATCCATTAACTGACACATTAAGTTCTCTTTTCTGAGCGTCATACCTTCAGCTTTCATGCCACAACCTTATTAAAATGCAGATACCAATGGAGGGGGAAACATCTCAAAAATGTATTATTAGTAATCTGCCCATAAGTAGGAATGAGGAATTTGAGATCCAGTTTGATAGAAGTCTAGGAATACAGAAGAGAGAGCACCTGTCGTAATTCTGTACCTCATGTCCCCCAAATTGATTCTTGCCAGGTTAATTAAAGCTCCCATTGAAACATTATCTCAGGATAAATCAAAATTACTCTATTCATGTGGTTAGAATGTGCACACTATGTACACAGCTCTGCAGGAAAATTATACTACAATGAAAATATTCTCCAAAAAAAAGCCGGGGGGGGAGGTACTCAAATTAGGAGATACAATGAGAGAAAGTAAGAAAATGAATTTATAAGTACTAGGCAGAATTACTGTAATAAGTGTATTGTAAAGGCAAAGTCAGTACGTATTTCTCTCTTTGAAGAAGTTAAATGCTGCTTCTTCCAAAGCAGGAGTCCGTGGGAATAACATGGCCATCCATCCCAGCGATGCATTCCAGAGTTGGTCACATTTAGGAGATTTTAATAGTAATTTTCTAGATATGCTTTGGCACACAGGAAACATAGTGTAATTTTTAACTATGTAAAGCATTAACATTAACTTTTCTGCAAAGATCAATTCGATAAAGGTGCTACATTCAATTCGTATTTAAGCCATCTCCAAATTGAACCCAGCTCGATTATTCTTTTTGAGTTTTTCCTATTGATGATGTCTAAAACTCCAAAAGGGGAAGATATTAAGTGCAAAAAACCTAAATAATACCCACACAAACAGAACCTAAGTCAACAACTTACACAGTTAAAAATAAACACAAACAAGAGAGTTTCAGAAACCCACTACAATCAAAAACCTACTACACCTATGAAACCACCACTCCATCAAGACAGAGTACAATTCCATTTCCATCCATCATAGTCAGTTCTTCCTTCTGCCCCTACCCCAGGCAGTAGATCTCCTTTTTATTTCTATATATTAATTTGCCTTTTCCAGAATTTTATTATACATTTGTCAGAAGTCATCATATTGTACACTTCAAATGGATGCAGTTTGTAGTATATACATTATTCTTCAAAGAAATTGATAAAATGAATACTAGGACAAGTATTCTTTTCTTAAGGTTTTAAAAAGTTTAAGCTTTTTTAAACTGTAGTATAGTTGATTTACAATGTTGTGTTAGTTTCTGGTGTACAGCACAGTGATTCAGTTATACACACACACATATTCTTTTTCATATTCTTTATCACTATAGGTTATTACAAGATATTGAATATACTTCCCTGCGCTAAACAGTAGGACCTTGTTGTTTATCTATTTTATGCATAGTAGTTGGTATCTGCAAATCCCAAACTCCTAATTTATCCACCCCCCCCCAATTATTTACAAAATAAAAAGACTCACAGACATAGAAGGTTAAGCTTTTTGATTAAAGACCTGTTCACTGAGTCCCATGATGTCACACGGGTCTACCTCACTATCTCCTTCTCAAGAGTGAAGAAAGCCTTGGAAAAGAATGATTGATGAATCTCTAGAAATACTACTCGGCCTGTCTTGGAAGCTAGCAGAGACATCAAAGGATTGACAGAATTAGCTTAGTATCCCCAAGGCAATTCTGTCTCTGTGTCTGTCTCTGTGTGCTTACTCAATTTAAATATGAGTAAGTGCAAACAAATTGTTACAATTTTTTCCATGCGGCTTCCTGGACAAGCTAGTATACTAAACATACTCTCAAATCCTTCCTTCCTACTCTGAAATTTTAAAAATATGTATATTAGAGGAACTATTAAGTCCTCTAATTTAAGAGCCTGGTTAAAAATAATCCCAGGAAAGTGCCATCCAAATCAGCATTAAGAGAGCAAGCTCTCCTTGTGATTTTCTTGCCTAAAAATGTTGCCGTAACATTAGACCTCAGTGCCTTACTTTATCTTCGCTGGTACGAAAGTTCTCACAGAAGTATTGCTTGAAGTTGCTATCTCCAGATATCCCATGAGGGTTTAATCATCACACAGTCTTTTCATTAAAAGGTAGAACAGATTTGCCTCGGAATGATGCATCAGAGTATTATAGGAAGACGCAGAAGAGGAATTAGAGTTATCCCAAAGCCTTCTGGAATCACAGCAAGCAGCATCGCAAAAAGGTCCATGAGACTATAGATTAACCTCAATTTGTGCAGGAGCTAGTTCTAAATGGTAAGCAAATCAAACTCTATTTTTAATACTAGATAATCTAAAATTACCCCAGGATGAATCCTTTGGTTAATCAAAAAATCACTTTGAACTTTAATTGCTTTGGAATGCCACAGTTTCAGATTACTTTCTTAAAATAGGCTCCCATTTACAAAGATTTGTGTTTTCTCTCTCTCCCCCTCCCACTCTCCCTCTTATTTTTATCTTCAATACTATCATCTTCACTTAGCATTCATTTGTTGGCCACATTTTTGCCAAGAAACAGAAAGAAAAACATGGTCTTTTGAAGAGCCAAATCTTGGGAAGTGAGAGTTGATAAATCTCGTTTCATTATGATGAAACACCTTTGATATCTTGACATTTAGTGCTCACACTAAATTCTTCTGAAATATATCACTAATCTCCTTGGAGTCCTCATGTGGCATACTGGTATGTCAAGGAAGCAAATATTGCAAAGTTGCCAAAAGACCAATTTCAATCTAATTAGGACTTGCACTGCTTCAGTGGAGGCTACATAAACACCCTGTTAATATTCACAGCAGCAGCTTTGTCAATAACTCCCCCAGAATCTTCAAATTTATAACAGAAATCAGCAAACTATTGATTTGCTGACACTGATAGATCTACCCAGATTTACTGACTCCTTTCTCTCGCCTCTGCCCCAATAGAGGGTACAAATGCCAGTTGCTCTAATCGGCTCCTAAACACTGAAGGATCATTATTAAAGTATGGCTGGCATCCCTGATCATTAATTATAATCTTGTGCACATATGCAGTGTGATTGCAGGAAATAATCAGCTTTGTCTGCCAAATTGGCAACATTTAGAAACTAATTTGTTATGACACAGCATCAAAGATATTTAAACAACAAACTCAAGGCTCTGCTGCTCTGCATACATTGTTATAATATCCAATAACATCATTAAAACATAGTTAACATATCCAGAGGGAAGTGGTATGTATCCTTGAATTTCCATTCAAGTGGAATTATCAAAAACAATTTTAACGTACTCCCCATCTTACAGTCGCGTGTTGGGGATGCCCCTCCAGACTGACGGTCATTTAGGGGGCTGCCTGGAAGAGCAGCTGTCAGCCTAGTGTAATTAAGTGGGCACTAGAAGGATGATCCAAAGTGTGCTCAAGGCAGAGATTAGACAGGATTGCTAGTTTTCTGTTTGGGATACACTAGAATTCACTGATCTACTTAATTCTTCAGAGGCTGAATCACAGCAGCAGGCCCCTCACACTTGGGTGCATCATCATGAAGTAGAGGAAGCAGTTTTAAGGAAGCTATGCTCATCCCACACCTGATGCTGGCCCATTCACTTCAGAGTGAGAACCTTCAAATTGTGGACATTGAGACGCACACTGCATGTCTCCCTCCCTCCCCTAACCCCTCACTCTGGACAGCCACACAACTGTTCTGAGCCCATGTTCCCGTCGTGGCTACTCAGGGGACTTTTGATTCAGTGTCTTTCTGCCATCATTTCCTTTTATCCCCCTCAGCAGAACCAAGCCCAAGCCCCGTGCCCCATCCTTCTGCCAAGCTCCCTCTCTTCAGCCTCCTAACACCTCCCAAATACACACACATGTATATGTCCTTCATGCCTTTTGCATATGAAAATATAGATTGAAATGTTTTTTTTATAATAGTTTCTAAGAATTCCAATTACTTCTAGAAATATTAGTACTGGTTCTTTTTTTGTACCCCTAAAAGCAGTTAAATACAAAAAAGCTGTGCCAATAATATGCCTTTACAAAGGGAAAGTCCTGAGTATTTGCTGGGGCAACTTCACCCCGCCCCCATCCTGAGTGGGAGTACACTTTGGCCTCTTTCTACACTATTATTCACTCCATCTGGGTTGAGGGTGTCATTCTGGGCAGAATAGACAAGGCTTATGTAGCCAGGACCCTCCCTCCTGCCTTTTGAGGCTACACTGCTCACAGAGCAGCTATTTATTCTCCCCTGTTCTCCCAGGGCAAGCTCTTCGCCATCTCCACCAGCTGGGCCTGCCCAAGTCAAGCGATGCCTGTCATGTGCTGGTAAGTCTATCTAAACTTGGAGCTTGTTTAGCAGGTTCATTTGGCCCTCAAACCAAGCTAAGTCCTCCAACTTAGCAGTTGCCAATGATAAAAGTGACATTCTGAGCTCTGTTGGCCATCCTTTTGTTCTATTTTTTAATTTTTCTGAATCTTGGCAAGGAAGCAGGATGCTGTTTCCTTGTAAAGATTACAACATTTGCTATATTGTCCGTAAAAAATAAAAGCCAAACAGTAGAATTTGGGGGAACACAATATGTAGTAGAGAAACTTCTAGAAAGGCTAGGCTGCGGCTGTCTAGGACCGCCTCCTACCATGTGCTAAATCTGTCTAATAGCCATATCCTCCAACTTGTATCTTATTAGTAAAGAAGCTGACACTTTTTCTTTTCTTCAACTTTTTCAGAACTTGGGTAGGAAAAAGCTTTAGAAGAGTATGAGTTAAAATAACAGGAAGGTAGGAAAAAAAATCACTGAAATAGAATGTGACTTAATCAAATGGTTTCTGTTTCTTCATTGAAATAATGAAGGTACAGAGAATTAGACGAAACATACTCTGTTTCACGACACACACCATCTATACTTGGTTTGTTAGTTAGGTTATGCTTAATAAGGTACTAAGTGCCTGCTTCTTCCCAGTCTCCTTTGCTGAATCCTCTTCTCGTCCCACCCTAAGAACCACTAAGGTGTGAATCCATGCTATCCTTTTTCTATATTCACTTACTATGTGGCCTCACCCAATTCATTGACTTCAAATAGCAGCTAAATGTGTGCCTTGACCTCTCACTTAAAATCCATACTTACATACCAAATGCCCACACAATACTCCCGTACAGCTAAGGGATATTTTCAACTTAACATATACATAACTGACTTCCAGATCTTCCTGCTCAGATCTGCTCCACATGCCTTGTGAGGAAACCTACATGAAGGCATCCATGGGAAGGGACCAGTGGAGGAGAACCAAGCCCCACCCCCACCAAGCTCTCAGCCTTAGCCAACTGTCAGACCTCGGAGGGTGGCCTTGCAAAACCAGCCAGGCCCCAGCTGACTGTCAACCCACCACCTAAGTATGAGTGAGCTCAGCAACCACCCTGGAGCATCCAAGAGGTCCAGCTGAGCTCAAGTGGCCAACACACAGAACTCTGAGCAAACTAGCGGTGGTTGTTTTATTGCTGGTTACTAAGTATTCTGATAGTTTTCTGAAATAGCAATAAATACTTGATATACTTGGAGACATAAGGTTTATAAGTCACTCATCTAGTCAAAGGCTTTTGGTGACTTCTCACCACGGTTAGAATGAAATCTAAAGTCTGTGCCATGACTGTAGTTTCCAAGACCTTTACATGTGGTGTCTGGCTCTCACCTTACCTCTCAGTACCTTCCATCACCCACCAGGCCCCAAGTCATCCAGGCCTCCGTGTGGTTCCACAAAAGAAGCAAGGCACCTTCCACCTCAGACCTTGTCCACAGCTCTTCTCTCCCCTTGGTGAGAAGAATTCTCTTTTGCTAAATATGAGTCTCGTTTACTTCTGCACCACACCTATGTCTTTGTTAAGATATCACCTCCTTGGAGAGGTCTTTCCTGATCACCCCATCTAAACCAAAACAAGAACAAAACGCAAAAAAGCCCTGGCACTCTGTCCTCTTACTCTGCTTTACTTTTCTTCATCACATGTATCCTTACCTGCTATCACATGAGACTGTACGTGTTTGCTTGGTGTTTATTATTTACCTCCCCCAAGAGAATCTGGGCTCAATAAGAGAAAACATGTTTACTGTTATTTTCTCAGCATCTAGAGCAGCGCCTGGCATGTGCTGATCGTGCGAAGAAATGGATTGTGTGGCTTGGCTGGAGCACAGGAGTGCTGGGAAACAGGCCTTAAATAGGTAGGAAGATTGCAAGTGTGATACGGAGAAAGGTCCTGGACACTGTTGGTGGTCTGCCCCTCCTCCTCCCAATTCTGTGCATCCGTCCCCTAGCCTGCATGCTTTGGCTTGCACCTGAAACCTTTTTCTGAGGATGTCTCTTGGGTTCTTTTAGGGACTTTGACTGTACAGGAGAAGGCCAGAAATACCGGGAGTTTGTCTCTCCCAGGATGTCACATAGCCAATGACTGACCAGGAATATAAAGCCAGCCCATCTCCCCTGCCTCAAGGTAGAATAAACTTTGAGGTGTAATGTACACTTCAGAGCTCCTGTGACATCCAGTTGACGTTGAGATGTCACCTGAACTCATCCATGCCTTTGCTTGGATCTTCCCCTGTCCATGTCCTGTTTCCTACACTTCATGACCAATTTCTCCAGGGAGCATTTCCTTAGGTAATCGGCTGCACACGAAACCTCTTCCCACAGTCTGCTTCTAGGAAACTCAAGCTAAGGAAAGCGTTTTATGAACAATGGAAAGTCATTTATGGAAAAATATTAATGGCAAGTATTTAATTAGTGCTCAGTGCTTAGTCCTATGCTTTTAACATATTTTATCTCTTTTAATCCTCGCAACCCTATTATTATGCCATTTTAGTGTAAAAAGTTTTGTGTTTAAGAAGTTTATTCAAGCAGCAGTATCTATGATAATAAACTGGAGGCAGAGAGGCCAGTGAGGAGGTTACTGCAGTCGTGTAGGCAAGAGATAAGGAGGATTTGAATTTTGTCATCAGCAATAGGAATAGGAAGGCAGCCACCAGACTCTAAGGAAACAGAATTTGGGATCGGCCTGCCCATAAGTAGAGAGCCCCTCAAATTCTCTTCCCCTTAGTTTTCTCAATTGTAAAGCAATGGCTTTGGGGGGAAAAAAGCTATCTCAAGAGTTCTTTCCTTTTAGGAAATCTGGAAAGATATGGGGCATGAAGTCCTTGAAAGTGAACTAAAATTTCCTATGACCCCTCACAGCAAGGCACAGAGGAGACAATATGGGTTGTAGGACTGGTCACACTCAAGTGAAGAGTCATGTTTGGATTTTTTTTCCCAGCTATTTGACTCTAGATAACTTAAACTTGTTGAGCTTCAGCATTCCTTACCTGCAAAATGGGAATAATGTGTACCTTACAGGTAAGGCTTAGAATTCTCTGTACAATACTCACAAGGTGCCTGGCACACAAGGAGCACTCAGTCATTTGTAGCTTTTTCTCATCCTCATTTCATTAAGTCTAATTTCCTCCAGCTCAAAAAGTTTTAATAAAAGTCCTCGTTATATTTTGATCTTTTGTTTTATTAGAAGAATTAGAACAAATCTCTTTCCCCAAATTTTATTGTAAAATAAAATGTATAAATTATATTATGAATTAAACAGGATTTTGTATGCTGGCCTGGGAGACACACTATCATTTTTCAAAACTGCATCGACATGCTATAAATTTACTGATGGGATCAAAGATCCATAAATATACTTTCATGAAGGAAAATGCTGCATGAGACAGTTTTCATGAGGTTCTGATGAAATGTTGCTTACTTACAAAAACAAGGAGGAAGTAAAAAAAAAAAGATAAGAAGTACAGGAAAGAAGATGAGAGAGTAAACTCTCAACCAGGAAAATTACAATATTGAGTCTTCTAACTCTAGAACATGGTATAGCTATTTATTAAGTCTTTAATTTCTCTCAGCAATGTTTTGAGGTTTTCAGTGTAAAGGACCTGCATACCTTACATTAGGTTTATTTGTAACAGTTAAATACTTTCTGATGCTGTTGTAAATGGTATTTTTTAAAATTTCATTATCTAATGTAATGTTTGGTTAGTCTAAAAAAATTATCATAGATTTCTGTATATTAACCTTGATTCTAGAAAACTTTACTAAATTAACTTATTAACTGCAATAGTTTGTATAGTCTTAGGATTTTATATGTACACAGTCATGTTAACCGAACTCACAGTTTTATGTCTTTCTTTGTAACTTTTATTTCTCTTTTGTCTTATTGCACTAAGATGTTTAGTACAAAGTTAAGTATAACTTACAATGGTGGGCATACTTACTCTGTACCCAAAGCTTAGCTTTGTCAAAAAAACACATGCACAGAATTATGCATGGCTTGTCTTTTCCATTTTGTCTTTTTTCGACTAAAAAGTCATCAAGGGGGAACAGCCATCCGTAAGGAATGTGGAGCAGGGACAGAAGGAGCCCGGTTCTTTAGTGGCATAGATGAGTTTCCTGTCTAGTCCTCATATGCCTGACCTGAAACTTACTTCTTTACCATTGAGCTTCTAATATTTAATGCCAAACTCTAAACTAGCTGGAAGAGATCACATTTATATAAAGTGAATTCAAACTGGGCATAAGAAAAAGCGATGGAGAGAAAATACATTAAAAAGTTATCAAGTAGTTATCCCTGGCTTGCAAAAATATGGTTGATGCCTTTTCCTCTGAATTCATTATAATTCAGAAATAAAAGGCCTCGCCTGTCTTTTGGCCCAGCCATGTCATGCATGCACATTCTGAGAGTGCTTTACCTCAGATCATTACACCATTACCATAAGCCTTTCATTCTCTGTCCTGGGAACCAAGCATGCAAGGTGTTACACTCTTGGGGTGAATCTTGAACCCATAAGAGAAGGAAGCCATTTGACAAATGATTCCCCCTTTTCTCCCCTGATGGATTGTCCTGAGACAGCATCTGCGGCTCCTTGGAGAACTTTGCTGTGGGATTAAGCGATCTGTGGCACTTGGGAGTGGTCAACTAGATAAGGCATCATCATTTTGTCTTCCCTCCTTTCCTGTTTCACTGCCTCGTCCCTCACTCCTGCTCCCTAGGATTACACTCTCCAATAAAGTAGCAGCACACAAATTCTCTGCTTCAGTCTCCACTTTCTGGGAAACCCAAGCTAAAACAACATATTTCTGTCTTTGTGTTTGTAATCATTCACAGATATCACCAAGTCAAGTGATGATCTGGAAAATCTATTTTGCTATTAATTTTCAAAAAAATCCCCTCACACAATCTTTTTATTTTAAATATCAAACATCTCTTCCCATCCTTTAAACTAGTCATGTCTATTCAGAAAGGAACAAAAAAAAAATCCCTATACTTAATCAGAGAACACACCCTTTAAAAACACGCAGTCCTTTTACATTCCTTCAGGAATTATCTGGGTCATATTTTCATTTGAAAAGCCCGGGTGCACCAAGAAGCTTAGGTAATAGCACACCTACAAGTCTAACTGGTTACAAACTTCCCTTTCTAGCTTGTAAGATTAGATGTTTTTCTTGCCATTTCTTTTCTTATCAATTGCGTTATGAGATCTACGTGACAAATTTTAAATGTTTAATACTCATCACATCCAATAAATACATAATTTATCTTTTAAATAAAAAATTTAGATTGGTATAGTTTGAATTCTTCTAATTGAAATCAATCTATGAATAAAATATTTGTTATAGAGCAATACGTTTTAAAAATTATTTTTCAGTTGCATACATGATAGGCTTTATTTATAGGCCTGAAAAAAGTGTGAAAAAATATGCTTAAAAATACACTTTAAAAACTGTGCTCCTTCATATTGATTTGGAAGCGTGACCCTCAGTTATGTGAGAGGTTTTCAGATGAGCAATAACCAAAGCAGTAAATGATAGCAAATAATTTCACTAGAGGTGAGCCTTAAATAAAATAAATAAAAAGCTTGGTTGAAATGGATATTTTTGCTTCAAATATTTTGCTTTAATATTTCTCAGTCTTTCATTGAGTCTTTACTGAGTCTGAATTTTACCTAATTATTTGCTTATTTTAGTTAAAAATGTTATTATCTTATTAAAATGAAAAGCCAAGCAGGAAGAATAATACTTTAAATCATAACACTTATATATCACCATAACAAAATATCACCATAAAGTCAACAAGCCTATTGAATATTTATTAAATGCATTTTATGTGCCAGGATTGAATACTTTATATGAATTAGTTCATTTGTTTCTCATCACGGTCTTACAAAACAGGTGTAATTATTTTTCCCATTTTATAGGTAAAGAAAATAAGGTCAACAACATCATAGTTAAGTGCCCAAAAGTCACATGGTTAAGAAATAACAGAATTGAAATTTGTACTCAAGGTATCTGACTTTATGCTAAAAATTAGTAAGATTTTTAAAATAATGAATTGCTGAGTGCATTCATTCTTTCCCAGTAGCAATCGATGTGACATGCTTCAACAGTTTCTCAAATGCCAGGGATATCATCTGGATATTCCTGTTTAACAGGTAGAGAATCCATATTATCTTTCAGGTGATAAACTCAACCCCTAGGTTATGGAAATTTTCTAATAGAGAGACTTGAAAGCACCAGGCAAGGGTTCTAAAGACAAGAACACCATCTTGGTTTTCAGAGTAGACACATTTTCAGGCCACAGATTTGTTCCAAAATGTTTCTATTACTCAAAATGTTTTGTAAACCTCTTTGGGAACTACCTTTAGGACTAGTTTCTAAGCTGCAAGATAAACTCACAACTATTCTTTTTTTTTTCCCACTTAAATCAGAAGGATACCACAACGCTTCAACGTCTATCTAATCTATAAGGCTTCACCGCAAAATAAATTCTGTTCTCGAGAATAAAATCGTACCACCACTAAAGATAATTAAAAGAATGTATGATAAGTCCTAGGAACTCCAAACTATTTTAAGGAAAATCGGTGGCTACTGAGGTGAAATAAAACTACTGTTTTGGGATTCATAAGATATCTGATGATATTTTAAAATATACACATATTTTTTTGCAGTTAACCCTTGACTGCATTAGAGTGAGCAAATTTTGAGATCCATTCAGCGTAGAGCTGAAAGACTGGGAGAAGTGAGAGCTTGAGGAGAGGACCCAGGGTAGGTGTTTGGTGAAGTATGTTTAGCCTGATGCACAGCGTCCTGAGGGTTATTTAGGAATTATCAGGTGGGTTCTGTGATAATTTTCCCTCCTGGCTTGTTTCAAAAGGTGATTCATGGGCTGATATCTGCTCCACAGTATGGTTTCTGTCACAGAGATATTTTTAGTCAACGGAGAAGTCTCACCTGGATGCAGTGTTCATTAATAGTCTTTTGACAAGGTAAAGAAATTAGGCCTAACTAACATTTAGCTGCTCTCTAAGAAGTAATATTTTCTATATAGATTTTTATTCCTATATGTACCGGCCCCTTACCCATCCTTTTAAGACGTGGAGGCGGGAAGGCATCATCCCAGGGAAGGGCAGGGAAGGAAAATTAGAGCTGGCAAGGAAAAAGACTTAAATTGTGTGATTGCTGCACCGTTCTTAACATAATAACTGTTTGCTTGAGAAGACTGTACTTCATCACGATGTCTAGTTTAGTCAAAGCAGTTTGTGCAACAATTTCCTACATTCTCCCATATTTCTCAGAACATACAGTTCCAGATTACTGAAATTGCATTCGGGAACGCAGTTTTGTGCAAACGATTTCACTAGTCAATTGCTATCATCAACCACTGAAGCAACGATAATGTTAATCTTTTCCCTATATTGTACACCATTTCCTAGCATTCTGTTTACATTAATACATTTTAGAACATTTGAGCACAACTATGTATTGCGGAGTTTTGTGGCTATCGGGTCATTAGTGACAAACATTCCTTAATTACCTACCCACCTTAAAGTTTGAAATGTAAAACGAACTGAGTCATTTGAGTATATAAAGTAGAAGATGCTTCCATAGATTGGACACAACTTAAAGCTTCTCCTTAGGAAATGCTCACAGCTTCTGAATGAGTAACAAATGTTTTTTTCCTTTGTTCTGCATAATAGAAATAATGTGTGAAATTAAAGTGAGCGCTTTCTCAAAACAAAAACTGAACACATATAAATCTGCTGTACACATTTCAGCTTTGGCCTTTGTGCTTTTAACATTTTCCTTTCCTATTTGACTGTGCATAATAAACAGTGAGAAACGTACAAAGCCATTAATTATCTCTAAACAAGGACAGTCCTTAATGTTGATACTTGAGTTGTTTCACTGTTTCAAGAGAGAAGTTTGAACTTTGCTATAGAAATGGGTAATTATTTACAATTTTTTACTCATGCTGTTATTTTTTTCTTTCTTAAAGTCTGTTAGTGGGGTTTTAGGCCATCCTCAAATGCAGATCTGAGGTACTTGACAAGAAACAGAGACATGAACTGTATATTTTGTTGACTATAGAGAATTTTCTCTTCCTTGGTTTGATTGATCATATGGGAAAAATGATCTGCGTGAATAGACTATAGTTTCATTACATTTTTGTACTGTATTAAAAACAGCCAGCTTAAAGGGGAAAAATAGCCCTTAAAAGTTACTTATTTCATACAAACAGCTACAGAGTAAAATATATATCATATACAAATAGTTTAATGTAATCACTGAAACACTGTATGGTTCAGAACGTAAATATGGACAAAGTCAGGTTGACATTCAAGTTGCACTGTTGAAATATCCTAATTTTGCAGCAAATTAGGACGTGAATAATCTTAAATGGATTTGTATTCATTTATGGAGTTTCTAATGACACTAACTCTCTACAGTCCTTCTGGAGTACTATATGTATTTAATTCCCTTATATAGTCCTAAAATATGAGGGACACAATATTCTCTGTATTATCTTCTGTTTTCCTGGTAAAATAAGTTCCATTAACTATTTTTTTTAATAATGAAGCTAAATGGATAATGTCCTAACTATGGAATTTTATCCAAAACCTATCAGTGGTGGAAAGTATTTACAGCACACATTTTAATGAAGTAAGAAAACATTCTTCACTGGCATAGACACTCAGATTAGCTAGAGTGTGCAGTATAACTTGGCCTGGCAGTCAGTTCACGTAAAAAGGACTTTGGAGGAACAACTGGAAGGGCGATACATTCTTCAAGAGGCCTACCTACCATTTCAACATTCAACTTGGCATAGGGGAAACAGAACGACACCCCAAGTCATTCTAAACGCTAAAGAAGTTCAAGTCAGTTTCTATACATACTCTAATACAAAGATAAACTACAAACACTTTAGCTTTTACATTCTAATATAGGATTACTCTGATCACACACGCTATACACTTTCTGGCATATTGTCATTATTGATCACAACACGGCCTCTTGTGTTTTGCCCTCTTGTTGTCCATCCCACTCTTTCAACCATTTCTTAGGCACAAGTCTTGCACACTTAATATGCACCCTTTCTATTCACCTTCCAATTTTAATTGACATAAACTGCATCCATTAACAACATATAGTATAGTTTTGACAAACAGACAGTAAAATGATATTTGACTCTACATATCCTTATGTACCTTACTTTAATCATTCAATGCTGTGTTTCTGAGATGCATCTATACTGACATACATCAGACCACCTGGGAGTGAACTGACTTGATATTGGCTCACACAAATAGTTGTGTAAGTTTATTTATTTGTGTACATGTGCCCCAACTGGACAGAAAACCAATTAAGGAGTCAAAAAAAATCAGCCAGACTAGTTTTTGGTATTGAGGGATGATAATCAAAGGCTGATTAATTAACCCAGAAACAATCAATTTAGGTCAAACAACTAGTTGATGGAATTTCTGTCTCAAGTAAATGGTTGGCAAGACCTTTACGAAGGGCTTAGAGCTTTGTTCCATCTTTGCTGCCCAGTAAAAAGTCCGTTAGAATATGACTTGATATTTAACTGGAAGTCATTAGTCTTCTTAGAATCCACTTGCCAAGCTCTTAGTATTTTTATTAATATTTATAACATTGATATTTCAAGGATAACATTTTAAATCAACAAAAGGACAGAGACCTTGACGCTGCATTGTGTCGCACTAAGCAACGCAGGTGTCAGTGATTCAAGTCTCTAATTAGCATAATGTCAATATGCAGTCTGTCCCATCCAGTGACTCTTTGCTTTTAGAAATCCCACTTTCTGTAAATTTACATCTTCCAATGCTAAGGGTTTCCTTATAGTGAAAACAATAAGTCCGTTCTTTACATAAGAAGTAAGTACTTCACTTCTAAATACTCGTCTGAGAAAAAAGACTCATGCAGCTTCCTTTTATAAGCATTGGGTGGCATTTAAATGAATCATAGTCAGGTATTTTATAAAAATAATGGATATAAGTAGTAAACAAATTTTTAATTAATTCAAACAAACAAGGTACCAGTGATTAATAACAGTTAATTTCAATTTAATGTTTTGGTGACTGGTATCCAAGAGATGGATTTGTTTAGTTGCTTGGTCGTGAGTACCTGTAAGCCTTGCTTTTCCTGATGAAAAGCCTAAGATATCGAGTCTTCAGGAGCATTGGGATTATATACAGTCATCTAGGGGGATTTTCAAATCACACCTATTTCCTACATTTACTTTGGAAGATATATTCTTTTGCATTTGACAAAGAAATGGGTATAATGGGTGTATTTTTAAGTATCTACAATATGTAATAGGGCAAACTCTAAATCTAGGTAATACACTGTAAATAAGAAATTCTTAGGCCTATTTTACCCATGAAGAAACAGAACCAGGGAAGAGAGTAACTTGTTCCAGTTCCGACAAGGAGGCTCTGAACCAGGGTTGAACTAAGGCCTTTGTGACTCCAGAGCTGATCAGTTTCCCTTTGTATTCCTCAATTCCCACATTTGAGGAAACGGTTCCATCTACAATAAACTAAGCCTTGAGACACATCTGAAGCTTGGAAATCAGCACTTGAAAGAAGGAAACAAGTCAACCTTCAATTTGCCCTCTGAAATTGGCCGGGTATCAAAATCACCTTGTTGAAAAAGGATGTGGGGTAAGATTATAATTTCACTGCTGAGACTATGGGACTCTTGGGCAGGCAGCGGCAACAGGTCGTTTTAACGTTCTGGTTCCTTAAGTTTCACTCAGTTCAACTTTACATCAAACATTGAATGAAAACCTGGTTACTCTTATTTACTGATGGCTCAAACTCCCAAGTAGAGATCTCACTTTTTCTTTGGATGGGGCAGAAGCTATTCTGATTACCAACTGTTGTTATCAAAGCAGAACAATTTAGCATAAGCGTGTTAGCATAAGTTTATGCTGGCTGTAATTTGTCACAGGGTGACAACGCATTATAGGTAACACTGTAGTGAGCGGAATGTGTCTTTGAAAAAGGAGCCTCTTACTTAGATTGGGGAAAATCACATAAAACTGGGCAACATTATGTGAGCATGGCAAGGGAAGCTTTTTGATTTACGACATTATGTTACACACTTGGGGATATTTTAGGATAAAAAGGGGTATCAAAAATTGAATTCCTTTTTCTTTATTACAGGTACGGCTACAAGACAATATTCACTAGGTGGGATCCTCAGAACCCATTTACAACTGCTATACTTTCTGAAGATAAGGCAATTGTCTCGGATATGCATTCATCACAGGCCTACTGTAACTAATAGGCACTGATGATGGCTTTTCTGAAAAACTGCAGAATGTCAAATGGGAGCCGCTTCTACTTTACAAATATACAAGGCTCAAAATTCAAAGGAAAACATACATAAGGCAATGTTTATTATCTGTCCTCTCAATTACAAATGTCTAAGGTACTCATGTAACCCAGTGTTTATCTATTTTTACAAATATATGCTGTTACTCAAAAAGTGACACCAAGACATAATGTCTATATATCTAATGCAAAAAGTGGAAAAGTCAGTTAAAGGTACTTATGTTACCTTTCTGTTTAGGTTTTTCAGCCTGAACAAAAACATTTCTCTTGCTATGAATTCACTGTGACAGCATTAGGAAGAGAATTGTACCTTGCTGAATTTTGAAATTTTACTGAGATCAAAAGTAAAAATATATTCTGTGCTCTATATTTTTATTACATTAATTTTATTTTAAAAATAACTACTAGAATTTTTTCTAATACGCAGATATAAAACACACACACAGATGCAATGGCATGCCACAATCTATACATTCTAGTAGTTATTTTTAACTGTGTGTGTGTTTTATATCTGCGTATTAGAAAAAATTCTAGTAAATCTTATATTTAAAAAGAAAATCATGAAGAATGTAGTAATGGCAAAGCTTCTGAAATTCTTCAAATCCCCATATCAGAATGAGCAGAGGAACTAGATAGTAAAACCAGAAAAACCCACTGGCAACATTTATAAGAAAACATAGCTGAAAAAATTCTCTTTCTTGACCTGGGTGGTAGTTATAAGGTTTTTACTTGAAATAAACCATTAAACTACACTTTTGTTTAGTGTGGTTTTCTGGATCTGTGTTTTATTTTATAACAAAGATTTAAAACAAAATAAAAATGTATTAATATCCAACTGATGTTTTATACTAATTTTATTTTAAAATAATTCATCTCACTGTAAAAAAATAATTGGATGAAGCACATAATTACGTAAGGTATCTTTGTGAATTCCTAGTAATTTAAAGAAGTAACCTATTGTTTTGTTAGATTATGGCTCTCATACCTACAAGTTAGGAATGAAAAACAGATTCAATTTAAAGCAGGCATTGACAAAATCAAATAACAGCTTAAAAAAAAAAATTAGTATCTACCGGAAGCTGACAATGTGGGAGGTGCAAGAATGACTGGAGATTTCACTGTGGTGGGGCTGCCATCTTGATCCTCAGTACCAGAAACTAAGCTTCCACTCGCTCAGGCTGAGATGAGGGCAGACATGAATCATGACAAAGAGGCTGCTACTGTAGAAATCACGTCCAATCCTTCCGGTCACTTCACTGGGTAAAGTGTCACCATGAGCAGAAAGCCAATCCTCCATAATGATGATTTACAACTGGAAAGTGGCTTTAGGACAGATTTACTGTTGTCCTATTCACACCACTCTGTTCTATCACCAAAAAACATTTTTCCTGTAAAAAGCAATGTTAGGAAAGGACATATACATCAGAGCATGTTAATAAACCCCTTTTCTTACTTCCTTCAAGTAAAGTGACCAGTTAGAAAAGAAAAAAGGGGAATTGCACACTCAGAGTGAATAAAATATTGAAGACATCCAAACCTTGTACAGGAGAGAATAAATATTTCAGCAAATACTCAAGTCACTAGACCTATTTATTATTTTGAAATCTCAAGGTACAGTGATAATTACAAGATCGACACATCTTCAGAGAGTGCAAATAAATATGCATTTTTTCTTGTTCTCAAGCCCAATGAGTCTACAAATACTAAATAATAATAGCTCCCACATATTGGTCACTTCCTACATGCCAGGCCATGTGCTAAGGGCTATACATAGGATTATCATTAACCTTCAAAAAAAAGTCTAGAAAACTAGAGCTTTGAAGAGTTAACTGAGTTGATCAAAGTTATATAGCTTCTTTTTTTTTGTTACTGTGGTAACAATTCTTTCATTATTGTTGAGTAATGTGATTTTTTTATTGAAGTATAGTTGATTTGCAATGCTGTGTTAGTTTCTGGTGTACAGCATAGTGATTCTGTTTTATATATATGTATATATAATATAATATAATTATATATATATATATTTAGCTTATTTTCTTAACCAATATACTAATAAAAAAGAGATGTTAAGATGATGCATTTCAGCCATGACTCAAAGACGATCCTTCCACAAAAAGGACTAAATAGAAAATTTGATTTAATTACCACCCCCCCAAAAAACCTTAAATAAATAAACAAATAAATAAATAAATAATAAAAAGTGGTGAACTTCGAAAAAAATCTGATAAAAAATTATCCAGTGAAAATTGTTCAAAGCAGGCATTCAACATCTAGTTGGTAACAACTTCACACACACAAGTATGTGAGTGACTCCATGGACCATGTAAGCCTTCTACAAGAAGGGGCCCACGTGGTTCCTTTAAGATCTGTCCAAGAGGACTACCCAGAGAGAGAAACTAGAGAAACTAGAGGTAAGACTGGATTCCTAAGAGCAGAGGAAGGAGTCAGTCATCAAACCAGAACAGAAATGTATCTGACCTTTCCAAAGGAACTCCCAGGGGAAAATCCTCAGAAATAGGGGAATTCTCCAAGGAAGCCATGAAATGCTCAGGACAGAGGTAGGGATAGGAATAGGGATGGGGGAGGGCACAGGGAGAGACTGCCAGCTTGAACACCCACAACTCCCAGAAGCACCAGCATCGGGTCGTGACTGTGCCAGTGCAGCAGCACCTTCTGTGTCACTTTTGATCTCCTCCTTCTCCAGGCACCAACCCCAAGTGCTCAGAAACAGCTGCGATGAGCAGGCTGGTGGAAGGAACATACAAGCTGAGATGGGGTCAGAGAGAAGATGCCAAGTCCCTTGTCCTTGCGGTAATCTCCCCACCTGTGGCGGGGGGAGGGGTCTAAATTTTAAACAAATCTCCAGGTTTTGAGTATTACCTGTTTTTGATGGTATGAATCGTGCTTACTGCTGAACTGAGCCCGGGTTCTGTGACTGAACTTGTCTCTAAGATGTTTTATGATTTAAGAATAAAGAGAACTGCTGTGGGGCCCCAGAGAAAGAAAAAGCCCCAGAGATAAATTTAAATGGAGAGAGGATATTAATACAAAGTTGTTTTAGGATTACACCCCCTGAGTTTCACTTGCTCAGCACAGGAGCTGCACTGACATCTGTGCTTCTGGCCAAGTGTGGACCCCAAGACTTGTCCATGTAGCGATTATTTTTGCCATCCCATTATTGCCCCTATATGCCTCACATATAACCCCTCTTTTTGCTCAGAAAATTCACAGCTGACACAGTTATCATTCACCTGCCAAAATGGTGTTTAAAGGAGGCTGACTTACAGTACTTGTTTTCAGGGAGCTATTTTTACTGTGAAGGCACAAGCCTTCTCTGAGTCGCCTACAAAATGTCATCCTTATCACAACTCAGTGGAAGTTGTGCTTTTCTATTATATGCATCACTTATGTGGAATTTATTTACTGGCTCTTATTCCAATTTTGATCCCACATACATATTTCGTCTTTATCACATAGACGTGTTCTATCTTTCCCAAATTAGATGGCATTCTCTTTGAGGGCAGGTACTCACACGTGTTCTTTTCCAAATTAATCTATAGCATCTGATAGAACTTTACTCATAAGGGCTCAAGAAGTAAGTCATGTCTGGAAACATTAGTTATAAGTGAGCAAACCATGCTCCATTTTGCAACCTCAAACATTTGTTTCTACTTCTGTATCAGCTGAATGCAGAACAAACCACTGTTTACCTTTATGCTAAAGGAAAGATTTCAAATAAAGCCTCATTTAGCTGTGCGCTTTGATTTAAAGCCTGTCACCTGTATATCAATAATCCTTCACGTGAAACCTCTGGAATGTGGAAGAGAAGGCAGTAAAGGACAGGAGAATAAAACTGAGTCTCATACTAGGAATTTACTGGTTAATAGTTTTTCCCTCAAAGGAGGGCAGATGCTCATATTTATATATTGCACATAAATTTACAATGTGACAGAAAAATAATCCTACTTGCACATTTATTTTTAATTTTGTTCAGTGTGCTTTGAGCTTCCTAAGCCAATTTCCAACAGTCATGTCCCTGCTAATGTTATGAGTGATGGTTGTCAGCCTTAAGCTTGCCTTATTACAGAGATCCTACCCGTGGTTTCTCTGCCCTGGTTGGCCCTCTGAGAAACAGAAACCTACAACTACCATTTATTAATTCCTTTTCATTCAACTGTTTATTCCACAAATGTATTTGAGCACATCCTCGGTCCCAGGCACTGTATCTTTAAAGTTCCAGAACTGCATTCCCCACACAGCTGTAGCCATTTTGAACACTATGCTCACCAGAGCATTGTCTCCATTTTCCTAAGAGACTGAACATCAAGTGATGGGATTGGAATGAGCCCCAATGAACACTGACACCTCCCCACATAACTCCTGCTAGAGTATTGCTTTTCTTTTATATTTGGCTCATCTTCGGCCCAAAACTCAACAACTACTTCAAGTTAAAGAAACATGATAGCAAAACTATCCACAAAACCAACTACGCTTCTTGGTTGCTTGTTATTTTGATAGAGCATTTGAACCTTGTGTACTGATACCAGTCGGCAGTGCAAGGGAGACTGGAGGAGGTTGGGGCAACATAATAGTAGATGAGAAAATAGAGCCAGAGTAGCGGAAACCAGCATGATCCTTTTGCAGCCCCCTCGGTTAATGAATATTCAAAAAGTTGAAATCTGCAATTATTTTGCCTTCACTCCATCTCACCTCAAAGTAAAGGGGAAAAAAATCAATACTGAAGAGACAAGAATTATCTCAAGAAGTAAATTCACAGTAAACAGTCTGCATCAAGTAAGGACAACGTGAATAAATGAGTTCTTTTGTTGGACAAAAGAAAACATAACACAACACTCCTTGAACTTAACTGGGATAGATAAAATACGAAGCTTTAAGTTCTGTGGAATAAATATGAGCAAGAAGAAAAGGAAAACTGAAAAAGTGTGGGAGCTCAAAAAGGTAAAGTAAAAGCAGGCCTTGTTCTAGGAAGGAGAGAATTTGGGAGTTAGTGCTTGAAGGAAGTGATGAATGTGTATAAGAGAAGGGGCAGTCGAGATGCCATGGAGGTGGGAATTAAGACCAAGCCACAGCAGCCTATAGTCTGGCTAGGCTGGAGCAGAGTCTAGATAAGGACAAATGGAATCAGAAAATTACATGTGGTCAACAAAGTCCAGGATTGGCACAAAGCATCATACCACCCTTAGACAGGAAATACAGCATACAGGTGGCAGAGAGAAAAAAACTGTTTCTTAAACAAAGTTTTATCCATACGGATCTCTATATAGGTGCCCATTTTCCAGGTGGCGTAGCTATTGATTTGCAAGTACACCTCAGTCTTTTTTCAGAATCTCCCAGTAGTGGGTGTGAAGTAAGAGAGGCAAAGGGAAAGATACGTTAGCTTTTAGAGGTAATAAGAGAGTTGGATTCCTTATAAAGAAGAAATCATTTTTATTTCACCCCAACTTATTATTTTAGTATCAACTTATTATCTTCTTGAAATAGCCACATTGTCTTGCATAAAAAGAAAGCATAAAGAACTAGTGTAACAATTACAAATAGCAATTGGTTTAACCCCACTCCCATTTTAATGACCAACCAAGTTTCTCTTGCATTCATGCCCTCAGTCTGCAATATCGCACAACTTGTGGGCATCATTTCCCATGTGACAGGTATTCATTTTCATTGTGAAGAAAATCAAGAAATAATCACTGATTTAATCAGATAGTGAAATTAGATTAGACCTTACAAGCCAGATATTTTCAGCCAGGTACTGACTTCTTGGTAGTCAGTACTTACGATTTATGGCTTATGACTGCTTTTATAAAACAAGAAAATGTAAACCATGTGAGAAACAATTCATTTCTTTATAGTTGAGCTGCATAACCCTTTGCCTCTGGAGATATTTACTATGTTGACATTTTCCTAAAAATTAATGATGATACCCCATTAAGTTTATTTCATGTAACTGCTGCAACATTATAGAACATATCACTATAAGCAAAAAATTGCTACTAATAAAACAATACTCTGCCATGAGGAATTAGGTTTCCTATAAGAATATAAGGTGTACACCAGACCAGATTGAGCTAGTTGGTAATAAATGCCCAAGTTGGATATAAAATACCTTGGTGATGGTCCTTTTCTTTTATTCCAGAATTTCACTATATTATTAAAAATTACCATTCTTTATATCTTATCTGGTTATATTTGACTTCTGTCTCAATATGGGACAAAGATGACTAAAAACAAATTTTGAAAAAAAATTACTTGGCTGTAAGTGATTATTTCTGGGTCATATGGGCCAGATAGTAGGGTTAATGACACCAGAGTCTGGACCCACTGTAGAGTCCTTTCCTGATGTAAGCCACACCCAGAGGTGGCAGCTTTCCATGTCATTTGGTAGATGAATATTCTACCAAAGTGTAGAATAAACTGCCTCCATATCTCAAAGACGTTTACGAAGAGTTGTTTTTCCTTCTTCGTGGTGGGATCTGGGAAATCTAATAATACATACTTTAGTTTGGAGGGAATGTTCTAGCATGTCCCAGATCACTCAACTTCTATAAAGTTCACTAATGTGATAGGTCCTTGAACCTTAATAGGCTTTTCTCTCACTCTCTGGGGCACATATGTATCACGAATGACATGAACATACTCGCCACATCTTGCTCATCTGAACCGTTTAACATGAGATCATTGGGCTATAAGAGAGGACAGAAGAGTTAACATCATCCCTGGGCAAGTCTGTAAATGTGTACTATTGGCTAGTCTATTTGAGTGGGCTCTCACACAGAATTTAGTCAGCAAGGGGTTTCCGGTCTTACATAATATATCCACGCTAGCCACTTCCTTAAGGCTTTTGATACCATCTTCCACCAACTACCACAGCAATTCTGTCATTTCTAGTTTACTTAGGGCAGACTACTTCTTTCCCCAAGTGACCAGTAACATAGAAACACTGCCTCACAGGGTCCTTGAAGGGTGGGAAATCCTTTATCACAGGAAAGCATTCCCAACTCAGTAAACTCTCCCTTGTCCAAATTTACATTCTTCTCCTTGATCCAGCATTCTCACATCCAGGCAAAACATACTTACCTGGATCCCACCAATACAACTTTGACTACGTCTTTCAGATCTTTCCATGTAAAAATTCCTTTTATCTGTTGGAAAACCCAGAACTTTCCCCAATAAATGCTGCATTTTCATCCTAACTATTGGTCTTATGGCCAAGAGAGGTGGTAAGGGTAAATCCTGGGTGGGGAGAGGGTCCATCTTGCTTTATTAGACAAGGTTTTTGGCACTTTATTTAAAGAAGTGTGGAGTGGGACACTTCTACAGATCCAGAATACCCATTTGGGGGATATGTGGTTCAATATTGCCAAAGGATTTGATTCAGATATCCAATCCCAAGGCTCAGAACCCCTTTCCTTCCCAACCAGAGTCAGAGCACAGCAAACTTGCCAGATTGAGAACTCAATCTTCTAAGAAGCTCTGTTACCTTTTTAATTAAGTCCTAGGCATTATCTTCAGCTTTTTCTATCCTCTGGCTGCAAGAAACAGTATCCTTTTGCCCACTTTGAAGGAGCCTTTCTGACTTTTACTGTTTACATTAAGTTGGTGATAAATCACTCCTCGTATTTCTTTCTCCAAAGTATAGCCTATACTCCTTAAGAGTTACAGGATTCCATATTCCATATAATTACTACATACCCTGAAGTTCTCAGGCCCCTACAATACTGCACTGCCAATGAACTTCTTTCCTGATTTTCCATGCCAGTCCACCACTGGTGAGAGTTCTAACCACTGCACTACAAAGGCATTCCAGAGGCTATCTGTACTCCACCCAGCACCAGTGATGGTGCCCTCATTAACAACCGTTCATCGATGACCTAGTTCCAACATCCCAATTTAACATCTGGATTTATTCCTCAGTGCACTCTAGGGAACAACTGTCTTGGATCAGGTGCCCTAAGAAATGGGCTCAGACACAGATCTGCATGCAGGAATTTTACTGGGGAGTGTTCTAACAAAAACAACAACCACAACACCTGTGAGGGAATGTCAGTTGCAGGACTGGGCGAGAAAAAAAAGTTGAACTGAGATGCAGCTGCAACAGAGGCTTTAAAGCTCATTCCACCAGGAGCTCAGAAGCTGAGAGGGCTCTTCAGAGGTACCCCCAGATTGAGGCAAGGGGATAAGCCCATGTCCTGTCATGTTGGCCAGTCATTTTATGTAGTCTCAGAATGTAACTGGCCTTTACAACAGCCACACTGGGTGTAAGATGACAAGGAAGTCAAAGCTAAAAACTGTCAACCAAGTTCAAAGGAGAAAACAAAGACCTTGGGAGATATTTAAGGCTGAGAAAATTAATCTCATGTGCCCTTTAAAAATTTTTCTTGAGGAAGCTTTTCAAAACAGAAAAGAGAAGATGTAAGATTCTAGCCCTAGAGAACATCAGAGAAAATTCAGAGATGAGAGATGAGCCACTGTCGGTACCAAACTGTAGTTCAGATCTGTGGTTCCTCCACAGTTACAAAGCCATCTCACTCTTGGTCATTGGAAGGACCAATGTGGAACTTTAATAAAATACTTCCTATTTGTAAATGTTTAATATTCCTAATGAAGACGTTACTTGTTCATTTAAATGTAAAAGCAAATGCAAATACTAATAGAGAAAAATGGTCAAAGGACATAAATTAGGTTCATGAACAAAAATATAAATGTTTACTAAATATGAAATGTTAAAACCTGTCAAGTTTTTTAAAAATATAAATTTTTTAAAACAACGAGACGTCACTTGGGTCTGATTTTCAAAGATTAAAAAGACTGAAAACACTTAGTGTTATGAAGGTGACCAGATATGGGTCTTCCCAGGCACTGCTGCTAAGGGTGCAAATGCTGTTAATAATCCCGGAGGGTGAGTAAGTTTAACAAAGTGCGAACCCCTTGAGTCAGCAATCAGCCGCGGGGATATTCATGGTAATTCTGTTTGTAATAGCAAGAAATGAGAAATAGCGTAATAACCAAAAAGAGGGATGAATACATAAATTATTCTATAGAATTACAAGATAAATACTATACTGCTAATAACAAAGGCATTGTAGAAAAATAAGTAATGTCATAGTAATAGCTGGTATTCTATTTTTAAGAAAACAAGATTATTGAGTAATAAGTAGTTTGTAGACCAATAATGTAATTGTATATACTATGGGGTTTCTATTCTGCACATAGGACTGAGAAGGTTTCATACGCATGCTTGTGTGTAGGGAGAGATGACTGGAAAAAGAAGTCAGGAAAAGAATGTCTGGGGGAAAAAAGTTGAGGACTCAGGCATAAACCAATTTAATTCCACCTTGTGACAAGGGAATATGCAAGCATGAAGGCAGTATCTTACTAGTGAATTTTTGTCTTTTGGTTTGGCTAATGAGCAAAGATGACTGATTCTGTGATATTCTTGGGGTAAAAAAGTTGCTATTTTGGCCCCAAGTGACACAGTTGAGGAGACAACTGTCTCATTTAAACACAGATCCCAGCCTCGCCTTGGCACCCTGGGGATTGACGACTTCCATTTGTTTACAAACCCATTCAATTTACAAGCATTTATTGAGCCACGACTTCATGACAGTCCCTGGTTATGCTGCTGGGAATATAAAAGTGAATAAAACATATTTTCCACTTTTGGACAAGAAACAATTACCAGGTAAAAAAAATATATACATAATATATAATATAGCTATATAAAATATATTATATAATTATAATATATATTATATACAGTCATATTATATTATATATAACTATACCATGTTATATTAAATACCATAATATGTAAAAACATTATATAGTAGATTCTAACATATTATATAGTGATACATAATGAAAAATATCATGAAAAAATAAATTGGAGAGGAACAGTATGGTAGTAAAGGGCCAGATTTAGTGGTAGAACACAGGGAAATTTTAAGAGATTTGAATGAAGAGAGAGAGAGTGAGCCCTACAGATACCTGGAGAGCATGCCAGCCTGAGGGGAAAATACAGGTGAAGGAGACCTTGGCAGCCGGGGGAACTGTGCAGAGACTGGGGCTAAAGGGCACAAACCACGAGAGGAAGCAGAGGGGCTCAGAGCGGAAGCCTCGTGAAAGCAAGTGAAATGATCTTATGCGGGTTTAAAGAAAAAAAAAAAATCATTCTCCCTGTTTTGTGCAGAATAGAAAGCAGGGAGACTAAGGCGCTCTTAAATCCAGAGGTGATGCTAGATTATATTAGAGGGGTCAGGATTTACCTAGAGTTTGTATTATGAAAGAAGGAGGAAAAAAAAATCAGTGATGTCAATCCAGGTTTTGGCCTGGGCTGTCAGAAGAACAAAATCCCAAAAGAAAACCTATGGCCTCGTCATTTCCATGAAGGCCACCATCAGCAGCGATAACACTAAAACACCCTAAAATGAACTTCTCAGGCCCAGACACCAGATCAGAACCTAAGAGAGGAAAACATGGTAGATGCATCATGCTGGTACCTGCTGACAGACTGGTTTGTGAACAATTGTAAGGAACCTTTTGGAGGCTTTTACAACAGAGCAGTTTGGGGAAAAGTGTGGTTAGGTTTTGTGGTCTAGTACAGAGATAGACAGATACATAAATGGACGGATGGATAGATGAAAGAGGGAAAGATTGTACAGAGAAAGGTGGAGAGAAACTGTGTGTGCATGGATAAAAAGCAAAAGAGAGAATAAGAATAAATACATTCTAAAATGTTAATGGTGGATGTTTTTTGTTTACATTTTTCCTCAGTGCCCAGGTATTAATATTATTAAGTAAGATAAAAGGAAAATGTATCATTTTAAAAAGCAGAGGTGGAGAGAAGAGTGGCCTTGCCTCGTCCCACATCTCCTAGGAGAATTAAATCACTCTTTCACGTTCCCATATAACTCAATAATCCCTTGCTCTTTTATGTGGACACCAAGGCCTAGTAGCAAAATGAATGCAACCATCATTCCAAGAAAGGGCCCTAAAATTGGAAAAGCATCCCTGCATTATTCTGTCTAAAATTTTTAAAATCCTCTGATTCTCAAGAGTCTGTCAGTTGTGACATTTAATGTCTCTACTTCGTCTTGGATGTACCATTCTCTTCCTCCAAGTACACAGGTTGTCTGGCCTGCAGTCGGAGGCCAGTGAGCCACAAGGGAAGCAGGGCAATACTCAGTTCTCAGAACACAAGTGCGTGGGCATCAGAGGGGTGGCTGTAGCATGTGTTAGCAGCCACCCAGTTAAACTCAAGGTGAAGAAGAACAAAAAGAAAGCCTAGCCCAGGGAGTCACTCCTGCTATGTCTACTACCTCTCACTTTGCTATTGGACAGTTGGGAACAGAGCTCTGAGAGTTAAGGAAAACAGGCCTGTTTTCAGTAAAGAGAAACCAGAAAGCCACAGGTGGAATTTGTTTCACACTCTCTCTCCCAGTAGAACCATCAGGCTGTCCCTTGTGGGGCAACACATAGGAGCCAAGGGTCCTTGTGAGTCTACAACTGGGGTGGTGGGTCTACAGCCGGGGTGCGGACTCTCCCAGGCCCGGAGAGGATGACAACATGCCCAGAAACATGGGGATGTCTTTGTTGTTGTCTTCCTTACAGGACTTTTTGAACCTACTAGAAGAGCTGGAAAATGTTATTCTCATTTATATAAATGTATATTTCTGAAGCCCTGCAATGTTATTTGTTTCAGTGATTTTCTTTCACTAGCAATGAAATCCATGGGTTGATTATAGGCTATGTCTGTAACAAAATTGAAAGGATTTCTTTTTATCCATTTTGCATTTGTATGCCTTTTCAGTTCCATCCGGAGTCCCCCTCGGTTCTATTCTGGGAGCAAGGTGAGTAACAGTTTCAGCTTTTCATTTGTAAGAAGAAAATCTCCACAGGTTGAAGGGTTCACTGGATACTTAAATTGATACCCTCATTGTGGTTATATTAAGCTATGCAAATCTCTCCATAATGCAACATGAAAATGCATTTTAAAAGCACATGCCAATGTATAGAGAGTCTTAGGTTTTACTCATCTTAGGAAGCACATAATATTCTTAACAGCTGGTCACATTTATATGAAATTTGAACACGCTTTGCATGGAGGTTATAGTTGATAATGTTACCTTATTCCACAGTCTTTTGAACCTGTCTTATCTCTTTCTGCCAAAATGGTGATCTGGAAAGCTAAAGGTAATATAGATTTTACTTAAATCACTATGGAAACTCAATAATTGCTGAGAAAAATAACCTTACTAATAAATTGGGTATTTTGTGGGCGAAAGAGTGCTTTTAAACCTACAGGCAAAGTTGGTAAATTAATTAAGACTCAATATTTATTCCAAGCAACCTGATGACTCTTCTCTTTGCTCCCTGAGGGAGAGGACCGTGCATTAGTCTATTTTACCGGACTGCCTAGATTACTAATTGCTTAAGAAATAATAATTATATAGATTATTGGATGGACAAATGAATGGTACAGACAGAGTACAATGAAATCATGAATGATTTAGGGATAGGATGATGAATGAGTGATGAGTACTTGTGAATCCAGCACATCATAGTTTTCAGTGTAGAAGATCATTCTTTTCTCGCTCCCTTATCTAGGGAAGAAGGTAAAAGGCACAGAAAGACATCTCAGTCCTGATTGGGAAATCCTTAGTCTTATCAATCTCCCAGGGATCTCAAGCGAGTGTTCAAGCAAATATTTAACACCAGTCCCAAAGCAACAAATGAGGAATACCCCTCAAAATGATATGGTTTGGGTAAAAAAAAAGTAATTAGTTGGATAATCCAAATAAAAGACCATTGTTAGCTATCAGTCAAAAGAGGGAGGGAAGAGAAGGATGAAGGAGAGAAAACAGGGGTCTTCTGAGGAAACACCTAAAAACAGAATTACATATGAGAAAAAGCTCTGTGGTTACAGGAGAATACATTTCTTCACTACTCGTAAGTTAGAGTTTTAAACAGCTGAACACTTCAAGACCATGTGTGTTTACTTTTTCTCTCCTCATAGGCAAACACAACAAAACAAAATGTTCTTTCTTCGTAAAATAAATTCTAACCTTGGGATCTTGTGATGTTTTACAGGAGGCGATGAGAGTTGACAAAGTTAAAATATACAGTTCAGAGACTTTAGAGGTTCAAAAATGATTGGTTCTTTGGGAACGGTACCTCCTAAATGAACCACCATTTAATTGGAAACAGAAAATGTCATTGTTAAAAGTTACAACAGACCTGCTCCTCTAGGCACGTGTGTTCAAGTGTTATTCGCACATACTTAGCAGGCTCTCTGGTGAGCTTGGTGTGGCCGTGTCCCTGCCCCCCTTCCTCCCTTGGCATGTGGCATGTACTTGAGCTATAAATCTGTCCTTAAAATTTTAAAACCTAAGCGTCATGTTCATAATAATAGCTCCTTTATTTCCACATTTACTGGGTGAGAGAAAGTAGGTCTTCAAAATAGTGAAACCAAAGCATAGTATTGATTACTTCATATACAAACCTTATTCTTTTATTTCAAGCAAAATCTAAATGTTTTACAAAGGGAAGTCCTGCAGACATCGGTGGTCAATTGGCAGAAGATCAATCAGAGAGAAACAGGGATATTTAAATGGCAGCAAACCAATAGCAGGTGAGGTTTTTGTAATTTGTTGGGGTTTTTTGTTTGTTTTTTTCAGGGAGGAATTACAGAGCAAGGAACAAAGAGAAGATCAGGTCTTAAACTTTAAACTCCTGGGCTGAAATCATGGGATCTCCATCACATCACAGTGTCTCCCCTTGTTCCAGATATCCATTGCTGCGTAACAACCATTCCAAAATTTACTGGAGTAAAACTATAAGCATTTCATGATGCCCACAATTTTGTGGATCAGGGATTTGAGTGAGGCACAGTGTGGAATGGCTAATCTTTGCTGCACAAGGTCTGGGGTCTCAGCTAAGGTGGCTTGGGTGGCTGAAGTTGGCTGGGCCTTCTCAACTGGGTCACTTCTTTGGGGTCTTGGTCCAGCCTAGTAAGTGGCTTCACTGATTCCACTTAAGTGGGGCTTCTTACATAGAGGCTGGCTGCCCCAAGAACAAACATTTTAGGAGCAGTTTGACCTAGTCTTAGAAATTCTAGAACATCACTTCTACCCCCAATCTATTGGTCAACCAAATCACTAAGACAAGATCAGATTCAAGAAGATGCACATCTCAAATGGAAAAGTAAGATATGTGGCCATCTTCAATGTACCACACCCCTCCCTCACAGTATAATCCCATACAATTTTTAAAGCTTTATAACATTCTTTTGTTTTAATTGTTTTTAAGGTAGAAGAAAAATATGTGGCATAATCAAACCAAAAGATTCATTACCTTCCATTTTAAGAATATTCTCACCCTGATGGTTCCTACTGAAATGGGGAAAAGATAATTATTGGTAAGGCTGGTTGTCTAGTCAACATGTTTACTTTACAAGATATAAGTATAAATACGATGGAACGCAAAATCAAGTGTATAAATCTAGCATATTTTAATCCACCTAAAAATGTAAAGATCATTATTCTACGGTAATTGTGACCTTCCAACTTTCTATGTTTTCCCTCATTCAGAACGCTCTGGGCTTATCTAGTAAAAGGGTCTGTAATTTCTTCTTTTAGGATGTATCTTTTAGGATGTATCTAAATGTGCTGTGATTAAAGGGGTTGTGCCTCAAATGTGTTCTAATTCAGCTGTATCCGTGATTTTTGCAATTGGGCTCTTATGAACTCTGACAATAAGTAAAAGCTTGCATGGAAATTATACATATTGAGCTTTTAGTCTGTGCCAGGAAATATTTTAAGCACTTAATACCTATTAATTTATTTAAATCTCAAAAATGGCTCTAGGAGGTGAATAGTGGTATTACCTCCATTTAACAAATAAGATTTCTAAAACACAGCAAAGACCTTGCCTAAGACCACAAAGCCAACAACAGGCAGTTCTGGGATTCAAATTCAGACAGCTAGCTTTCCCCATTGTTCTAACCACCATGGTACACTGGGTAAGCTGTTCGGGTATTCCCAAAAGTTACAGCTGGAGACAAAATGACCTAATTTCTTTCGCTGTGATGTGTTCTGTATCTAAAATTCTGAGGGACAAATTCCTTACTTTGTCTCTGTAACCTAAAACCAGTCACAGACAGAAAATATAATACAGTACATTTTGTATTGTTTCTAAGTAAGGGAGTAGTGAGACAAGTATTAGGTTTTTTGGCCATCTGTACTTAGAGCCACCTGACCTGGATTTAGCATTAAAATCCTGCTGGGCATTAGGGACCCATTCATGCTAGATATTGTTATTTATATTCAGTTTCTCCAAGAAATGAAGAATAATCCTCATAAATAAGTGTCGAGGATTTTAAGAGCCTACACTTTCTGTTGACATATACACACAACGGAAGGCACGGGTCACTGTATTGAGCTAAAAGCACAAGGTGACTTTGACCATTTCTAGTGCGTCCCTGGACAGATCCCCGTTATCATTAGCAGACTACGCGTATAGAAGGGCAACTCTCAAATGGATGATTTTAGTAGAAGATTAAATAAAGCGCCATCGGATACAGTTCTAGATGACCGGGTAATGGACCAGACTGCACGAATGTCAGTATTAGCGTGGGCCTTTCAGTAGGTGCAGAAGTGTTTGTCATCTCCCCTTCTGAGAAGATGCAAGAAAAGTAACAACAGAATGAAAATCAGGAAAGCCACATCAGGACAGACATTGGCCAAAGACTGAATGGGAAACCAGAGACGTGTAGACGCAGGGCATGGAGAGCAGTGAGGGTGAACAGGGAACTCTCACGATTTGGGGGTTCTGAGAACAGTAGGAGGGTTCTCTGTGATCATCTTGCCTATTGTCATTTGTCACATCATCAGAGGGCAGGTGTGGGGCTTTCCCAAAGTCCATAGGCTCCTATAATTAATTGCTCCAGAACTACATCCCTCAGAGGGCCCTGTGGGACAGCTGAGAGATGCTAGCGTGGCATCTTTAGTGGTAACTTTCGTGGCAACCTTAGAACAAGGCCATAATGCTTTAGAAGGCTAATCTTAATCATCATTAATATTTATGTCTGGTGAGTTACTTTCCTTGAACAGAAAACCAGATCTAAACATCTAGGACCTTCTCTTCCTGGGTCAAAAAAAACAAACAAAAAAAACAAAAACAAAAACAAACCTCTGGATAAAACAACTCTCTAACATCCCTTTCTGAGATAAGAATTCTCATTTTTCTAATTTTCTCTTTGGGCTTGAGCCTTCTTGGTGTACACCTCATGGAGCTTCAAAACTTTCATAATCAAGTCTTATCCACTCAGCTGAAGAGTAAATAGGGGCTTAAGCTCACTCATTATAAATTCAGTTAATACTGGAATTCTGGAAGCTGCAGCCTCTTTGGGGAACCTAAGTGGGTAGAATGCATATATTTCACTTTGTGCCTTTTATTTTCTGAGTTTAAAAATAAAGAACTTACTTTTTATACTGCTTTATTTTAGCCTCTCTAACTTGAACCATTTTCTTTGCCCTTTTATTGAAGCCAATGGGGCATTGCAAATTATCATTGTACTACTGAGTCAGTAATAGCCACAGAGTTTTAAAAAGCATTATTAAAGGAACTAATCTGAATGCACATCAACTACTCTTCTCATTTGAATAATACGGCCATGTAATTTTTTAAACTGTATTAAAATGCCCAGTTTAAATTACAGAATACAGTTCCATTTATGAGGCTCTAATGGGAGTGTCTGCAGCAGGATTTGGTTTTTATAATGCTTCGGAAATAAATTACAAAAGAAAATAATTAATAAACAAATTCTTAACCAAGATTTTAAATTTATGTGCTGATGGAATTTCTTTAAAAGTATTATATTTCAAAGATTATCACAATTTTCTATGCATTCTAGCCACAGCAGAGCGGGGTCTCTTTTCTCTGTTGCTTCAACAATCCCCAAACAGGAGAAGACAACAATAACCAGCATGTATTTGCTTCATTTAGATGGGTGGTACTATGCCCTGTGCTTTAAATTATCTTAGTTAGTCTTCCAAACAACCCTGAAATGAATTACTTGTATCTCTCTCTGCTTTATACTCACCTACCCGTCCCACCACTTAAATGTCACCCTAATCCTCGGGGTAACCTTGAATGCTAAGAAACAGTTTGAACTCTATTCTGAAGTCACCAGGTTGATAGTAAAAGTTTGGGGATTCTGTAGTGATACAACCAGAACAGAGCTCCAGGAGGATAAATCTGAGATTCAACAGTCAGACGCAATTTCGACTGCAGGGACCGTTAGGTAGAAAGCCCAACAAGGGCCATTGCAATGGTTGAATTATGACATAATGAGCCCTGCAACTCTGGGAGAGTGAGGACAAGGGAGGAAGCAGTGACGAATGAACTATGGGGGCATTAGTGCCTGGACCGGAGGGGCCTGTGAAAGAGAGAAGGCTAGATGAATGGACTCTGTAATGAAAGGTGAGAGTGTTAACAGAAATAGTGTGGATGAGTAAGACAGAAGATGGCGGTGAGACTACTTTTAGATACACTGGTGTAAAGTTGTTGTAAAACCTGCAGGTAGAAAGGCCTGGCTTTCCTTTTTGACCAGAAGAGTGAAATGAAAACACTGTTACTTATGAAGGCAAATCAGGGAAGGAAAAAGGGAAAGACAAAGAGAGGAGGGAAGAGATGTGGGTGACAGGGGACTGTCTCCTACTTTACTATGTACAAGGGAAGGGTCTCCATCTTTTCTGCACTGTCAGAGCATCTGCTGTTCAAAAAGAAAAAAAAAAAAAAGGGATGTGACTTTATCAAATCACCCAGTAGGACGGCCCTTTCAACAAATCAAATGAATAATTAAAACTCTCTGGAAACCACAGTCAGAGGGGCACAGAACACCCCTTATCATTTACTTTAACCACATACATCCGCATCAGTTCAAAATAAAAAAAGAAGAAAGGGAAGGAGGGAAGGAGGGAGGGAGGGGAGGGAAAAAAAGGAAGAAAGAAAACAACAGGAAAGAAAGAAAAACCTGTTTTCCTTTGGCTTTGCTGCGAAATTAGTGGCAAATTGGATTTGTTAACTCTTGTGGAGTTCACAGTAGGGCTTAGGAGAAAGCACATAATTTGCATATTTCTTTCCCATGTGTGTAGATATCTAATCTTTCAGTACACTGCCACTTATTTTTATGTTTTCTACTAATTGATACTCAGGATGATACTGAAATGGGCAAGGTTACTTGATTACAATTCAATATCTATTTTTAAGGCATTCCTTTAGTAAGATACCTATGGGGTAAGTAGGATCCCTTGATTGCTGCTGGGTTTCCCACACAGACAGGTGACACGTACACCTACTCAAAAGAAAACCAGCCCCCACCTTCACCTCAGGCTTCTTTCCTCCAGGGACCCTCTGTGACTATGAGGAATGTCTGGTTTCTTGGCAGAACTACTTTTTTCTTTCCCATCCAAGATACAGATTTCCAATGCTCTGTTTTCTTTGGTACTTTGTATGTCTTAGAATGAAATTACCAGCTTCTGGAGCCATTTTGAAACTCACTGTCAAATATTAACATTTTGAGATTGGTGAACAACCACAAATATTTACCCAGCAGCTATCGAATCCTTTGCACCTTCTAAACACGATGATGTGATAAAGAAAGCTCATTCGATCCAATTCTGCAATTTTTTGTCTGCTTGGGTTTCCTAATATAAATTTAAATGTCGATTATGTAGGCACTAAAATGAGATTAAAATGAAGCAAAGACCAGAGTAACTATGCAGAGAACTTAGACCTCAAATGCAGGTGTTTGAGGCAAAAGTGAGAGTGATCTTTTATTCCCAGAAGGTTCAGTGGTTTTTGGAGTTTTTTTTTTTTTTTTTTTTTTTTTGAAGTGATCTAAGAATACTCTCAACTTTTCTGCATACCACCTGAATGACTATCTCATCAGTGGGCTCATTCAGGTATCCAGTTTTTTTCCTCAACTATGAACTCCCCTCATGAAAAAAACAGAGTGACAGGATAGAATTTAAATATTTCTTTCTCTGAGAAAGTTCTGCATAGGCAGCATGGAATGGTGGAAAGAACACTAGTACGGGAATTCTTTTTTAAAAAAGCTGAATATTAATCCCAGCTCTGCCCTACAAGCAGTTCGTCATTGTTCATCCCCTCAGCAAACACCTGTTGAGCACCTGTAATATTGCAGGCATTGTGTTAAGCTCTGGAGGTGGGAAGATGTAAAAACAGTTCCTAACACTAGGAAAAGTGGATGTGCACTCGGGTGCTATTCACTGCGTTGAGCTTTAGAGTGAAGATACACACACACAGACACAGGAATGAGATAAAGCCCCTCAAAGACTGTCCCTGAAGAAAGAGGGAACATTTTGGCTGAGATCTAAAAAGAGAGTAGAGGTCTTAATATCTTCCCTCCCATCATCTGTAAAATGAGAGGCATGTGTTTCTCCTACGACTGTTTCAAGGGGGTTATTCTGCATAACACACAAGTCAAGGGACCTAGTCCAAGGTCTGGCACTGAGTTGGTTCTTCCATAACTTTCCTTTTCGCTAATCTGGCTGAGAAGTCTCTGTGTTCAGTCCACTTACGCATTTTCTATAGCTTTCTTCCCATCTGAAACGGACTTTGATAAAGTCCAATGGAAGATTCTAAGTTTCCCTGATGTTTTGCTTTGAGTTTTTCTAGTTAGTTGGTATGTATACCTCTTCCGCCTCCCCCAGCCAGACAGTAAGTTGCTACAGGACCAAGCCCACACCATATGCTTCCTTAGTATCCCCCTTACTGCTTAGCATGATGCCTGTACACAGTAGGAGTTTGATTAGCGCTTAAGAAGGAAGAAAAGCAGGGGCAGGAATGAGGCTTGTTCTCAAACTGTATTGAACTGGATCAACAAGTTGACTAGATGTAAATAGCAAACAACAACAAATGTTTCAAAGCTGAAAACATGTTATGACCAGCAAACAGTAACACTCAGCCTGAAAAACGAATTCTCTGTTGACTGCCATTTTTGCTGATTGGGATCTTTAAAAGTCAGACTTCTTAGCATGCAGGTTTACAATTATGCTCTGAGCTCCGAGCCTTGTAATGTCCTGTCATTTTACCTCTAGGGACTTATGTCTGACTCTAGCTAGTAAGTGCCTGTAGGGCAGAATGGCAGTGCCGTTCTTTCGTGTTTCACCAGCAGATGATGGTGGTATTATTATTTCCACAATCAGTGTGGTGATGGTTGTTTGAACCTCACCACGTCTAATAGAGAAAAAAATAAAGGAATATTTGAAAACTCCATGTATCGTGTTTAGCATCATTATTGCCATCTTTATGGCAAGCGCTTTGACATTTAAGTGAGTTTCCATTTACAATATTGCCACCATAATCTCCTCATTTTGTAATTGCTTTTGGATACTTATAAGGTTTAATTTCTGATATTACCTCTCAATAAAAAAAAAGAAGTCATGTATTAGATTTATGGAAAATTATCCTGGGGATTTTAGATTGTTACTTTAACGTTGGAAGAGCTCAGTACAGCAGTAGGTCCTTCTGTCAGCAGCTATGGCCTGCATGAGTTACACGAATTTCTTGGGCTATACAGCTGTGGGAACTAATTGTATTCTGGGGGTAGCAACTCCTGTCTTGGGGTTGTAGAATAAATGCATAATGAAGTATTCTGAAATAAGCAGCTTATCTGGCTCCTTCTGACTCTGGAGTGGAGACAGGACATCTGCCCCAGCGCACTTTCCCCTTCTGGAGCCCTGACAGAGAGCACCACTCAAGTGTGGGGTTTCCACTTGCATGTCAGCCAACTAAGGAATACATTTGAGAGGGCAGCCAACCAAGACAGTGCCATCTGACAGCTTTGTTCCCACGTGATGGATTGGCCAGGAGATTAGCAAGGCAGAGATCAGACATGGTCTAAACATCCAGCTATAGGACTTGGTGTTTAGGAAGGGGAAAAATTTCTTCTGTTTGGCCAATGGATTGGAACCCAATATAGAGACAGGTTTTTTTTCCCCCTTTCAAAAACATTCTTAAATTAACATTATAATGGTTTCTGAGCAGCCTTACGAAGCCTAGATCTTTCTTCCAACTGAAACCATTCTGCTTCATCATCTATATCCACTGCAAAAAAACTATGTCCAAGCCCCTGCAATGCTATAGGGTTCTCCTGAGGATAGCTTACTCGTCTTTTGTATCTAATGATCCATACTTAGCTACTTCCCGGGCCTAATATGAGTATTGTCTTAACTTACCAAAAGCTGAGTTAGTTGGTATTCAGTTTATTCTGGATCATAAAATATGACTTCTGAGGACACCAAAAATAAGGAGTCGAAGGCAGAAATCTGAGTAACTAAGACTTTTTTCTTCTTGCATAGTTCTGCAGTAAGTCCTATAGAGTTTTTCCCTGCAATCTGGCTTCTCTCTGCATGACAATCTGTGTGCTCAGTTCTGTAAATAGGAATGTTATGGATCAAACAAGTTATGTAAATACACCTTTGCTTTCAATGTTGAGAAACTAAATTTAACAAACTTTGGGAAGGAACAAAAGAGGAGGTGTGTGACATGATGAAGTAAAAGAAATGTTCCTAAATGAATAAAAATCAAGTAACTATTTGCCTAAAACAGGATATCCACAGCAATTTGGGAGCCTGGACCATGATGAACTTCAATAAATCAATTTGTTTGCCTGACTTGAGCATCTGATCCCTGTTAGACGTTAGAAGAAATCTAGCAAGACAATGGAAGAAACAACGTAATGTTGCCAGTTAGTAGTTTTCTAACAGCCTTGGAGTTTTAAAAAAATCATTCCTGCTTTTCAGTTAATATTTTAAGGATTATAAGTATAATCTGTTGATCATCTATTCAATAATTTACATGTAGATCATAGTGAAAACGTTCTGCAACTACCGTTGAGACGGGGTATCTTTACATTTCAGTGAAAAACTAAAGAAAAACCCTGTAGCTTTCAGCTGTCAGTTCAGAGGAAGTTTCCTTGAGTTTCTGAGGCCGGCAGACGACTATCTCCTCTGCCTGTCCATTTCTATAGCAGCTTTGTTGTGTTTCATGATGATAGTCTCACCCCCTTGAGACGAGCCATAGGAAAGCTACAATAGAAGCATTATTTGTATTGTTTGGCTTTGTATGAGACACACATTGGGAAACCACTACTTCGTGGAACAGCATTTGCAGGAGGTCTCCAGGGGGCACCTCTTACCAATCTCGCTGTCTCAACCCAAGGCTGAATGACAATAAAGAATGGGAAAAATTAAAAGGAAAGGTGCTTTAATTGAACCTGTATTTGTGGAAATGTGATATAAACCTAGAAAACACCTTTCTTAGTTCCTGGAATGAGAAAGAGGGCTTCTCCAGAGACCGGCTGCAATGAGAGCCAAATCATTACAGGATAAAACAAATGCCCCCCATTAGCTGAAGATGTACTTCAAAAATTCTTCTTCGAGAAAATGTTTATTCTTCCACCGACAAATAAAATAAGGTAATGGAAAAATATAAAATAAAACAGAGAAAGATCTAAAACAAGTCAACAAATTTTCTCAGTAAAAGGCCTTCCAGGGCACAACTACTCAGCTCTGCAGTTACAGCGAGAATGGAGCCACCGGTAACAATGTGAGCAAGTGGGCATGGCGATGTTTCAGTCAAATTTTATTTATAAGAGGGTTTGACCCAGGGAGCTACAGTTTACTGACCACCGATCTATTTTCCAATCCAGCTCCTCACTCTAAAGTTGAGGAAAGCCTAAAGTAAGTAAGTGAGTCGTCAGGTCTAAAATTCAGGTCTTCTGAGGTTGAGTCTTTTCCCACAGTGTCATGGTCACAATGCTCCCATGTCAAATGATGCTTGCAAAATTGGGAGGTTAACACAGAACACCTGGGAGGTCTGCTGCCTCTGAGTATTTATTCCTCCAGAACCATGTGAGGAATATCATCCTCTCCCCACTTACTAACAAAATGACTTGCAGCTTAGGTGTGGTGGAAAAAAAGAGTGTATTTGGAATCAAAAGTTTTGAATGTGCACCATCATGGGTCTGATTCACCAGCGGTGTGTGCTCGGGCACATCAGGATGTTCATGGCTTTCATTTTCCTTATCTCTAAGTGTCAATATTTAACTCAACAGGAATCTTGTCAGGATCAAATGAGAAAATTTGCCTAAATAGCCTTTATTAATTACAGAGGACTACTAAAATTGAGCTATGTCAATATATCAATAAAATATAGAGTTAAATGAATGGCTGCCTTCAGGTAAGCTGTGATCAATGGATTATGGGATGGGTTGTGATAGGCAAACACAAGTCCCATGTGTGCATAAAACACTTGCTTTTACGCTACTTAACACCTCCAGATTATAGCACTTAGTCTTGATAAGCACACTTGTAAATATATTATAAAGAGTGTAATAAACTGTATCTCCAATCATGGGGGTGTCAAGATAGAATACTAATTTTTTAAAAAACTACTAAAATTATACACTCTGTTAGGTTAAAGAATAAATAGCCTTTTTATATTTGAAAGAACGTCTGTCACTATGCCTCTCAACTTGGGGCACAAATCAGTAGTCCTATATTCACAAATTACTCGCTGAACCAGGGTGTGTAGGAAACTTCCCAGGGCTGGCTGATAAGAATTTCCGAATGCTTCTGGCCCCTCATAGTTCACAAACATTTGCTTCTCTAAGGTCACAGTCAAACCAGAGCATGGCTCACTTCCTTGAGAGGTGCTCTATAAGGACGTTGTGGGATAGTGAAAGAAAGGACAGCATTGCTCTATGACCTGTTTTTGGTTGTCTCTTTGTGCTGATTGTGATAACTTGCTTTAGGGAGCATTCTAGAGTCTATTGATTTGTTTGCTTTGATTCAACAGTCTTTTTAGAGCTACTCTTATCGTTCATTTTTGTTCTGTAACACCAAAAAAGACATCAAATCTATTATAATTAAAAACAAACTTTTTTTTTTTGAAGAAATATTTTTACTGCCCATTGCTTCCAATAGTGTCTGAAATCTACTGGCCTAAACATTATGGGTCATTGCAATTCTGAAAGCCAGTCAACTCCCAGCCTGACCCAATCACAATCAGTCTAGAGGCATCCTCGGTATGTGAAGTCTGTAAGGATGGGGAAGTGGTGCTAGGGAAAAAGGAGGGAGTGGAAGGCAAAGCAGAAAAGGCATGGAAGACACCCTATATTCACTCAAGCCCAGCAACGTCTGTAAGACAGAGCACAAATTCATGGAACCACGTATAACACACTGGAGTAAAGAGCCCTGGTCTACTTCCAAATATACCACTAATGTTCTGGGTGCCTTTGTGCAAATCACTTTACTCTCTGGGTCTCCATTTCCTCACCCTTACTTGTAGAGAGTATGAACTGCATATCCAGTCTCCTACCTTTACTGTTTTACAGATTCATGACTCCAGGTATTTCCATAGGGATTTAGTAGAATCGTTACATAAAGTAAAATGGGGAGCTTCTCCTCTGCACATCACAGTGTGAGAAAAGCGAGTGCTTGGGCTTACTGCCCTGAGTCCTGCAGTCTCTTCCTTAACACAGACCTGAGCTATCTAACGACTCTATAATGAATACACAGAGGCTCAGGCTGGATTTATTGAGAGTTGTCTTTCCCAGAGCTTCCTTCATTCCAAAGAAGAGATAACCCCTTCTTGGTGCCTGGAACTATGTTCCCGCCTCTCCCATCTCTAATGGAATGTTCTAGGTAAAATGCTGTGTGTGCTCTGATTGCCTGTGCAGTGGGGTTTGCAGACAAAATACTGACCTTGTTAAATCATGAACCTCGAAAAGCAGTCCATGAAAAACAGTATAGTTTATATTTAGAATCATGGCTTTATATCTTATAGATAACAGATTATCCAGATGAAATACATCTTTATGTCAATGAAGAAAGCAACAGATGATGTGTACTTACGCGGTTTATTACATAATCTAAACACTCGGAAACTGGAATAGACTCATCATCAAACAACCCTTATCGAGCAGTGGTTCTCAACTCTGATCCACAATACAATCAGGTTTTAATTTTCACAAGGACCAGGGTCCCTCCCCTCACAATTAAATTGGGACCTTGTGCTTAAAAATAGATCAAGAAAAACATTTGTAGGCCCCTCACTTTCCATACATAAGTCTTCCTTCCCTCATTAGCACATATTCCAGTAGGGGAATACATTTGATTTCATTTTTCAAGTTTTCATTGAATTATAAGGAGCTCGGAAGGACATGGCCACTGGCAATTATCATTTTTGGAAGGATGATGTTGCCTGAAAAAAAGGCAGTCGTGGAAGCTGCTCCAGGTGGCCTCTGAGACCTCCGGAGATTGCCTCACTTCTCACCAACCCGTGTTTTACCATCTGTAAAAAGAAGTCAACGTTTGCCTTTGACCACCCCAGAAGAATGATCTGAGTAAAAATATAATTAAACATGTGAGTTCCTAGGAGTCCTTTTCATAAGGAAGGCATGATGTTAAAATTAAGACATCGTGATACTTACTGTGGTTGTCACTATGACTGTTACTTCCCTGTTGTACTACAATGTCCCTGTCACTCTGTTAACAATCTTCTTGGGACCAAAAGTGACAGGTGTAAAATGAATTTTTTTTAATGTCATACTTGCTTTGTCTTATAAAGAAAAGTCTATGAGGACCTCAGAGAAGGCCAAGAATACAGAAATTCCTGTAAGCCAAGTCCCTGGAACCTCAGATCCACTGCACACACTCATTATTTCAGTTTCTCCACCCCTTCAATTACCATGTCGTTTCATTCAAATATAATGTAAAGCTTCAGCTGATTTAAATAGTGTTATAAAACACTGGAGGGGCTCTCTTAGAGCACTCAATTGTGCCAGCCTTCCCAGAAACCAGAACTGTCTCTATCTTGCTTCTAGAGGACAAGCCCCGTTTCACATCTGCCTCTTAGAGAGTCATGTTTATGTACACAGTAGTAAATGTTGCTGTGCCACTGGACGACTCTATTTTCAGAGTCTGAAGCCCTTTTTTCCTTCTAGGTACAATGAGAGAAAACTGGACTAACTGATGTCTACAGTCCTCCCACTTCAGTTACGTATGTAACTATTTCCAAAAAAAAACCCAATATGGTGCTTTGAAAAGCTGAACTATGTGACTTCAAAATTCAGTTTGAAGAACAAACCAATGTCACTGGCTAAAATAGCAAAGAAACCTTTGAATAGTTTAAAAGTGTGTATGGGAACATGTGGGCCTTCTCCTGCCAAATAGTATAAGACATAGGAAAAATTTACAACAATGCTAGGGATTTTCACACTGGCCCAAAAGTCACAAAATGGAATAGAATAAAAAGTAAAAAAAAAACAAAACAAAACAGCTTAACGTTTATGAAAGACTCAATGAGAAAACAGTCAAGATAGGAACTATCTTGTAATTGAAATGTTTATCCATTGCTAATTGTTACTCACAGTATACGGAAAAATATGTTTGTATTTTTACATTAAAAAAAGTATTGCTTATGCATGCTACGGTTATCTCCTTTTGTTTAAACATACTTATTACTAGGGGTATTAGTACTGGTTTTAGTATTATTCTGCATTGATTAGAACTTTCAGAATTATGATGGATAATGGAGGTGACAGAAAGCATTCTTCCGACTTTTCTACTAAGTGGATATTGGCTGTTAGTTTTAAACACACATTTTTATTCTGTAAAAGAGGCATCATATTTCTAGCTTATTGAAAGTATTTTTTGATTCATAAGTATATGTTGCATTTATAAATGCCTCTTCATTTATCGGAGAATTTTCACAAGTTTTTTTTTTTTCCTTATGACCATATGATGTGATGAATCATGATCATAGATCATATCCTTAAATTACTAGACTAGGCTGTATTTGGTATAGATTTTATTTAAAATAATTAGAATCTGATCACCCTGCATTTCACATTTTGGCATCTGTATTTGTAAGTGAAATTGGTTTATGGTTTTTGTGTGTGTGTCATTCTTGTTACATGCTAGTCAAAATATTAAGGCTGTCTGTTTCTTAAACTGGTACTGGGCCTATTATCTAGCTGAACAGGCAATTAAACAGCATAAACTATATTCCTGAAGTCCACTTGAATTGGAAAATTATAGTTCAACTGTTAGGACTCTTGAATACAATGAATAAGGACATATTTTAAATTTCTTTGTACAGATAAAAACTCTGAGAACTATAGCTGTGTCAATATAATATCGAATAATTTGTGTATTTGGAAATTCAAATTTGTCATTCAGATCATCAGCTCTATGTATTACATATCAACAAGGAAAATTAGATTGATTTTCTTTTTCATTAAGTAAATTACCGACAGAATGAATTCCATGAAAAAACTCAAGGGAGAACAAATTTCGGTAAAAACTGTCATTTTATAAGAACATTTCTGTGTAGTAGAAATTAATGATCATTTTTCATATGTTGACTAAAGTAAAATAGTAGGAAGTACATGGGACATGGTGTTAAAAGATCTGGGTTCAAGTTAAAAACTGCAAACTTGTCGTAGGATACAAAACCAACATGCAAAAATCAACTGCATTTCTATACCCTAACAATGAACAATACAAAAAGAAAATTAAGAAAACAGTCTCATTTATGATAGCATCTAAAAGAATAAAATATTTAGGAATAAACTTACCCAAGGAGACAAAGAGTGTTAAAATGTCAGTACTGCTCAAAGAAATCTATAGATTCAATGCAACCTCTATCAGAATCCCAATGATTTTTTTTGCATAAATAGAAAAATTCAACCTAAAACTCATGGAGTCTCAAAGGATCTCAAATAGTCAAGCTTGAAAATGAACAAAATTGGAGGGTGCACACTTTCAGATTCCAAAACTTCAAACAAAGCTGCAGTAATCAATACAATGTAGTACCACCATAAAGACTGACATGTAGACCAATGGATAGAGTAGAGAGCTCAGAAATAAACCCTCATATATACGGTCAAATTATTTTCAGTAAGTGTGCCAAGACCACTCAATGGGAAAGGATAGTCTTTTCAACAAATAATGTTAGGAAAACCGGATTATCTCCATGCAAAAAAAAAGAGAAAAAAATGAAGTTCAATGTTTAACTTACATTACATACAAAAATTAACTCCAAATAGATCAAACACCTAAATGAAAGAACTAAAACTATAAAACCCTTAGAAGAAAATACAGGAGAAAAGTTTCATGACATTGGGTTTCTTGGATTTGAGACCAAAAGCACAGACAATGAAAGAAAAAAAAAAGATAAATTAGACTTCATCAAAATGTAAAACAAAAATTGTGCATCAAAGGACACTATCAACAGAGTAAAAGAGAAAATAATTGCACGTCATATATATTATAAGGGATTAATATCCAGAACATATAAAGAACTCATGCAACTTAACAACAAAAGAAAACCCAATTAAGAAATAGTTAAAGGACTTGAAGCGACATTTCTCCACAGAAGATATATAGATGATCAATAAGCACATGAAAAGATTCTGAACTTCACTAATCATTAGGAAAATGCAAATAAAAAACAGGAGATACCTCATATATACTGAAATGGGTATTGGAATGGGTACTATCCAAAAAAAAAAGAAGAAGAAGGAGAGGGAGGACAAGAAGGAGGAGGAGCGGGGGAGGAGGAGGAGGAGGAAGAGGAGGAGGAGGAGGAGAAGAAGAAGAAAAAGAAGAAAACAAGGGTTGGCAAGGATGTGGAGAAATTAGAGCCCTGTGCTTTGTTGGTGGGAATGTTAAATGGTGTGGCCACTGCAAAAAATAGCGGTGGTTCATCAAAAAATTACAGATAGTATTACTAAATGATTCAGCAACCCTACTTCGTGTATATACCCAAAGTAACTGAAAGCAGAAATGCAAACAGATGTTTGCGTCATAGCAGTGCTATTCACAACAGTCAAAAGGAGAAAATATTCCAAAGGTCCATCAAGGAGTGACTAGATCAACAAAATGCGGCATAGCCACACAATGGAAAATCATTCAGCCTTAGAAATGAATGAAATTCTAACACACGCTACAATATGAATGAATTTTGAAGACATTTCGCTAAGTGAAATGATCTAGACACTAGAGGACAAATACTGGACAATTTCACTTATATGAAGTGCCTAGAATAGTCTAATTCATAGAGACAAAAAAAATAAAATGGTGGTTACGAACGACTGGAAGAAAGGGGAATAGGTGTTATTGTTTAACAGGTACTGAGTTTCAGTTTGGGAGGAAGAAAAAGCGCTGGAGGTGGATGGCAGTGATGGTTACTCAACAATGTGAATGTACTTAATGCCGCTGAAATGTACACCTAAAAATGGTTAAAATGGTAAATTTTATATTATGGATATTTTACCACACACACACAAAAACTACTCTAAACTGCTTGAGGCCAGGGATTATGTCTTATTTCTCTCTACACAAAACACTGTCCACACATCAGGGGCCCTGGAGTCAATGGACCAGGGTTTGACAGCCAGCTTTTTCACTACTGTCTATTTGACTAGTTATTAGTAACTTCTCAAAGCCTCTATTTCCACATCTATCAAATGACATCTATAATAGTATCTACCTTTTGGATTGATGTGAAAAATAAATAAGCAATGCATTAACACACACACACACAACTACAGTGATCGCAAATGGGAGGCATTAAGTAACTGTTCACTATTACTCTTATCCTAGAGCTCAGCACAAAAGCCGACACAGTTCTCACCTCTGAGACCACTTGGATGACTGGGTATGACTTTGGACTTGATTTTCTGTCTATAAAGTGGGAACTATGTAGCCTACATCACGGGGTCGCCGTGATGCTTAAATGAGATGATGAGAAAGTGCTTGTAAATTATAGGACCATATGAAAGTAAGACATTTCACCGCACAGTGTTAAAATACATTAGAAAGTAAAGCGAGAAACAGTTTTAAAATATACTTGAATTTGCCACAAAGAACATTTTTCAACATCTATTTTAAATGTAAAAACACATTTCAAAAGGAAATACGCAGAAACCTCCAAATCTGAAATAACAATATTGAAGCCTCCCAGACATCTAGGGAAAGTCTGATCACACGCACAAACACATATTTCATGGTGGCACTTACGGTCGTGAAAAATAAGCCAAATACCTATCATTTTGAAACAGCTGTTTATGTCACACCTCATGACCAGGAAAAGCGACCTTCCACGTGGGTTCTAGCCTGGCTGCATGCTCAGCCTCAATGAAATTTCCTTGAAAAAGCCAAAGGCCCCACAGTTGAGTGAGACCAGATGCTTAGTGATCCACTGAGGGCAGCTGGTTTTCTAAGGGAGCATTCTGGAGGTGTTGGGTACCTGGAGGAAAGGGCTGGCAAGAAGAGCCCGGCTGGACGTGCACCTTCTTCTCCAGGGCAGCAGAGGGCGCTCCGACTCCACGAGAGACAGACGCTTTACCTACCTGGCCTCTGAGAGATGCGTGAACTCCAGGCCAGCAGTTCACACAACCAAATTCCACTGAAAACATATTTCCATTCCCTGAGAATGACCCGCACACTCAAAAGGAGTAACTGGAGTCTTGGTGAAGGGAAATTGTGCGGCTCACCAGACAGCAGGCTGCCTCAGGCCTCACCACCTCCTCCACCCTTCTTGTGTTCCAAGGAGGGTTGAAAATGTCTGTGGCTGGAATTGTGAAGGAGCAACCGAGCCCTCCCACGGTTCATAAGCCCAAAACAAGCTTCGCTAAGGAATATTAAGTTACGGCCAAGTAGCTTCGAGCCAGTAGCCTGGCCGAGCATTCAGCATTCCCACCCGGTCTCAGTAAAAGTCACACAGGTCGAGGGGGTCGGCCCCGAGGGCTCACGGTGCCCTGTCAGCACAGGTTTAGGCAACACATACAAAAGCAGTGACCCCAGGAGCTTTGCCCAAATAAACAGTCATCTTCCTTCAAATGGGTATGTGTAGAAATTTCTGAGGCTAACTCACAACTTTGCTACCTCCTAATAAGGTGTGCTGAGAAACTGCAAAACCACCTAAGAATGTAATAAAGAGAAAAGGTTTCGTAATGTTGCCACCCTTTTCTCCTTGACCCCTTATTCAGTCAGCCATTCAGGTGGCCCTAATTTAAGTAAGGGAAAAACCCAAATAAAAAAATTAATTTTTTTGGTCAAATTCTCTTCATTCCATTCATATTGCTTAGGAGCCCAGGTGATTCTCTCCAAGGGCATGCAGTGAGGACTTCCTTTTCTCTGTTTCCAGCTCTCCCTGGTCTTTCCCCCTCGTCCTCACCCTGTTTTTGTCATCCAAACTCCCTCAGCAACATGATATGCATTCTTTCCAGATCAGGCCAAGCATCACAAGGAAATTAAACAACCATTCAGATTTGAATCTATGTGAACGAAAACGCCATCAAAGTCACCTTGCTTCTGTGGCTTTGGCAAAACTGGTGAAATTTACATTGATGGAAACTCATCATCATGTCCTTCTTTCAGCGACTTAACACGCTTCACAAAAGATGCGTGTGGAATATATAACAGATGATTAGCTCACACTGGGCACTGGGCCTTACGTGTCTTGATAGCAAGGCCCCTCCAATGGGCCTTCAAATGATCAAAACCAGGTTCGAACCATGGCTGTGGTACTTTCTTAAGTATGTTACCTAGAGTATTTTATTTCACTTCTCTGAACTTCCATATTCTCAGACAGAAAAATTTTAAAAGAAACCATCTTAAAAAAATAGGAACAATCTGGATTCATACTGAGTACTCATATTTCAACAACAACCCTGGATGCACAGTAAGCAGGACATTCTCCTTTTGACTAAAACAATGAGTTAAATGGTATGCAAACTTTCTAAAACTCAGGCTTGACAAATGTTACTTACAGTTAAAGCACGTGCATGCTCCTGGCCTGCGAGATGTTCAAAGTCTTCATATAAGTCTCCGTTTCAGGACAGGACACACAATGTCAGCAAGCTGCATGGAGGAGCAGAGAGTAGATATATTTAGCCACAAATGATCGCCCTTTTTCCTGAAAACTCCAGAAAAGTCTTCTATCTATTCAGAAAATGTTTGGGTGTCTCTGAAAAATGGACAGACAGGCCAAAGGAAAACTGACAACAACCTGACTTGAGATTTGTGTAGAATCTTTATGTAGGAGGCTCTCTAAATCACATGGCACATCGAGGTTTCTTCCCAAACAGTATATTGATCAGTTGCAAACAAACTGTGGTCTTTCAAACAGTGTGTTCCTTTATCATTGTGGACCCAGCAGTTTCAGATTCCATAATTGAGAGTTACACAGTCTCCAGGAATTGATATTCAGAATAAGACTTTTTAGTCTGAAGCTGCATAATGATAGATGGTTGCTTGCTGGGAAAAAATAGTACATTTCAAGTTTCCATATTCTTGCCGGGGAAAGAGCACCTTTCATATTCTTTCAGGAGAGAAAAATATTTCCATTTATCACACCAGTTTAGAAGACCTAATTCTAGAAATGTCATGGTGAGAGTTCCTTCTTTGCTGGGGATGGCAACTGAAGACTAAACAAACAATTGTAAACCCACCTCTTCATTCCTGCAAAATCATTTGTTCTGTATTATATACAGCACTGTTATTCTGTCTTTAATGCTCAATTTTTGAATTAGGAAAAATTATAACATCAAGAAGGTATCACCTTATTTTCCATGACAGGTCATGATATGCTTGTATCCTCTTAAATGAAAGTAAACGCAGACTTCTTGGTCTTATTTACTACTTTTTAAAGTAGAGGTCAACTGACTTTCACTAATTTCATTTCATTAGTATTATTTGGAAAATATCATTAATGATATATCTGCTCTTTTCCTCTCTGGAAAAAATAAATATACTTCAAGTTTCATTCAAATATAAATCCTGAGGTTCGTCTTTAAGTTTTCATAAGATATTTGGAGATATATTTAAAAAATAAACTCTCTAATTAACTAATTATGGTACCAACATCTCTTACCCTACTGTCCTTTTTTTTTTTTAACAGAGATTCTCAGATTTAGTGATTTTTTTTAATCAAAATAGACTTTCTGATTCACATCTCATTAAATAAGATTTTGGAAGAAAAGACATTGTGCAAAGTTCTGGAATGTGTAGAACTACAGAGATTGTTCCCGAAGCAGCTTCCTAAGCTAAACATACTCAGTCAGTTTAGTAAGACACAGATCTGTTACCTACCGCACCAAGACTACACAGGAAATGTCCTGCCCTCTCAGGTAGGCATGTTTGCAGAGGCTGTCTACTGCTTATGACACAGGAAACAGTTCGGTTTACTGGTTCTATATGCATGTGCTATTTTAAAAAGCATTATTTCCAGTATTTATTAAAATATCATGTGACTAAAATTGTGGGTGTAGCTCCTCTGGGATGCCTTGAGAGACTACATCAATCTAACCTTTACCTTTTCTTCTCTCAAATTCTATAATGGGGTATCATGCAGTTTGGCATTTCAAATTTCCTTCTAACTATCATACACATTGATTTATACTTTACAAAGATTATGTATTCTTGGTGGACACAACAGACCCACAAAATTATGCTCACTCTCTCATATATATAAACTAATATATGTATATGTATATACACACATATAATTTATCTTATGTATGTATTTTCTTTAAAAAGGGACAAGCATAAAATACAAACTCTGAAACCACTTTTTTATAATAAATTGTTTTAGGAAAGTTTATTGAATATGAACAAGACTTTCTGGGATCACAGTGATTCTGTGAGGATATTAACATAAAGAAATCATGAAGAGTTATTTAACCACGATTATTTTTTTCACTTCTCAGCCTATACATACACACACACATGAACACTTGGCACTAACAGAGAAAAAGGCGATCATCCTGCTTTCCTATCAAATCCTGAAAAGAGGAACTTTACACATTTAAAAATTATAATTATTTGAGTATAATTATAAATTTTCAGTGCTGTCTCTGGTAACATCTAGAAAACTACGAAGGTGATGATCTTGAAACCAAGTGAAATAAAACACATGCATTAAGAAGCCGAGAGGACTAAGTTTTGAAATTAACAAAATTCCTTGATAAAGTTTGCAGGATCCAGTATATATGATTTCAAGTGATGATTATCTCTAGAATAATCTTAATTTTGTGGGAATACATGAAATGCATTTACAGTTTTATTTTATTAACCTTGACATATTTGTTTTATTATTTTAGAGTAAAAGAATATGGTACTAGTGAAGGTAGAAGGTTTTCTTTTTCGTAATTTAAAAATTGTGTAAAATGTCTCAAGGAGATCCTAAAGATATATAAAAACAGATAAAGATATTCTTACCTAAATTAAGTGGCCAATTAGTTAATAATGCATCTTTACCTTTCAAATTCAGTAAATGGAATATTTGTCTGATTTGCTTCACATTGAAGAGATAGTGAAGAAGAGATAGTGAAGAAGAAGAGCATAATGAATTACACAATAATTTTTTTACATGGTGAATTTACAACTGCAAGTGTTTTTGAAGAGCACTATGTGAAGATTAGGGAATTCTATGTTAAGAACTGAATGGCAAGTACTGTGCACCAAGGCAGAAGAAAATCAATCTGTATGAAATACATTTGGCTAAGAAATAGAGGTGGGAGTGAAACTGAAGTATGGAGAGTCAAACAGTTTTGACCTCAAACGTACACTTTATTGGTGCCCCTCCTCCAAATATATATACATCATCACTGTCACATTTTTATTTTACTGTTACCTAAATCCATGTTGAAATTCACGTTTCAAACACGGGCGATTTTGCAAGAGGCTGATGATTCCCTGAAATAAACATGACTGGTGGGCTCTTTTTTACCCAGCAGTCTCCTTTATCGCTCTAGAGAAGGAAAGTCGACAGACTTTGTATCTGCAGTGTAATTAGCGTGTGGAGGCAGGATCATAATGAAAGCAAAATTTACATTATTATAGGCATGCGATTGTTTGCTCACACTAACTGGAATAAAAAGTGAATTCTACTATGTACATGCAAAGATTTATTCAATCCGTTTTCTAATATTTTCCCTCCAGAAAAGCAAGAGTGTGATTAGCAAGCCGAAACAACTGAAAACTGTTCCTGAATGAAGAGTTCCCATCCTGTCTCAGTGGGATCAAAGTGAAAGGGTCCAAAACAAACCCCATGCAGGTTGTGTGGCTACCACAAACCGTGCAACTGGTTTCTACTGCCATGTTGTAATTCAGCTGTATTCAGGAGAAGTTAGTTACACATTATTCTTAGCAATAATACCACTAATAATCCTGTCAATCAAAAGTCCTGAACTCAAAGCTCTTTGTTGGGTCCCATCATCAAAGATGCATTGCAGGTGAAGAATTATTGATAGCCAGATGCAGAGACTAAATCTTCAGATGCTTTGGCCTAAGGTCATGAAGAGGAGGGAAGAAAAATAAACGCTGCTCTCATCTAGCAACAATGGATTTGCAAGAATTTGAAACAAAACTTTCCTTCCAGCTACCACTTTCATGTCAGAGAAATAAAATACATGGATAAAATTTTAAAGCTTTGTGTGTCTAACCCGTTCTGACCCCTTTTACATTCATTTATTAGTAATAATAACTATGATAATAATGCTTATGCCCAGGACTGGAATGAGGGTTAATTAGTTAACATTTATAAAGCTTTCTGAAAAGGGAAAGTACTATTTAAACACTAAATATAGTCTCTTCTCCTTTCACCCTTTACTTTCATTTCCTTCTTTTAATCATGGATCAGTTCGTTCCTCCTTCTGTCTGGCTCATTTTTTCAATGGTCATATTTTCTACTGTTTTTTTTCATTCTGTTCTTGCCCTTGGGTCCACATGGGTCCCTGTCACTCTCACACTTGGACCTTGTCTTTGTTCGTCTCCCCTCCTGTGCGTTAGGCACCTGTTTCTCATTTTCATGTCATCTCTCTAGTTGTCCTTTATCCACTCCTCACTCTCTTTCATCTTTTGCCTGTGTATTTCTCTTCCTCGTTGTCCTCATTATTGGAAGCATCAGGGAAATATTACAGCTGATAGAACTTTTGACTAAAGTTTATCCCCACGTTATGGGCTACTGAAACCAAGAATTAGATAAATCCAATTGGTTGTCCCCAGTCCTTTCCTACTCGATGGCAAACTCCATGACATCACAGACTGTGATCATCTGGAATAGCTTCCCCCTTGTATCATGCAAAATCTCAATACAGGATTATTTTCAATGAATCCTTCCACTCTATAACATCCTGACAACCTGTGATCTCTCAAAGACTTCATGATACTATGAGTTTTCAAAAGGCTTATCATAGGGCATAAGTATTGTGTCAGGTTTCAGCTGGTCTCATGTATGTATTTCCCATTGTACATGCAACCTCTACAGGCTTATTGGCCAACAATAAAAAGATTGGAATTATCAATTTATCATCTCCCTTCTAAAAGGAAGAGTGTAGAAGTAAAACAGCTGTCTCCTTAGGCCTACCCAAGGAATTCAGTGGTAGTTATAAGGATCAAGTGATTTAAAATTCTGTATTTTAATGATACATTTCAAAAGAGTCTATTGTTTAAGAGACCTTACTCGGATTTTAGAAATAGGATGCCAAGCTGAAGATCTATTCAGTTTATAAGTTCAGAACTCAACTAGTTAACTCCTAGTTATTCTCATTCATCATAGTCCCTCTATCTACTTATATAGATTGTTAACTGCATAATCTAATTAAATCACTTAAACAGGGCTGTATTCTTGCTCCAGTGCTTTTGGGGCTTTCAAATTACTTATAAAGCTTAAAGCTTACCAGCTAAAACCCACAAAATCATTCCTCAGCTTACATTTTCAAGTTGAAATGTTTAGTAAACATATACTATGTGCTATATTAGGTCAGCTGGCCCACATTTTCCCATGTGTCTGCCTCATGGAGAACATAGGAGTACAAGCTCTTGTATCTAAAGCTGAAACATCCAGCAGAACTCTTGTTGCCTACTGCCCAGTTGTTAACCGGTCTCACAAGCTCTGTGTTTTCCAGTCTCTGTGCAATTTCATCCATCCAATGTGACCCTGCTACCCTTCTCTATCATTTTTTAAAAAAAAACCTTTACCAGCACATTTGAAATGATTATTCATTCTATGACAATTATTACCCTGGACACTTATTTTGATGATTGTATTTGCTCAACAGATACACATCAACTCCTACCACGTTCAGAGAATTGTGCTAAGTTTTGTAGGAGCCATGGAAACGTATGAACTAGTTGCTACCCTTAAAGATATTTATCTTCTCAGTAACCAAGTAAGAAGGTGATAAGGAACAATGAAAGCCATCAACTAAATATTATAGGTGTACAGATGAAGAAGGAAACATTTTCAGCAGGTCGTGAGCAGGCAGAGTTTGCACTGGGTGTGTGGAGAGAACCAAGGTAATCCAATGAGGAAGACATGAGGCTGCTGTGCCCAAGAAGACAGGGTTGGGGCTGCACACATCCCTTAGAGAGCCACAAGTTTACATTTTATGGTTTTACAAACCTTCAGCAAGAGGAAAAAAATCAATCAATTAATGGCTAAAGAAGGTGGAAGACTGTTTTAAGCAGATGTATTAGTTATCTAATGCAGTATAACAAATGATCTCAGAATTCCATGACTTAAAGCAACAAACTTTCATTGATTATCTCACAGTTTCTGTGCGTTAGGAATCTGGGTGCAGTTTAGTTCAATGTCTCTGACTCAAGGTATCTCATTAGACTGCAGTCAAGCTGTTGGCTGGAGCTGCAGTCTCATCTGAAAGTTTTCACTTCCAAGATCATTCACATGGATATTACTTAGCCTTAGTCCACTGCTATGTGGTTCTTTCCATGGGGATACCTTATGACAAGGCACCTCAGGGTGAGAGATATAAGAAAGACAGAGACAAATACAGAAAGCAAGTTGACCGGAGGCAGAAAGTCAATATTTATAATCTAATCTCAGAGTTGACATCATGCAAGTTCTGCCATATTCTTTTCATTATAATAAATTCACTAAATCCAGCCCACACCCAGGTGAGGGGGTTATACAAGGGTATGAACACTAGGAGGTAGGGATCACTGGGGCCATGTTTAGAGACAGCCTTCCACAGCAATGAAAATAATACAGTGAAAAGGCATCAAGCAAAATACCTCATGGGCATTTAAGAAACAGCAAGCAGTCCAAGGACACTAGAGACATATCAAAAGAATATAGAGAGCTGTGATATTGTTGAACAGTCTGACTTTATGGCACTACCGAAGAACCGTTGAAAATACTTTTAAGAACACTATGATCCATGATATTTTTAGAAAATTCAACTCATTTTAGAAGTATATTTTAGAATTTTAGAAAAATTCAACTACTTATAGAAGAAGCATAAATTTGAGGGAGGAACCTCTGAATAAAGGAGTACCAGTTAAGACACTTAGCATAATAGCTCAAACATTAGAGCCATTCAAAATAAGAATTATTTTGAACTATAAAACTTTATTATATAATGTTTTATGCATAATATACAGCTTGTCTGTCTACTGAGACTAAATTTTAGACAGTTACAGGCTATGCTTTTGTTTCCTCATTGTGTCTAACACAGTGCACCTAGTCAATGCTGCATACATATTAAAGGAAAACTAAAAAAGAGCAAGAAAAGGATTGTGAGAAAGTAGTATTCCAGAAGGAAGAAGAATTTCCTGAAAGAGTTGATTGGTTTTCTCAAAATAACACAAAGAATTTGAGTTGGAAATGAAAAGAGATGCCTAGACATACAAAGTGAAAGATCTTTTCAAAAGAAGGATCAGTGGGGAGATAACGTAGAACCTGACCATAGTGAACAAATGCTGAACTGGAGGAACCAGGATAGACTTGGTCTTCAGGAAGTTTGGTGGCACTGGAAGAAACAAAAGTATGATAGTAACCAAGGGAAACTGTGGTTGAAGTAAAAGCTTGAGCACATTTGGGGGGGGGGGCGCTGGAAGGAAACAGTGGACGGGGAAGAATTTAAAACTAGTGAGAGAAGAAAGACTTTATGGTGCTAAGTCTCAGAACAGACAGAAGGAATGCGGTTTGGTTTGGTTCGGTTTTTAAATGCACAGATGGTGGCATTAATCATGGGAAGACACAGGAACAACTCTTCCTCCAAAAGACAGGGGGAAAATGTGTGTGATATGTGAGAAAGCATTTTTAATCTACATGGTCCCATAACAAAGTCTCTGCTATCAAAAAAGTGATCAAAATTATTATAAGGACCATGCTATATTCTGGTTTGTAGGTCACAAGTAGAGATAACCTAAGGGCACCATTAGGTATATGCATGTGACAGAAACTGAATCCACAACAGACTCTGTTGTCTAATATTTTTGCTTTATTTCAAATACTTTTGCCTGATGGGACCTCATGGAAAACCTATTCTCATAAAATAAACAAAGTAGTCATAGAGGTTTATGTTAACATTAGGTCAAGTGACTTTAAAAGAATGTGCTTTTTTCCCTGGATCATCAAAAATTCTATCTAATGAATATCTCAGCTCCTACAATATGAAATGCATCAAGTTAGAAAACGTAGGAGAGACAAACACAAGAAAAAGGAGTTCTTGCCTTTGAAGAGGTCACAATAGAGGAAAGAAGATGAGAAGCACGCAAACCCCTCTGAGACAAGAGCAGACAGCATAGGCTTGTTAGTGACAAAACCCGCGGGAATCCAGAGAAGGAGGTGAAGGTGGACAGGAAGCCTTCCTGAAAGAGGTTACAAGTTACCTGGGATTGTCAAGACAAAAGGGTGGCTTAAGATATTTAAGAGAAACAAGGAAGAGAAAGAACATTCTTGTGTGAGGTTAACAACATGGATAAAAACATAAAGGTGGGAGATTACAGAAAATGTTCAGAGAAAATCAAGTATCTCAATTAGCTCAAGGGCAGGAGCAGGAGGGGAAGAACTGGAGACAAACCTGGGACTTTGGGGCTGTAATAAATTGTTTTAATCAGTGAATCAAGAGAAGAAGATCTATGTTTTCTATGTTTTAAGAACCTCAATCTAGCAGTAATAAGCTTTGGAGTCAGTAGAAAAAAATACAAAGGTTCCAGTTAGGAGCATTTGTAATGCTCCAAACAAATAGCATCGGTGGGATGTGTGAGGCATTAGAAGGTGAAATCAAAAGGATAAAGCAAATGACTGCATGTGGGGATGAGAGGGAGAGCCAAGAATGACTCCAAAGGTTTTCGGCTTTGTTTCCTATGGTGCCAAAAATTCTTAGAGTTTGGAAGATGGACCGTCTCCAAGAATAGCAATTTAAGCGCAGTACAGAGCAGACTTGGAAGTCAATGCATACCTCAGAAAATTCACTCTTTGAACCCAAGAGTTAGATAATGGTCTAAGTGGGAGGGACAAGCCACAGGGTTTTAAAAATCTGCAAAGGATAAAATCAACAAAACTATTTGCAGTATTAGCTCCATCAAAAGATCATGAGAAGCAAGAGAGGGGGAAATACCAGTCTAGCGGTATCACACTACAGAGGCTGCAACCAGCAGAATGCTAGTGCTAGGGAATGAACTACTCAGTAGGTACCCATGGCAAAGTGTAGGCAGAATCCGTGAAGAAAAAAAGGACATTTTGCCAGAACATTCTGCATCATTCATTTCTTAATAAAATAATTCCTCCAGCCATCAACTATTAACTCTTCAGAATCAAGCACCTTGATGAGAAACGCTAAAACATCTTCACCTTGTTCCTAATCAGGGGGAACTTTACAGCATCAAACCAGAAAGAAACTTGAAATTATAACAAACACAGGTCAGGGTAAGATATATCACATAACTCCCTGGTAAAGGATGCAGCAAACAGACGCTCCGTCCTATCATTCTGCACTTCGAAGTACAAAGACGCATCTCAAATGAGACCCTAAGTTTTCTTGTCTTTTGTATTCTATTTTCTTCTTTTCCTTAATTCAGCAAAGCTACTACACAGGCGCTTACTGATATTAGAGACATGTGTCTCTTAAGCCAATGGTATATGAATTACAGCAGTAAATGGCTTTGAAAGTGCCTCAAAAGCAAACTATGGAAATTCCCACCCCACTCTCCCAAGAGAATACGACGAGCAGTCATTATGTTTGTGAATTCAGAGGATGCTACCCCACTGTTCAGAGACAGTATGTATATAACTGTTGTCTCTTTCTCTCTTTGAAGTATTTTTTTAAAATGTGAAACCTTAGACATATTCAAGGACAGTTTGCCAGGTTAGTCAAGAACACTACTATATCTAAATATGCACTAGGTCATAAATCTTCTATACCTTGGCTCTGCATATATGACACATGTCCCCTCTTCCTCCCTTGTGGTCACTTGCTCAGAGACAACAGAGGTCTATGAAAGTACAGTGCTTCCCTCACAGGTAATATTTCACACGTAACTCTTTGCAGCTACCAACACATCAAGGTAATGGAGATGTTGTCTGGAAGGGAGCTTAATCCTAGTTGTTTTAAATATACTGATTTGGATTAAATAAGAAAATTCCCTTATATATTTATTAGTATAATAATGCTATCTACATGTTTCTAGATTTTGTTACGTTTTCTAAGAGCAAATGAATGATTCTCTAAATTCTTCAGGCATTTGGTTCAACTTGCCTGTTTGACATTAATTAGTGCTAAAATAATCTCTCTCGGCTGTCCTGTAGAAAGCACGCAAAAGTGAAAAATCAGCCAGGATGACAAACAAAACAAAACAAAACAAAACAGCAGCAACAACAACAACAACAACAATAACAACAAAAAAATACTTGCCTCCATTCTGAGCAGAAAAGTCTGTCATTAAAAGAAGGTTCAAGGGGGTTACAGTCTCACAGTCTTTAAGGCATTAGTCTACTCTGACTCCCTTTGCCTGGCAAAGCAAAAAAGCTGTTCTTTTCTAATTCTCAAAAATAGAAGTTTCAACATTTAGACTACCCAAAGCTTATTTCTTTTTCTCATAGGAAAGAAGACACACATATTATGAACATTGACCACATTACCTGTAGAATTGAAAGGAAATATTTATTTGGGGCTTTTTCCCACAATACTTATAAAACAAATGTAGATCCTTTGGGTTTGCCTGAATACACCAGAGAAAATGACATTTTCAATATGCCAAGCAATTCAGTAAAAAGGGGACTTCCAAACTATGGGTGCCCTTCACAGTTTCTAAAACTATAATCAGAAAAAGATGAGAAAAATGAATGCAGAGTTATTACTTCTAATATTTCCCCATTTCACTGAATTATAGTGTCCACTCAAAAAGAAGCTCTCATTTCTCATGTTTCCTACATTTTTAGTATTTCTCGTTCTCAAGAGTTTGGTGCATGTTGATCAGTTGGAAGTAATAGAAGTCAGCTTTGGTTAATGTAAAGCAAAAATGAATTTATTAGAAGGATATGTGGAGGCTCATGGAATTGATGGGCCAATTAAAGAATTACTGGGCAAAGTCTATAGGAACCATAAGAGGTAGGTGGGCAGGTCATCAGAGACCACCACCATGTCACACTACAGGGGTGGTCTTGACTTCACTCCAGCACCATGGTCAGGCCCCCAACAGGCTCAATATCTTTATGTCATCACCCAGATTCAAAATCCCGGGTTAGAGCATCCAGTTGGTGGCACCTCAGACATGTCACTAAGAATGGGGAGATGCTGGACCTTACAAGTGTCTTCAGTGAGAAGTGAGATTCTGCCCACTAAGACTCACAGAGAGGAGGAATTCAATCTATGGAGGCTGGAGCTTCACATATTGGACAAACAAAAAACATGGCAATATCCATTATGTATGCTACAAGGAGAATTATGCTCTCTACACATTACCTAATTATATCTCCATGCAGTAAGGATATTGATTTTTTTTTTAATTTGGAGAATGGGGTAGGGGGAAATAGATTGAATGCTCTTTTTTGAAACTTCATTATCAAATAAGGTATAGATTGATCAATGTTTTTCTATCCTGTGAAGCCCGGAAGGAGAAAGTATTTCCTTCCATCTTTTTTTAACCCCTTCTCTTTAAAAAGCATCATTATATTTATTAGTAAATGCCATTTTAACACTAAAACTAATGCAACATAAAGCTACTGCCATGAAGAAGTTACTTTTAGCAAAACACTGTTCAAACTGATTTACATGCATTAATTCATTGATCTGTATTGACTCATTTTATTTGGCGGAGTTTCTAAAGGTTTTTCTGAAATCACTTTTGAGAGAGTAAGTTCAGGTAAAGTTACTAGCAACCACAGGCTTCTTCAAAGGCTGAAAGAACTACCCAAATATCCCACATTAAAACTCGTTCTTAAAAATCTGTATCATTTTCTAAAAAACTGAAGAAGGGGTGATTCTTACTTCATAATGCACCTTTATTACCCTAATTCAAACATTATTATAGTGTAACCAAGATAACCTAATAAAAGACATAAATGCAATTTTTCTACACAAAGCATTCTCAGTAAAATTACAAACAGTAACTGGAAAAAAATTCAGGCTGGAAATGTTTAGGGCAAAGGGGATTCAATAGGCTAAAATTATTACCAGTTTTTTTTAAAATCACCACCATTATGTCAAATAACTATGGACTTTGAACTGTAGTCCACATCGTCTATGACAGAGATAACCCAAATCACATATAGTCCTAAAGCATAGGAAACTGGTTGCCTACGCGATACCCATGATCTCCCTTGTCATTCACCAAACGAACTCCAGAATCTACCCAGCTAGAAGAAAACATTTCCCAGCCTCACCATGAATTACAGGCAGCAAGCATGGGGTGGTGCTCTAGGAACATCGTTTATAAAGGGCTAGCTTTTTGACCTTCCCTTAGTCCAACATTTTGGCCCTTTTGGCCCTTTGCCCCTCTTTCTCCTACTTCCTGCCTGGAACACAGAGGTAATGATTAGACCTCTAACAGTCAATGGTAGGGTGTAAGGTGACATTGAGGCCTGAAGCCATGAGCTAAAGATGACAGAGCAGAAAGACAGAAGGAGACTGGATCCCTGAAGATGGGATGGAGACACTATAACTACCTTGGACTACAACTTCTGCTCTTCTTTAATATAAATTCTATCTTTCCTGAGTCAATCTAATTTGAATTTTCTGTTACAATGCTAAACACAATCCTAAACTGGTCCAACTTCCTCCTTATTTTAGCTTGATGTTATAGATGGATATATTTTGTACAATGCATATGAAAGAGTTCTAGTAATGGTGATTTGATACCTGTCTGACAGCTTACCATTGAAAATGTTTTCCACACACATTATCCCCACTTTTTAAGGGAATTAAAGATAAGTGAGATTAAACGACTTCAAAGTGATGAAGCATACAACGAAGCACTAGATATACCAGAATAATATTATTGGACATCTTTTCTCATCTTTCTATTACTTTCTTTCCTCTAATTAAAGCTGCACAGAAAAGGGTTAACTTACTTTTATATTTTTTCTTATATGTAGAAAAACTTTCCAACTTACATGTTTAGTTACTTATTACTGTTGGAAATTAGCTGTTGGGATTAAAACATGTTCTCTAAACTCCATAAATTTAGATTCCAATTCAATGTCCTCTAATTTAATATAAAAAATTCACTTTTTTAAGACTCCCTCTACCCATATCTCCCACCCCCTTGGCCCCCATCTCTGTAAACCACCAATCTCTTTGTTCTCTGTACCTATGAGCTTGAAAAAGTTTTTGGGGGGATTTGTTTTGGTTTTTGTTTAGATTCCACATATAAGAGAGATCACACAGTATTTGTCTTTCTCTGACTGACTTATTTCACCTAGCATCATAGCCTCCAGGTACACCCATGTTGATACAAACGGAAAGATTTTTTATGACTAAATAAGATTCCATTGTACAAACACACACACATATACACATACATTCCACATTTTCTTTATCTGTTCATCCATCAATGGACACTTAGCTTGTTTCCATATCTTGGCTACTGAAACTCTAATAACCTAAGAAGTGGTAATGTCAGGTGAAGTTATCCCCATTTGACAGATGGTGTAACAATGTCAGATGTTATCTGATTTGCTCGGAAGTATCGCGCTAGTAAGTAAAATATCTCTGATTTAAATTCAGTCTTCAAACTCAGATTCCATCTCTTTCCACTGTATCACACTGCTTTATCTATGAGGATTTTGTTTTTACAGATATTACATTCCTTAAAATAGACAGACATTCTACCTGTAACAAGTAAATTCATTCACTTATTCTTCATATTAACAACTCCTTCTATTGAGAAAAGATTCCATTCATAACTCAATGGCTGTGGGCCAATGAGAAGCACAAGTGTGAAGATGATTCACTGGATGGCCCAAATTCTCTACCAAATTCATTTTAGAAAAACATGGGAACATCATTTTGGAAAATTTCAGTTGTCTGATTCTGGGATCCAAAATAAGTGAGCCAAAGAGATACAATGTGGGTAGAAGGAATTATTAAATGAGAAGGAAAAATGAAAGTCTTATAGGTCCATGACTGATTGGAGATACAGAGTAAAAGAGTTTGTTTGGTTGGCTGAATATTAAATAATGGTGGGATTTTAGTGTAAATCATTTATATAACTAACCACATAATCTAAGCTTACTACTTTTTGCTTTCATTTTTCTCTAAATCAAAACGCTCTAGCAAACACATTGAAGTGTGCACTGTGCAGTTTTGCAAGTGTCAACTAATTACATTTTCATCTATCCGTTGGTAGTAGGGAAAGGGTCACCACTGCCTGTAATATATGAGAAAGGCAAAGAATGGACCCCAGATTCAAACTAAAAAGACTAAAATGGAACTGGTGACTGGCCTAGCTGAACTGAATTTTTTCTGCATAAGTAAAACTAATTTTAGAAATTAAGACACATAAAACAAAGAGTAAATTTTACCCACCAAAGAATCAAATATAGTAAACCAATAAGAGGTTGGACTTTGATGTCAGGCAGACCTAGGAGAGCATCCTGACCCTGCTACCAACTGGCTCTGTGCCCTTAGAGAAATCATATAACCTTGAAGACACTCTTGCTTTCTTCACTTATCAAGTGAGAATGATGAGTGTCTCAAAAGTTGCTGTGAGGAGTCAAGGAGATAATGCCATTGTAAGGTGGCTACTAAATACAGTAAGTGCTATAAAAAAATGTAGCATTATTATTAATTTTTAGATAGATCATAATTAAAATTTTTTCCAATGTCTCGAAATCTTCTCATACATCTCTTAGGTGAAAAGGGGTACAATTTACTCAAAAGATCTCTGAAGGGCACTGCCGTTATCAGTTCATTTGTGTATGTACATGTATGAGTATATGCACTGGTGTGCCCCAAACATCTTGATCAAAAGAATCTGGGGTTTGTTTGTTTGTTTTTGATGTGTAAGTTTGGACCAAATGATAGGCTAAAAATAGACTATATTCTTCTTTGTCTGAAACGTACATATTATTTTGGCTGCAAGAGCAGGTAATACCAAAATGGGATTTCTGTATTGAAATCTATCTTGTTGAACCATCATCTCTTGAAGTACAGAAAGGGTGATTTCGTACGATAAATAGCCTTAAAGAAGAATGAGATCAAATTCTGAATTCTAAGAGATATTTCATCTTCTATATATCTTGATTTCAACAGGGCTGGCAAACATCAGATTTGAGTTAGGAAAATGCAGCAAATATTCTTTATTCTCCCATCCTTTGGTCCACCTCACCAGACAAATGTTGGAAGTGTGTATGTACTGAGGACAGGGGCACATGAGGGTGAATAATGGCATATAAAATGCCTTTTGACCCGTAGCTGGATTTTCATTAAGGTTGTAGTGTTGCTTCTTGGAGTCATTCTCAATTATCTGGTTGACACGTTATATATCCTGTCAAACTACAATCTCCTAGTACACAAACTGTTTCCTGAATCCTGTGTGAAGTTTACCACTGGAAGTCCTCACTCCTTAATGCCTAGCTAAATGGTGCCTTTGCAATAAACACTGATGCAGCTGCTTCCGAGAAGCATCTCAGCACGAAGTGACTCCCCTTTGCTGTTACGTTTTAACTGCTGGCTTGGAAGCACTGGTATTTCAATAAGAACTAAGTCAAAAATTAAAAACTCATTAATTCACAATACACCTTTGCAGCGTATGAGGCAGTTTGGACAAAACAGAAGTCTACCTATGAGGAAAAAGTTGACTACAGGAACTGATATTGCAAACAGGAGGCCAGGAGAGATATTTAAGAGAATTTAAGTCAAGCCTTCAGAAGAATAGATAGGCTAATTACAAATATTTTAAAATCTTTTCATGAAAATCCTTTTAAGGATTTTTAAAATTATATGACTATTCTAGATTGATGTCATCCCACGTTCTCAAAAATATTAATGCCGCATGTCTTATAAAATTTTAAATAATGAAGACTGTTTTACCCCAGGTTAATCTGAATTTTTATAATTTTTTAAAAGAAATAGGCAAAACAACCTTTTATAACTGATCAAATATTAAGTTTCACATACATGGAGATATTTATTGTATCCTGTGAAAAATATGCATATATACACACACACATATGCATATACAGACTTAAGTACATAGATACATATACAGAGACACACATATATGCACACATATGCTGCTTGTTTCATTCATTGGATGAATCAAAAAACACATCAGGGTCCCACAATCACTGGAGGAACTGAATGCAAACATCAAAGAATATTTTACTGGCAAAAACAAGTAGACAAAAACTCCATCTAGAATAAACATATATTGTAGCCAAAAAAATTTTATAATATTTTGGCAGGCGTCTGTAAAATACACACTGGGAAGGTAAGTCCACCCATCTTTTTAGAAAAATACACAGGAGAACCAAATGCACACCAGAAAAGCAAAGTCCTGGAATCCAGAACAGGATTTGAGGAGGGGCAAAGGATCACAAATCCCAGAGACTCTTTTACATATATTTTGATGTTTTTCTTTTGTGTACAGTATTGATGAGTGTGTCATGTGCTCATTGAGAAGCCAGCCCTCGGTAATTGTCAGGGATCTTCATTCTGAGTGCAGACTCCACTGGAAATTAATTGCTTCAGTGCAATCTGAACCACATCATAAATGTCATGTAGAAGTTGCAGGGAGTGAGGAGGCAGTGACAGCTCAATCCACACTGTTTCATTTAAAGGTGGGTAAAACACACTGCGACAGAAGTGCTCTTCATCAATAATTTAGTCCACAGTGTAAAGCCAAGCCGTGCCAAAGATGCCAGGGGAGCCGCTGCCTCCCTGGTTTTAATGACACCAGCAGGGAGGGGTTGAGGGGCCAGCTCAAATCAACATTCACTGCACATCTGGGCATGTCGGCAGATGAAGATATCAAGGACTGAGCTGACAGGACAAAGGGTTGAAAAAAGAAGTGTAACCTAGAAAACCTTTACTTTGAATTCTTTGTATAAATTCAAGGGAGATGACAGTTCCTAAGGTCATCTTATATAATAAAACTTCAGTTATCTACATAGAGAATTTTAACCCTTTCTACCACATAATCAAAGAAGATGAAAGTTTAGTTTCTAATGTTCACTTTAAGACTCTAACACATTCCTGTTTGTTCCCCCCAAAAGACTTCTTCGACGAATCAAATGTTAACAGGAATTGCCTGATTTCATCTTGTGAACCCTAATTACAGCTCCTCAGAAGCCCCACTACAGCTGGGGGTTAGTCAAAGTTCCTATTAAACTAGAGGAGTTGAATTTCTTGACTATTTCACAATGATTGCCAGTAACTCAAAATTTAGCTGGGAGGCTCCCGTTGTAATAACACAAAAGAAATAACGTTAAATGGCACGACCATCCTTTCCTTACTGTGTTTACTTTTAAAAAAATAAAGGAGGGTGGTGTGTATGTGTTTACTACTTGAAGAGTGCTATTTCTGGGATTCTAATGCAGAAGTAGATAGGGCTTGAAAAATGGGGATTATGTGAATTATAAGACTGGAGATTTTGTCCTGATCCTTGGTGGACACCAGGCATTCCCGGGTTGGTACTCTTGGAACCCCAGAGGCCAAATTCAATTATCTTGTCCTATGTTTTGTATATTTTGAGGACATCACAGCCTCACAAGGGGCTGACTGGATTCCTCCACTAAGGAGGTTTAGTCCTCAATGAAGGAAATTTACTGAGGTTCCATTTCCCCCTAATGGCTTTTCACTCCAAAAACTGAAGTTAGTAGTAACATTATTAATGCTAATCAGATTTAAGAGTTTAAATTTTTTCACTATAGAAATGAAGAATAAAAGATGAGCAGTATATGTAATTTACAAAGAAAAAAACATGAGATGAGCATAAAACTGAATTTAGAATTTAATGTTTGGATATTATTTAATCCTTTTTAGGTGATTAGTATTCAGATGATTATTATCCAAATTCTAGAATGCGTGAGGAAACAGCAGCCACACTAGTTTCAAAGTGTGAGTTTACAGGAAGTATGTTTTAAGTTAATAAATCCAAATGTCCAATAATTGCTAGGCATGGCAGGTCCATCTTGAAGCCAGGGTAGGATAGAAAATATGTAATACAAATCTAAAAAGTGAAAAGACAAATGAACTTAGATATAAAACAGAAACAGACTCACAGACATAGAAAACAAACTTATGGTTACCAGGGGGGAAGGGAGTGGGAAGGGATAAATCGGGAGTTTGAGATTTGCAGATACTGACTTGGTATATATAAAATAGATAAACAAGTTTATACTGCATAGCATAGGGAAACTATATTCAATATCTTGTAGTAGCTTACGGTGAAAAAGAATGTGAAAATGAACATATGCATATTCATGTATGACTGAAGCAATGTGCTATACACCAGAAATTGCTACAACATTGTAAACTGACTATACTTCAAAATAAAAAAAAAAGAAGAAAATGTATGTAACACAATTTAAAACATTTTGAAATGCTATTTATGAATCAGTGTATCCACTGAGAGCTACACAAGTTTGGGGTCACGATGCATGAAATTTAAACCATTACTGCAGATCACTTTACAGTGTAGCCCTCTCTTCCACATGTCTGTAACTAGGAAAGGTTATAGATCTCACCATTAATCTGCCGATTTCTTCTATAAACTTAAAAAGAAGACTGCCAACAACCTGAAAGATGGACAGGTAGGTAGGTAATGCTAAAGGATTTCGATCTGACAGATTAACACAACCCAACCCAACCCAACCCAAGCCTGAGAGGGGTTTTCCTTATTGGAGGGAAATCCCAGGTGGCCTGTGAAAGGTCTTACCTGAAAGAAAAGTAATTTTGATATCAAATCTACATGTAAAGTGTATAATAAAGAGTCTGTAATTAGGTCAATCATTGTCAAAACTGAAACTTTGTATAAGCACATGTCAAATTTCCCATTTTAGGTGCTAATAAAATGGAGTTAATCAATAAAAATCACATTTTTCAGCCAAAAAATGTATCCCACCACATTTGGCTTTCCTCATTGCATTGGAAAACAGACTTTGGTTAAAACAGAATTGTTCGATGCCATTTTTTTAAAGACAAAAACATTCTCATATCCCAAGAAAATACAAGGAGGAGACTATTGTATTAGAAAGTATTAAGTTGAACCGTAGAAATAGCTGATAGTCAACTGTTTTTTACCTACAAAAATGCAGTTTCATATGGCTCAACCTAATAATTCTTTACTTTTTAACAGCTGATTTAAGTAAAAACTCTGATGGGTATTTAAATATTTGCTAAAATCATCCATTCAACAACACTTAAAAATTCTTGAAGCTCTCCTATATACTAAACATTGTTATTTGGTCCTAGATTTGAAAAAAAAAAAAAAGCAACTAGTAATGAAAATGCTTGCTTCATAGGGACAAATTGAGAGAAATGGGGAAATGTGTTGAGTTTAATGCTAAGATATTTGGAGTTGTGTTAAATGACAATAAGAAGAATCTTTGAAATTATATCAGTATACAGAAAATAAAATTTTAGTGATAATAATTTTTTTATATTTATATTTTTCATGTTCATTAAAGCAATATCATAAAACCAACTTGTAGAAAATGCCACAACTTGCTAGCAGCAAGAAAGACCAAGGGAGAAGATACTCATGTAGGCTATATGAGCCAAACACGGAATGCCAGGTGTCACAAACACTAAATCTGTGTCCACTTTACAAATAGAAGATGCTCATCTCTCTCCACATTCACATGTATACGTCCCTTGAACTCCAGATGGAAATGAATGTTATAATTATCACCGGACTGTTGTATTCTTAAATGGGAACAGAAGATAATCGTGCTGGAGTGTCACATCCAAAGGATGGCTGCTTTTAAAAAGCCCATTAAACAATATTATTCAATTTAAATGGCAGCATTATCAGAAGGGCTTTGATAGTGTTGCCACCAATTGTGTCCTCTTGATTTGCAACTTTCTTTGACAGCTTAGGCAACATGAGCTGTTTAAAGCACCTTTTAAGAAAGCTCTTAATTTCTTTCTGACTTTGAATATCCTCTTTTCACTGGAGAGCCGAATGAAACCTGTAGCTCTGATTGGAATGAACTTAGATTATACAGAAGGCCTGCCCTACAATTATACATGTGCCGAGATTAAAACTCAGAGACACTGGTAGTCCATAGTACAAGGCCTAAGTGGTAGGTAACAGAACTTCCATTCAAAGCTACAGAAAAAAAATAGAATGAGTGCAGCCTTTGTACGGAGCAGAGAAAGTACCTCAGAGGAGCTGATTTCTTACAGAGAATTTACTGCGGAAAAGTCACAGCCATTTCAACAAACCTTGGGGTCTGTGTGTATGTATGTATGTATGTATGTATGTATGTATGTATGTGTGTGTGTATATATATGTTTATTTCATATAAATGTTTACCGAAACATATGACTGCACATTACTGTTGGTAGCAGATATTTTTAAATTAAATCTTTATTAAGAGCATGATGAAATATGCCAGAACTTCCTCCTAAACACCGAGTTGTTTCTTATAACTAGGGTGAGCGACTCTCCTCTGTACCATTTCTGCGTCAACCAGCTGGAGTTAGTCCTTAAACCTCCGCCAGCTCCAAGTCTTAGGTGTCGGTATTTAATTGTGTAATGACAAAAGAATGACAAACTGATAATGTCCGTTGATCCCTTAGTATAAAATTCACAACTTTAATATGACTAAAAGAGAAAAAGTACTTAAAAAGCCAAAAGTTTTACTTTACGTTTATATCACGTAAGGTTTCTATGAAATTACAAATTAATCCTATCTTTATATTACTTACAAAAGCTAATAAAGGGTCCTAAACCTAGGGAGACTATATAATAATTATTTCATGCCATGTAGCACATACATAATAGATATTAATTATTAGCCTTTAATTATTGCTGTTGGTGGAATTTATGATGGTAGAGCACTAGGAAGAAGAACTCCTAGTGTAACAGGAGTAAATAATAGGAATAATAGGAGTAATAACTATTATAAGCAATAATTTTATGATTCAATATGAATGTCTCCAACAGATAAATAGGATATTTAAAGACATCTTTTCCAATGTGCAGATTTTTTTTTTAGCTAGCTATTTGAACACTAAAACAACCATCTAGACAAGAATGAATGAAGCAAATAACGTCATTCTAAACAATCATTTTTTCTTCATTTAAACCCAATCTCCATGCAGAATCACAAGACTCATCTAAGAGAAGACGTGCCCACCAGGCCTGGTAGTGATGAGAGGTAATCCCACACTGGTCCCACCAACGAGGCATCTACCCCACGTGCCAGTAGATTTAATTCGCCATAAAGTTAAATAGCTCCTGCAAGAGGGCACCATTCACCTGGACAGCTCTTCCTTGCCATCTTCCGGTAGAGTGAAATGGCAATAAACTGTCATGGCCATGAGGAGGTGGGGAAGGGTGGGGAAGAGGACTTGTTCTTAGGAAGGAAAAGAAAGGGGGTAATTAAAAGAGGGTAAATATCTGAAGTCTCAGCTGCCTTGACCAGTCTGTGAGATCCAGAAGAATGGAAGGAGATCTTACAGAAAGGTCAGGGGAGGGCATCATGTGGGTAAGGGGAGGGTTCCTGAGAAAAGTCATGGAAGCAACATTCCAAACAGGCTTTTTTTTTTTTTAATTCACTTGGGTTTGCACAATACGTTTCTTGAAAGAGTTTGAAGCCCAATATATAAAAAGCTGACTATTTATATATTTGATTCCCTAAAAGCAATTAGGAATACAAAGCAGATGGTCCAGCATTGTAGATTTCCCTTTTCATATTGCTTAAACACTAGAGATCAATAAGTCTAATATAAACAGATGATTTCCATAGCAGGGTTTATAATTAGCTGGCACTGAATGTGTCCAAACTCTAAAATAATTAGCAGAAGCATGTGGCACACCATTAAAACCTTGTGGCTTGTCTGCATTTACATTTATAATTATTAAAGTTAATTATGATGCTTGTGGTGTGGTTCCAAGCTCCTTTACAACTTAGATTAAATATTTTTTTAATCCCATAACTTCCTTTCTAACCTTCCTCGGGCCTCTGGAAAACAGTGAAATCAGACTACGCTAGGAATGTACAGCTGCCATTTTTTTGCTCCAAAGAATAAATTCTGACTTTATCATGAAAGATGGGCTCTTCTTAAAGAGCTGGCAGCCCTCTCAACTGATGACAATATTTCAATCTTGAATTTTAATTTGTTCATAATGGTGGGGATAGGCAAGATAACAATGCTCACAAGACTGCAGAGTGAAAGCTGTCATTTCGAGAGCTGAATGAATGGCAAGCCAGGGCCAATACGGTCTCCTCGATTTGTTACATAGTAATAGAGAATTTTAAATAACATACTTACACAATGTTCTTGATTCAAGGTCTAAAGATACTTTCCATTCTCTTAGAGTGCAGGTAACATTTCACAGAAATGGGAGCAAGCAGCCCATCTTTATTCTTAAAGCTCACATCGCCTAAAACCATCATTTAATAAAGCCCTCCCTCGTGTTAAGAGCCCTGGGTACAAGAAGTAGAAAACAGGGACTGTCTTCTCAGTCAGAACTATGACAGTCCCGGGCTCACCACCAGTCATGCTAAAACATCAAGAGCTGATTTCTTTAAAATTTCCAACAACAAATATGCTGATGTTTCTGCAGACCTTCTACTCTGGTATCCTCTGTTGTCATTGCAAAAACTGGCCAGTGTTCCTAACAGGAATCTTGTTAAACCCGGAGATTCATAATCTCTAGTCAAGAATATTTTGTGAGCATTTGTGCCCTGTACCCTATGCAATGCATCAGGTTGAAGTTAAAGAGGTAGTCCTTGACCTATTTACAAGTCAGTAAATCAGAAAAGGAATATTAAATTCCTTATCTTCTACATTTGCTCATAGATACCTCTGCTACTATATTCAAGTTATCTAACATTAACCAGTGCAAGGTATGCACTTTCTTTATAAAAGAACCCATTGACTCACAGGGTTTAAAGTGATGTGTCTTCTACTGCTCTCCTCTTGCTAGAATTTTACATAAATTCCATGTGGAGTTAGCATTCTACAAAAAAAAAAAAAAAAAAACTTTTCTGCTATTCCACTTTTCAGATAATTTCTATTAGATTTTCACATGGGTTTAAATATAGCACTCTTGTTCACCTATAAGTTGTAAAACATATCTCTATAAAATATCTAACTACCAGCTTCATTTTTTTCCCCCACAGCAGAGAGGTTTTTTTTTTAATAGAAATGGCCACATTTTCATCATGAAGAAAAATCCTTCATTTCATCACTTCTCCTGATGCATCATTTAGAGGTAAGAAATTAAAATATACTTTATTCAAACTATTAATATTAGCATGAAAGAAATTCTTGTTAATTTCTTCACTAGTAAAATATGTAGATATAAAGACACTCTAATTTTAATGTAGCAGATTAAAAAGGGAATGATGTAGTATCTGCACAGTGATTTTTAAATTACAAATTATTTTAATAAAACTTAAATGATTACATCCAATGACATTTATGGTCATTACTGGCTAAGAGAGGACTCGAAGAGAAGGAAAGAAGGAAGATGGAATGAGATGGGTCAAAGTTAGGAAAACCTCAAGAATGGAAGAAAAAGAAAAGATGCAGGAGATCACAGAAGGGGTCATGGAGAAAATTAAGATTGTGGAATCCATCTATTAGAAGTATCTGTCTAGTGGAAAAAAGGTCATGCATATCCCCCATGCCCATCCTCATATCTTCAAGATCTACCCTGAGTTTTTCAGGATCCAATGTGAAATAATCTCCCCCAGAGCAAATCTTATTCATACAATGCCCTTGGAAATACAATAGAAGTAATAAATTTGAGAACTCTTGTTTTAACTATCATGTGCTATGCTACAGTTAGTATGTCTGTGTGCTTGGCTCCTCAAAATCTGTGCTCCTCAGAATTTCCTCTGAAGACACCTGTATGTAGCAAGCTGTTAGTCATGTATTATTTTTCCTAGAAGAATTCAATTCTCATAACAATCCTTCTTTAATGAAATAACTCAGAGAGATAAACAAAAGCAATTTTTTTAAAGTTCTTCTAAATAAGATAAGGGAAAGTGTTTATACGAGACCTTGTGATATTATGATGTTACAATTCCCTACAATAATCCGATGTCATCATTCACACAATTTAATTATAAGAACATGAACTATGCCATTCTTCATCAGCATTACCAATACATTACACTTTCTGGCTGTCTCCTGTGTTTAGGGCAGCTTGTTAGATGCTGGAATCGTTAAGATTAACCTCAAGTGACTCATGGCCCCTTTGGGGACGTGCAAGATTTTACAAGCAACAATACAAGGCAAGACCTGCTTTGTGAGAAATGCATCCTACAAACCATACTTAGTAGACATTCAGAAAAGATAGCAGTCACCGAGGAAGCCCTCACCAAAATAATGAAACTTAAAATACGTTTTTATAGAAGGACGACTTCAAAAAGCTCAGTCTAGGATACTGAGATAGGATATTCCAGCTCCCCGCCCCCAAATATGAGTTAAGGCAGAGAATATATTCAGAGAAGAAAGAAACAAGCCAGTGTGGAGAAGTAGGTAGATGTCACCTTGTATGAGGTCTCCACAGAGTTCGTATTTCAGTCATCAGGTGACAGAAAACCTTGAAAAAAAATTTTTTTGTGTGCAGGGTCTGTTTGGGTTCTTTTTCCTCACTCTGTACATTATCTAAAAAAATCAGCCCAATTTTAAACTCCATTTTTTCCCCATGTCAGTATATCCTTGGCCTATAGAGAATCAAACTGAGGTCACATCCCTCCAAAGCCCAAGTGTTTTCATTTCTCAAACCACCAATAAAAAAACAACATACATACTCCTCTCTCAGAAAACCCACATTCTTCTCCCAGACTATTTAAGTCTACTCCATGTCCATCACACACTTTCTGGCCCACACGTAGGTTTCCTCTGGCTCGGGCCAGACCAGGAGATGTCTGGAATGTGACAAGGTAGTCTGAGCCTGCCAGGTCTCTTCTGTTAGCAAATTTATTTTCTTCTCTTAGACGGATGATAAAAATGTCACGGTGTGATGCTTTAGCAGGCCCAGGAGCTCCCACCTACAGCTGTGGGGCTTGAGTGGGACCCGAAGCCAAGAATGCCATAAGGAGCACAGACAGCCCTCCACCGTCGCTGCTCCTCCTGCATTGCTCATTCTCCTGCTAAATGATGCAATGGGACCCCCTCAGGGACTCTGAGTCTGATCATGTTTTTCTTGCTATTTTTTTTAACTTCCATCTTCCCTTCACTAAAGCAGCCCAAACTGCTGAATTTTTCATGAAACAGATAATATCGTTGTACACAAGATAATGGCACTCAAATATATCCATCTGCTTGTTAGCTCTGACGACATTGATTGCAATTCTACTGAAAGAATATTTACCAAAAAGTGATTTTTTTTTTGCTGCTTTTGTGGTATGAAAAATGCACATTTTCGTAAGGAAACTATAGAGGGACCCATATACATACATAAGCTAAGAGGGGAAAATGAACTGAGAAATTAAGCAGCAGTCCCTGGGGCTCATCCAAGAACAACAGTTTACTTTTTCTCAAAGATGGATTTGAAATCCAGATGAGTGTTATGACTCAGTGATTCTGTTCTTCCATCAACTCAAGAACGGATGGCAGGAAACTGCTTTTCACTGCTATGATAGACAGGGCCCCGGCAGTCCCTCCAGAGGCTGGCAAGTACTGAGTCCTGCCATTCACCACAGTGGGATGGATGGCAGTGAGTGGGTAGAGCAGGATGGGAGAAAAGGACCCCTACCTCTGGCTTCTCCCAGTCTCTATGAGCGTTGGAGTGACAGGAAAGAAGGAAATATCAGAAGCAAAGGAAGAAAAATGCAAGGCAAAGGAAGTGTGTCCTTCCCATCTGTCTTTTCATGGACTGGAATTTGGTCTCTGATCCTAGAATGGGTGATCCCCAACCTGATTCAGACAGGAAGAGCACACTAACTTTTTGCACGATCTCATTCAAAGGAAAAGTTTTTTTCTGTCTGCATCATGAGACGTTACTCAAGAATTCCTTAACACTATCGACTTCTGTCCTCCTATTCATAAATGATGCTCTTATTCATGTGTTTGCTTTGCTTTTCTAATTGCCATTCTCAGCTTCAGAAGTCAAATGCAAAACTAATTCAGTGTGTTGGTATATGTGTAACCATTATGTCATAAGATGTTGTTTTCTCTGCACTTTTTCTTTGTCCTGTTCAACCACAGTCATTTCATATTAACTGGTTTGGATTCTTATTTGAATAATTGCTAAGACATTCTCTAACTGGCATGAGATTTTTAATTGAATGTTCAATTAATTCAATTACCCCTAGCTTCCCTAAATTCTAGACAATTACCCCTAGCATCTTTAAATTCTAGACAAAGATGTTTTTACCCAGTGTGTAAAGGAAACAGCAAGTTTATTTCAGTCCATGTTGTCTTCAATCTTCTAAACCAAAAGGGAGTGACACACTGCAGGGACCTAAGCATTTGCCGACCAAAAAGCTCTATTACTCTTCAATACTTACAAGATTTGTAGATAGAAATTTCTTTGGACTTTCAGGAAATGTTTTAAAGGCTCAGTCAAAAATTCTTTCATTAGTAAGATGTAATTTTAGTGAAAACCTTAAAAAGCCGCTACAATAAGCACACACATCCTTCTTTTGAATGATATCCAGGGTGGGCAAGACTAAGTGGGTGTGATGTTATGAGTACATTTTATACAGTGTTATTTTCTTGGACCAAGGGATAAATCCAACTTCCTGGGGATCCGGGATGATTTCTTCTACGTGCCCCATGCCATACCTAGAACCTGGTGTGAACCCAGTAAAACGATGACAAATGAAATTAAAATGTACAGTCTTCCTTCATTATTTTTGGTATGAATTTCAAGTCATTGCTGAATCAGAAACTGCTGTGATCATAAATTCCTTTTCTTCTTAAAACATGTTTTATCATTTGTGCAGCAGAGAGGTACACAAATTATGCCAAGGCTTGATATTTTTTAAAATGATAAATGTTTTTGTATATCCTTCTGTATTTTCAAAACAAGTTGAAATTCTACTTAGAAATTACTCATTGGTCTGAGGTGTTTCTTCTTTCTTTCTTTTTAGTAGAATTAATGTAATAAAAACCATATGGCACATGGATATATGACCCCCTCAACCCCCATGTAACACATATTCTTGTTACATTAATGGACACACTGAAGACCAACCAAGATGAGAGAAGACCCTGTGATACTGTTTCAAAATTTCCCCTCAGATAAGTCTGTCTCTTGATGTTGGATCTAGTTCAAATAACTACCACTTTTCCATGCCACTGCTTTAGCTAGTCTTTGCATAGTAAGTTATACTTATTTCTAACAACTAAATAAGCTGTCACAATCTCGAAACCAGAGAACAAAGGCATTGCATTAAAAATAAAATGACCTAATTTTAAATATCAATGAAAAGTAAAGAATAATAATAAGTTATATAGACACACCTTATTCAAACATTCTTCTAGAGGTTAAATTACCAAAAATTAACTAATTAGGAAGGAAGATGGGTGGGATGACTGTCTATCTTGACTCCATCATATGGGATGAAAGAAAAAACTGCATCTTTTGTGGTTTTCTAATAAACTCTGAAGTACCTTTTAGAGAATCAAAAAGTATTAGCAACAACAACAAACAGCCCCATTATCAGCCAATGGCTCTCCTTTATACACTATAGTATATAAAATATTCTCCAGCATTTTCACTTTTCCCCATGTAATGAGAATTGTACATTTTAGTCTGGATTAGACATACATTTAGAGTTTCAATTCTGATCTATCATCTCCCACAACTGTTTCTACAATTCCTTACAACCCAGGCAGGATAACCAATGCACTGCATTCTACTTGCTGTCTCTATCCTTGTAAGCCTGACCCAAGTACAGTGATTTTCCCTAATTACGTGTAACTACTTTTATGTAAGTGCAAAAACACTAGATCCAGGTCCTTTTAGAACATGTGGGATAATTGCTCATATGTCCTGCAAGTTCCTAAATACCAGCCCCTGGGAAAAAAAGAGAGAGAGAGAGAATAATTATTTAGCGTCTACTTGAGACACAGCTGTGATAAGGGATGTGGTGAGGAAGAACATACAGTTGTTACTCTCAGGGAGCTTATAATTTAAAACAATAAACAAGAACAAGTAACAGTATAATATAAATGAAACAGGCACCATAACACAATATATACTTATGTTCCAATACTATGGATTTCAGAGGAAGAAGTTAACTGGGGCAGGATTGGTCAGGAAAGGCTGTACTCAGAGACCATAACAAGAAACAATTTGAATTGATAAACAGGTCAGAAGAAAGAAAGAGAAGAAAGGGAAAGGAGGGAGGGAGGAAGGAAGGAAAAGGAGAGGGAGAGAAACCTCAGAAATCACACAGACCAACTTCCTCTTGTTACATACAACATGGAGGACAACACGGAGAGTCAGAGCATAGACACTACCTTAACTTAGAAAGTCAACAGAGACAGAAGTGATAGAAATGCAAAGAGAATTCAAGCTCCAGCTACCAAGGCAGTGGCATTATCCTTCCCCCTACCAGACAAAACTAAATTTTTCTCCAATTGCCAGAAACCAACCTCATTCAAGAAAAGCAGACAAGGGGGCCCTAAGAGCAATAAACGACAGTCTTTGAGGGGGGTCAGCAAACTTTCCCTGTGAAAGGCCAGTTAGTACAATTTTACACTTTGCAGGCCATATGATCTCTATAACTCAAGTCTGCCTTTCTGTGTGAAAGCAGCCAGAGACAATATGTGCATCAATAAATGTAAGAGTTCCAATAAAACTTTATTTGCAAACACAGGAGGCAATCTGGATTTGGTCCACGAGCTATAGTTGGCCAGCCCTTGTTTTATGAGTATGAGAAATGAAAAATAAGAGACAGATGAAAATTAAATTCATCCCAATTACACAGCTAGAAACAATTGCACGTAAACCCAGTTCTGTCAGTGTATGGGCGCTTAACCCTTCTCTTTTTCTCTTAGAAACTAGGGCAATGTCTTACCTGATCTCTCAAGATTTTTTGTTCATAAAAGCTTTCAGAATTAAAAAGACACATTAATTACCATTCTACTAGAAAGTGGAGGGAATTTTTGGCTCATAACCCAGATTTTTCAGTAGGTAATAGCTGGGTAAGCAGCAAATTGGTACTCCAGAAATTAAGCTGATAAAATCAAAGTTTGCAGAAGAGTTAAATTCTGAACCTAATTTACATGTCTTACTATAATATTTGTAGTATTTGCTTGACTTTTGTAACCCCCCAATTCTGATTAATTTTACCTATTATTTTGGCCCTGCAGACTCCTGTAACTTTTCTTACACATTTCCAAAGAAAGTCAGAAACCTACTCAGAGAGGGTTTCATTTCCTTAAGGGAATGCACTGTTCCATCTTCCACCAGCAGGAAGGTCACTAAAAGCAGCATATATTAATGATACTATGCTGAATTTCAGAAACAGATTTACATTATATAGAACTTAGGATGGCTCAAAGGAAAAAAAATAGTAATATAATGCTCACCTGCAGGTCTCAACTCTATAACTACTATCTCTCAACCTCTCTGATAAGCTTCAGCTTTAAAAAAGTCTGTGGCCAAATGTATTATATATTTAAAGTTTGCAATTAATCACAGATATGTCTTCTATCACAAAAAATAAATTATACAAAGTTGAGTTTTATAATTCTACAATCCTTTCTTCTGAAAGATTTACAGATAATGTGATGGACTAAGGAGAGCCTAGTACGGAAAAGTACATCCTGCTCCGTGAGTGCTGACCCATGGTCATTCTCTTGGCCTCCTCATTTTCTTCATTCGTCCTCAAGGCTGAACTGGTTGGAATCACTTTGAACAGAGGTTCATCAAGATCACTGGCCCCGTGGCTAAGGGTACAGTGTTCCAAGACCAAAACTTGGATGAGGGAATTTCAAGTTGCTAGAGAGTAATTTTTCTTCGAGTGTTTAGATAGCCCTGAGAGCCAAAGCCAGAGTAACTAAGGAAAGTAGGAGACTTGGAATTGGGAGAGACAAAACCCAGGCTGGGACAAAACAAGGGAATATGTCTCCAGCTGCTTTTAAGTGGCTCCTGGGGTGGGAGGGCATCCGGGTTTGGAGAGTATATAAAACAGTTGTGAAGGACGTGATGTGTACACTATACATAAAGGCTCTCTCTTCCAAAGAAATTAAATAACTTTCTAAGGTCCTCTGCAATTCATGCCTTTTAGGAAATTATATGTTTTTTTTCCCACATGCACGCATCAGTATGGAATGCAGTCAGAACACAAAAAAAATTATTACACTTAATATATTTTAAAAGCTAAAATCAAGAGCAAAAAAGAATTTGGATGCCAGAATTAATATCTAAAATATTCTGAAAAATTATAAATCAGGTTGTTGATATTATAACATGTCCTGGAATTACATAAATCATAATATATTATCAGTCCAATATATGAATCCAGCACAAAATGTATGTGATTTTATTTTTTCTGCCAAAGCAAAGCTGGATACACTGTCCGTCCTCTGCTTTATAGTTAAAAAAAAAAAAAATTCTATGCTTTTCAAGAAGGCATTGAAACAGAGTGTGTACTCATCTGGAAAATCCTCAGGCCTCCACCAAGGAGTCCCTATTGCTATTCAAACCCTTATGATAATCTAATCTAGAGAGAGATTTTTCTTAATGAATGAAAATGGCTTCGAATGACTAAAAACCTATGTTAAATTAGCACCCTGTTAACTTAATACAAATAGCATCTTAAGCCGACCAAAATTAAATGATCACTAAGAAAGATTATTTTGAGCCTTACCGGTCCTTATCTAACTAAAAGAGAATTTTTATTTCAAGTGATATATAAATATCATTTAACTTATCTGATGATCAAACTTTAAGCAATCTGACCTACCAAGAACACTAATTCAAATACAGAAATTAGTTTAAAAAAAAAAAATTCCCTGAATGGCAAATTGTGATTAAAAAAAAATCCTTACACTCCTGCTCTGCTCAGGTAACCTGAAGCAGCCTACATAACTGGATATAAAATAAAGCTGGGGGCAGGACTCTGGGAAAGCAGTGAGATGCTGCAGGTACCATCGGACGGAAAAGACAGAACCAAGCAAAGCAGGCAGAACCAGACAAGCAAAATAATGTGACACTATTTGTGTAGCAGTAAAATGTCCTTTGATGGAAATCCAAAGTCTTTAACTCCTAGCTTAAGAAGACGTATTTTAGGAAACAAGTGAAGAAAGACAGTGGTTCTCAAACTCAGCATGTATCAGTCACTCGGAGGGCTTCTTACGAACAGACTGCTGGGCTCACCCCAAGTTTCTGATTCAGTAGTTCATGGGCGAGATCCAAGAACTTGCATTTCTAACAAGTTTTCATGCCATGCTGATGCTGCTTTTCTGAGAACTGCCCTTTGAGAACCACTGATCTAGGGTCCAACACTTCATTCTTTAGTGAAGAACCAGAAAAACAGAGAGAGAAACAAAGGAACTCACTCAAAACGAGACAATGTTAGCCAAAGGGAGATCCCTAAATCGACCTATTTAGAGGCTCACCCTAAAGCACTCAGCTGTAAGTTACCATCCTGTTCGTTCAAACCCCATTTTTTCACACAAATAACTAAATTCCCCTGGAACATGTTCTTCAAAGCATGTAGAACATTCCTAAAATCAGGAGCCCACTTTTTTTTCATAATGCATGGCATTATTACCTAAATCTAAGATGTGGCAGCAACCTGTAAGTATGCACTTGCTTTATGAACTGGTTAACAGGATATGATCTCCTTTAAAGCTATTTATAAATCAGGCTTTTTGTTTGTGGAATTGGGTTTTTTGGGGGGGGGTGCAGGGGATGGTTCTGTGTTTAAGTTAGTAAATTTAAGCACATTTAAAATGTACAAAAGGGACTTCTATTTAAAGGAATCTTACAGAAAACCCTTTTCTAATGTGAATAATTATTGCACACAAATTTCTCTCTCTGATAAGCTGGATTTTCATGCACCACTTTTGGCAAAAACAAACTTGTCAACACACTGCTCTAAAGATTTCAGATTTGGAAAATTGCTTTCACCTTTTTATTTCTCTCTTGAGGTAATTCTACTTCGAGTTAGCCACATCAGTCAAATCTTCACATGTGTTGCTTTTAATTTCTTTTCATCCTTGAGAAAATGAAAGTATCAAGAGATTCTTCCTTTAGAGTGTAGGGCTTGTTTGAAACTCCAGTGCTCCAAGCAATGCCCTAAGTAGGTCAAATTTCCAAGCTGTAATTTCGGCAGACAAATTTGCTTGATTCCCCAAGACAAAACAAAAGAGCATACTTAATGCAAGAGAGTTTCAACTGTCCAATCTTGACCTTCAAGGTGTTTGTGGTCTAACCCAACCCAAGCCAACCACCCACGACATGCTAACATTAGCTTTAGCAGGAATACTCCTTCCAGAATTCCATATTATCCTTACAAGTTTCTCCATTCTGAATGTCTTCTATTCAGCAATTTATGTTCTATCCATCCATCTTCAAGTCCAACTCTACAAGGTCTTCCCCAAACACTCCCCCTCCCCATAATCTCTCCATTTTCCACATTCCTCCTGAACAGACTTTCTATATGGCTTATTATGGCACAAGAGCGCACCCTATCTGGTGAAGGGATTTAACTATTTTCTAGTCTGCTTTTTATTCTTTACTACATAATCAGGTCTTAGATATTAAGAAGTATATCTTATTCAGCACGGGTCTCAACAGTAGTTACTCAACACACAATTCTTCAATCTTCTATGAACAAGTATTCTTCCAACGCCGACTATAGTCCTCATATTCCAGTCTGGTTAACCTTCAAATGAGCTCTGTAAAGTGGTTCATCTGAGAAAATTTTAGATCTTCTTGAGATTGCTTCACTCAGCAAGAAATACTTGGGCCACCCCTTTGCCACGGCACAAGGGGAACAAAGTAATAACACGTGCTAGCTGTGCTCCTCTGACGAGTCTTCTCTATGAGATCAATGTCCATGCATGTCTCCACTGAAAGCATTTTGTGCTCCAAGTAATTGGGAGTGTCTACAGTGATAAAACAACGGGCTCTGATATTATAAAATGGGCGTTATATCTCTCCACACACAGACCAGTGTTCAGTGTGATATTTAATCTGATAAAACACCCCAACAGAGAAAATTCCACAACACAGCATTACCTAGCACGACAGTTAAGAGTCTGCACTTCAGAAACAGAGATGTAGATTTTACTGGTGGTTTAACTTTGGACCAGTTACAATCCATCCTTGGATGCCAAAGGTGAAAAAGGGATCTGAATGACCTCTGCACAGGCTGCTTTAAAGAATCAACCATAGATAATGTCTGCAAAGAACTTAGCAATATCTGACACAAAACAAGCATTTAATGAGCAGTGGTTGTAGTTGATACTAATGAGATTTTAGCCAAGCAAACTCAGCTCCCGAATACGGAACACTGAGCCAAAAAGAAAGGTGGCAAAACAAGTCACTAACTACAGGTATTTATTCTGTTAATCACAAGCCACTGAGTCGCCCCGTCTTAGAGGCAACAAGAAACCCTGTTGTTGATTTTTGAAAGACAAAAAAAAAAAAAAAAATGCCCTATGAGAAAGATGGAGAGGGTGTACCCTCCCACTGAGAGGGCTGCTGAGCAAATAGGGCCTCCATGAACGACCAAGTGTGTTTCCAACAGGACCCAGAGCGACAGCTTTCATTTTCTTCCCTTTTTCCTTTTAATTTTTTTCCTCGCCTGATTTGCTCTTTCCCCCTCTCTCACTAGCCCTAATCAATGCAGCAGGTCAGGTTGAAAGAATGGGCAGCCTCAGAGCCACATGCATTTAAACCACTTTAATGCAAATATTGATCGGAACAGCATAGACACAGGCTGGACTGCATTTTTTTAATGGGCAGGCTTTTTTTTCCTGGGGCTGCACTACCCATGATAAAACAGACCACCATACATCAGAATTCCACCATCTTCCATGTCCAGGAATGAGCAAGTAAATCTACAAGGTGGGCCACATTCAACGCAAAGCTTGTGAGACTCCCAAGCAGGTGTCTCCGTGGTCCACGGGACCACTTTCTTCCCTAGGCGCACTTCCCTCCTCATAGTTTCTAGATGAGCTATGTTGGTGCAGACAGAGGCAGGATATCAGAATGGGTGTGGTACACTGTGTCACAAGACTAGTTGGGTAACTAGTGTCCCTAATTATGCATAAATGCCTAATTCCTATGTCCACAAGATTTGCCAAGCGTTGTCTCAGAAAGCCGGTGTCCAAGACATATTTAGCAACAGACTCCAAGTCAGAGCTGAAATCCAAATGACAGATGAAGGGCAGGAAGGAATTCTAAGGGCCACTTTGAAATTTGATACTAAAAGATCTGATACCCTATCTGTAGGCATTTTTAGGTTGGACTGGAGGGGGAAAAAAAAGAAAGGAAAGAAAGGAGAAAAAAAAAACTTGTTTGTGCAAAGGAAGCCTGCTTGGCCTATTGCCAGGGAAGGAGGCATCACAAACTGGGTAGGGTCTGAAAGCAACACAAGCCAAGCAAAAACCGAAGAAAGGAGGGGAAACAACTCAACTGAAAAGCCCCAAATGAACACCAGTTGCTTCAAAGCCATGCGAGTCGCTTTCAGATGTTTTTTAATTCTATTTTTTCCGTGGGTCTGTGGTTGCCGTTGCTGTTGCCTGTTATAACTCGAAAGGAAAATCAAACGCGCCACCTTCACTGGGACGGCTGATGGAAAGAGAAGATCATCACGACCTTTGTCACCACGCGAGGAAGCTTTTCTGCCTCTTCCCCAGATCTCAGCCGGCTACCACGTCTTCATGCAAAGGGGGAAATGTCATCATAAAGAGGGACAAGCAAGATGTGTACACCCCGGTGGACAGAATGTTCTCTGTGGGCTTATCAGCCTAAAAGAGAGAGATAACTGGAGGTGAAGGGGACACAGAGTGGTATGCAAAGTGGGAGGGAAGCAAGACGGAATGAAGCCTTTGACCTTGGAAGAGCTGAGTGCTGGAGGGAGGAGGGGGCAGAGGAGGGAGAGCTGAGTGAGGAATTCCTCGCTGTAATATATTCGGGTAAAAATGGGGCTGTCATCTTGAGCTACAAGTTAGAAAGTTATTACTTTTAATATGCCACTACCTTAGGCCTATACTGTTATGTAAAAGAAAAATAACCTTGTGTGACAGTTTAACATTGATCGATGTGCCTGCCAAATGCAAAGAGATAAATAAGCAGGTGATGAATAAACAGCACTTCAAGTAAAGACATTACGCTGCATGCATAAAACGGCGCCAGGCACCTAGGAGCTGTGGGTGGCCGAAGGTTGGCCATTTCATGCCCACTCAGTAAAGCAGACTTAATCGCTTCCAATATTTTCTGTTAAAAAGCAAGCTTAATGAGCCAATTTCACAAGCCCAGAGAAACTGATTATTATCTCTGAGTTCCAACAGAGTTGGTTGTTTTCCAAGAGCCAGGTTTTTTTTTCCTTGACGGGATAAAAACCTTTTTTAAAAAGAGAGAGAGAGAGAGAAAGAGAGCAAGAGAGAAAGGGAGAGAGAGGAAGAGAGGGAGCCACAGAGCCAACCGGAGGGCACAGAAAGCCGGCTCACAGGGGCGAGGTGGCCACTAGATGGCAGTGTTACCCCGCAGTCAGCTCCCCGGACGAGGCTCGGACCTGGTCAGGAGGATTCGGCTGAAAGATGGGACGGTAAATAAAGCTGAAAGCAGCTGCCTGAAGAGTTCATACCCTACCCTCCGCCCTCCTCGGACCCTTTGTCCACAATTATTCCATCTTCCAGCTCGTACAAGGCGAAGAGACAAAAGGGGCAGTCCCCGAATGGCCTCCTGCCCGCTAACAGCCCAAGGCTCTGATTACTCTTCTATGCAGCCGCGTTTCACGAAGTACAGGGGTCCTTTACCACGTAAGGCCCAGTCCTTCCTGGTGTTTTTCACCGGGAGGGGTTTCCAATCGCTGAAGCTCTCACAGGGCTAAGCATGTGGCTACCACAAGGGGCTTAAATCTCAGGACGATGTAGCGATTTAGCTTTTCACCATTTACTTTGGGGCTGATTCCTTTTTTTTTTTTTTTTTTTTTTTTTTTTTTTTGCCTCTTTCTCTTGCACACTCTATTTTGCACTTCTAGTAAAAAGAGTGAAAAGAGGAATTCAGCCTCAAAGGTATATACGGCCTGGAGAAAAGACTAGGAGTGGGGAGCAGGAGAGAGGAACCCTCCCCCTTAGGAAGCCAGCTGTCCTTCAAACTGCATGATTTGGGGTCTTGCTTCAGCTACACGACAACATGGTGAAAGTCACAGAAGCAAAGGGTTATTTTCACCAACTGCAGCCATTCAGTCGCCACTGGGAGGGAAGACCCAGTAACTAGACCCCAGCATATAATTAACTCAGATATTAAAAACAAAAAAGAAAATTGAAATGAACTGTTGTTAGGTTCTAAATGGAGATGCAAGTTAATTATTTATGAATATTCATAGAAAACTTGAACAGTTTCCAAACTTGGCCTTTAGTTTCTCATCAGTTAACCAAGTAATTGATGGAAGGGTTTTTTTTGTAAGATAAATTTTAGATGTGCAACAGAGCTATCAAACTCATCAAGATTTTTGGATTTCGTCTTCTGATAAATCAAAAGGGAATGGACTTGGTTACAGACAAAAACATAATTGTCCTCTCTTATCTTTTACTTCTAGTCACCTGTAAGAGAAAAATGAAATGATACTCAGCAAAGATGGGTCAATCATGGGAAAGAAAATTGGGATATTTGAGGAACTTTCAGGAGAAGGCGATAAAATCCAACTTTCTGTGTGTGGATGGGGGAGGGATGGGGGAATGGGGGAGGGATGGGGGAATGGGGGAGGGAGGAGGGGGCGGGCATAGAAATGAAGCTAGTAAGAATGAGAACTTATTCTAGGTAATCATGGCCACTACTCTCACTCAGTTACTCTGAACCCCCTAGATGTCGCCAGGTTTCACTTCAACCTTCTAACCCCTGCCTCCCCTCCCTCACCAAGGCATCTGGCACACCCTCCGCATTTAAACCTCTTCCACCCCACTGTCAGGGAGCCAGCCCGACCTTTCTGAAAAAGTCAGTTCTCCAACCAGGGAAAAACCTTATCTCTGCTGAAACATTAACCAACAGTTGCACTGGGTTTTCCATCAACTGCAGAACTTTGTGCCTAAAGTCTAACCAGATATTCATTAGAGCCACTCAAAAGAAAAGTCAAAATCACACATAAACCTGGCACTTCGGTTAAGTCTTCCCTTAAAAATAAAATGCAGCAAATAAAATACAAGGATTAAAAGGAATGTGTGCCAACCCGTATCAGAAATCTGTCATTTTGGCAATTTAATTCACCAACAAAAGTCCTGTCCTATTCTATGGCAGGCACTGTGCTGGGTGCTGGAGACAGGGTTCAAAGGCTCATGTGTGGTCCTCAGGGAGCTCACTGGCCGGTGGTTCAGACATAGGGATAGAACAGAGACCCACATGGTGCCCAGAGGTAGGCCCCTTGATCAAACTCGGGAGGTCCTGAAGGCTATTACTGTTGGGAGTGAGTTGGGGGAGGGTAAATTGGTTTTCCAGTACTTCCCTTAACAAATTACCATAAACCAGTTGTCTTAAAATGACAGTTTGGGAGGCTAGGCAGTCTGTAATCCAGGTGTTGGTTGGCCAGGAGAGAGAAACTATCCCAGGTCTCTCCCCCGGCTTCCGGTGTTGCAACAATCTTTGGCATCCTCTGCCTTGCAGATACAATCACTCCAATCTCTGCCTCTGTCATCAGAAGGCCTTCTCCCCTGCTTTTCTCTTTTTCTTATAAGGACATCAGTCTTGTTGAATTTAGGGGACCACTCTAATCCAGTATGATTTCATCTTTATTAATTACATCTGCAAAGACCTGATTTCCTAACAAGGTAACATCCTGAGGTTCCTGGTGAACATGAATTTGTGTGTGTTGGGGGGTGGGGGGCGGAGATACAATTCAACCCAGTACAGAGGACATTTCAGGCAAGGAAGCCAGAAGCCACAGAATATCCTGAGAATTGTAAATGGTACCTTGCAGTTACAGAATAAGATACAAGGGAAATGTAGAAAAAGTTAAATTTGAAAAGGGAGGCTGAAATGTATCAAAAAAGATTTCATGTGAGATATTAAGGAGCTTAACTATTGCACTGAAAGGTGGCTAAAAAAAATACGTGGGTTTTAAGTAGGTAAATATTCAAAACACACTCTGGCAGGGGTATAGATATTTGGAAAGAAGCAACATTAGAATCAAGGATACCAGTTGGGGTGGTGTTGCAATAATGCAAGATGAGGTTCTAAAATAAGGCAGTACCAATGGGGACAAAAGGAGGAAATACAGTTGAGTTCTTTTTTAAAATTAATAAATTAAAATTGACAGAATTTTAAATGGGTCGGATTGACAAAATATATGTTGTTGAAGAGTGAAGATGTCGAAAGCTGAGAGGGGTCCTGACTTGACCCAGAATTCTGGCCTGAGCAAGGAAGTTGATCATTAAATCTTTAAGCAAAGTCAGAAAAAGTCTTTTAAAAAGAAACAGACTCAAACACATTGAAAATTGGTTCAGTTTTGTGTATTTTGAATACACACATATACACACACACACACACACACCCCTACATATATATAGATGTATGTACAAGAGAGGCTGGGATGGAAATACAAATAGATTTGCATGAAGAGCCCTCAAATGAGATGGGGCAGGTGCTCCCGGAGGGGTGGGAGGAAATGCAGAAGGAGAGGAGAGAGCTGGAAGGAAGGAAGGGTTCTCAGTGGCGAATGCAGAGAAGACGTTACCCTAGGACTGAAGATACTCAAAGAGAAAGGAATGGATGAGAGGCTATCTAGACAGTGAGTGAGCCCTGCTTCCCCACCCTTGGCTATAAAGGGCAAAGGAGAACAGAGTGGTGGGAATGGGAATACTGGAAAATAAAAGAGTGTGTCATTGAAGGATGGGCTGGTGTTTTGCTTGCTTGCTGAAAGAAAGAGTGAGTTAAGCATTTTTATATATAGCTATGAAAAATCCTGTAGAGAGGGAGAGGATAAAGAAACAAGTGAAAGAAGGGATAATCAAGAATGTAAGACAAAAGGGGAAGAGGGAATCGCTCAGTGGTAGAGCGCGTGCTTAGCATGCACAAGGTCCCGGGTTCAATCCCCAGTACCCCCGGTAATTAATAAATAAACAAACAAACAAACAAAACCTAATCCCCCCCACCCCCGAAAAGCAAACAAAGAATGCAAGACAACGGTGCTCCAGCACAGGAGCTGGGCCACTTTCTATGTCTCTGAAATAAGCCCACCCATCAGACCTGGGCTACCTATCTCCCAGAATCGATGGGAGGAGAGCAGGAGATCATGATGTGAAATCAGTTTGAAAAACCAAATTGGACTGGAACAAATGCAGAGTTATTATTTAAATGACAGTGTTTTCAGCGATGATGTCTTAAATGTGTGGTAGTTTTTGTTTTTATTAAGTTGGAAACTAGAACTGTCAACACAGGCCTCCACTCTCCCCTGTCGGAGTGTGGTGTGTTGGTGTGGACACTGTGAGGCTCTCCTTGTCTGAACCCATCCCACATAGGAAGATTTTCCTGCAGGGAAAGAGAGAGCATTTGGAGATTTGGCGCACTGCAATATTCCTCCTTTGTCCAACACAGAAATCATGGCATGTGATGCCAAAACTGTACTTTCCAAAAAACCCATCATAGATGTATGTTCCCTAGATTTTTATCAGCTAGATCAAGGTTTCCCAAATCTATCCAGAGGTGCAGTGCCTTTCCCTCCTTGTGGCATGTTAGCAATTTCTACTCTGACCTATGCATGGAAAACACCAACACAAAACTTGATGGGTAACTAAGGTGAGATGCTCACCCTTTTCCAAGATCTCTAAATAATGAAGATACAGCTACAGACAGCGACTTGACCCACTGAAGAGATTATGAAGAGGGAGAAAAAGAGCAGTGTTTCCACTCCTGATAGAACACTTCATTAAAAACAATCCTCAATAAATATTGAAACAAAAGTACTTCTCTCTCGTTTATCACCAACCCACTCATCTTTTACTCATTGATATGTTCAATGACCAGTGTGTTTGCAGTACTTATAAGTCCTCATGTTCTGCCGTAAGTGGTCAGAAAGATGATCACAGAACAAGATCCTTAACTGCAATAAATAGAACACTACACATTTAAGGCATGCCAGCCAAGGGGCTGTGACATTAAGCCAAATGAGGCCAAAATTCAATTCAATTCAGAGATTAAAAAAGAAAAAAAGGAAGCATTAAGCTAATCGTTGGCTGTTTTTCTTCCCCCAGGGTGTGAAATGTATATGCTGATAATTAATGTGACTAGGAAGAGCGTTTGTATGGAAATACCAAAGGAAAGCCAGTGTGATACACATGATTCTTACCAATCCCAAAGCAGCAGAAGTTCCTATCTGCTTCATCAAGGTTCAAAACATTTTAAAACATACTCCACGTCGTTCAAATCGATTCTCGGCTTTCTGTGTAAATTTGGGGAAAAGTTATTTCTGAGATCTAAGATTTAAACTAAGAAATAAAGACATGAAGGTCACAGAACTGCCAAAGTGCAGATACAGTGTATGACAGGCAGCTGCAGCCCCAATGACGCGTTAATCTTACATATTCCGTATGTGAGTACAGGGAAACTCCACTGCTGCTCTATTTGGAAAACTGTAACAGTGGACGTAATTAGAAAGAGAAAAGTAAAGTAACTTAAGAGTATCCACAAAGCACATAATTTTCAGAAAAAGCAAAAACACACAATAGGCTTGCTACTTGAGTTTCTCAAATGGAGACATCTACTTGAAATCTTGAATTACAAGAGGTATAAATTTCTCCATAATATTAGGAACAACTGCCCATGATTTTTTTTTAATCAATAAAGTGAGCAGATGCCATTTTCACATTATTTTTATAGAATTATTAGAACAGGAATAAATAAATTGATTGGTCAAGCGACTACCCTTATATTGGGATAAAGACTACAATTAAAGAGAAATCTCTGTGAAGGGTCATAATAAGATAATATCTTGGTTAATATATTTAAGAAGACAAACTTACAGCCCTGCCAGTATGCTGTTACACTCTCCTACATAAATACCACGATTCTGTCTGTGAAGCACACTGGTATGAAGTGCCAAGATTTCCATATTTAATGTATTCCAAAAAAGCCCAGATTAAAATATATTAATGTATTAATACTTTATAGGAATATACATATGTAATGTATATAAAATATGTGTGTGCATATACATGTACCCCCCTCCCTGGTGGTTAGGAGGAAAGGCTGTGGCTTTTTTTGTTCTGAATAGCCAGGGTGATAGCCTAGCACATAGTAGGTGCTCGACAAAGTCTTATAGAGTGAGAAGAACAAAGTGCGGGCAGGGAGAAGTCACTGCCCCCACGCTAGGCACCCCACTCATCTTTCTGGACCCGCCCTGAGACAGCCAGTTAACCCTTCTCATCAGTTAGCAGATTCCACCCTGCACACATTACCGCAGGTACCTTAATACATATCCCTTGAGAGTTAAAAAACAAAAATAGAAACAAATACAACCCTAATCGATAAGTATATCTTTCTTTAAAAAATTAATTATACTTGAAGTGTAGTTGATATACAATGTTGTGTTAAGTTTCAGGTGTAGAACAAAGCGATTCAGTTATATACATGCACATTCTATTTCAGATTCTTTCCCATTATATGTTATTACAAGATATTAAATATAGTTCCCTGTGCTACACAGTAGGTCCATGTTGTTTATCTATTTTATATATATTACTGTCTATAGGTTAATCCCAAACTCCTAATTTATCCCTCCCCACTGACTCCTTTCCCCTTTGGTAACCGTAGTTTGTTTTCTATGTCTGTGAATCTATCTCTGATTTGTAAATAAGTTCATTTGTACCATTTTTTTTAGATTCCACATATAAGTAATATCATGTGTCTGACTTACTTCACTTAATGTGATAATCTCTAGGTCCATCCTAGGTTGCTGCGAATGGCATTATTTCATTCTTTCTTATGGCTGAGTAATATTGCATTATATATATATATATACACATATGTATGTATATACATATATGTATATATATACATATACACATATGTATGTATATACATATATATGTATATATATACATACATACACCATATCTTCTTTATCCATTCCTCTGTCTATGGACATTTAGGTTGCTTCCATATCTTGGCTATTGTAAATACTGCTGTTATGAGCACTGGGGTGTATGTATCTTCTCAAATTAGAGTCTTCTCCAGATATATGCCCAGGAGTGGGATTGCTGGATCACAGGGTAACTCTATTTTTAGTTTTTTAAGGAACCTCCATACTGTTCTCCATAGTGGCTGCACTAATTTACATTCCCAGCAACAGTGTAGGAGGGGGTTCCCTTTTCTCCACCCCCCCGGGATTTATCACTTGTGGACTTTTTAATAATGACCATTCTGACCAGTCTGAGGTGATACACCATTGTAATTTTGATTTGCATTTCTCTGATAACCAGTGATGCTGAGCATCTTTTCATGTGCCTGTTGGCCATCTGTACATCTTCTTTGGAGAAATATCTATTTAGGTCTTCTGTCCATTTTTTTATTGGGTTATTTGGTTTTTGTTTTTTTTTGGTTTTGGTTTTTTTTTTTTGCTATTAAGCTGTGTGAGCTATTTGTATATTTTGGAAATTAATCCTTTGTCTGTTGCATCATTTGCAAATATTTTCTCCATTTCATAGATTATATTTTCATTTTGTTTACGGTTTCCTTTGAGTGCAAAAGCTTTTAAGTTTAATTAGGTCCCATTCATTTATTTTTGCTTTTATTTTCATTACTCTAGAAGATGAATCCAAAAAAGAATTGCTGTGATTTATGTCAAAGAGTGTTCCACCTATGTTTTCCTCTAGGAGTTTTAGGGTATCTGATCTTAATTATGTCTTTAATCAATTTTGAGTTTATTTTAGTAGATAGTGTTAGAGAACATTCTAATTTTCTTCTTTGTTTCTTTCAAGAATTAAGCTCCCTGACTTCAGACTATACTGAAAGCTAACAGTAATTAAAACAGTATGATACTGGCACAAAAGCAGACACACACATAGACTGATGGAACAGGATAGAAAGCCCAGAAATAAACCCATGCACTATGGTCAATTAATCAATGACAAAGGAAGCAAGAATACACAATGGAGAAAAGACAGTCTCTTCAATTAGTGGTGCTGGGAAAACTGGACAGCCTCATGTAAAAGATGAGTATCTTAATTGGTGGCATCAAAGAATCTGTGCTGTTACACTGGGTAAGAGTATAGAGCTAGGTGGTCCTTAGCCCCTTCAGATGTCCTGTGCACACTCGACCTCTCTCAACGATGCACCTATCCAGGAAACTCAGGAGGAAAGGGATGGGATCACACTATTTCTCAGGCAGCACTGTGGACTGAGCTATTGTTTACCACTTCATTTCTTCCTAAATCAAGAAATGTTAAGTTTCAAACTTTATTTTAGTCCCTTTGATGAGAGTATTTTGGAAACTGGACAACAAGTATCAAAAGAATAGATTGTATGACTTTTTTTTTTTTTTGCTTTCATATCATAGAATACCAAAATGTCATTATATTTTGACCCTGAGGAAATACACATCCTAACAAAAGGGTCAGATTTCCACACAGCGCCAGGACATTGACCTTAGCTTGAAGTTACATGCTGCTGAACTTTATGTCTCTATTTCCTCACCTATAAAACAGATACCTATGTAAGTAAACCTCGAGTATGTATTGAGGATTGCAAGAATAATGTTTATAGCTTCATCCAGGTATTCTGTATATGTTAGGCTCCTTCTCCTTGATCTTTTCTCATTAAAAAGAAAAAAACAATTTTACACTTCTCTGCTTCCTTAAACAAGATATAAACAACAAAACATCTTCCTTGACTTCTCCCAGCCAAGTGATATTAATACATAATTTTATAACATAACCATGAAATAGTGCTTTGTGAATATTTTTAAAAACTTACTCATATAGAATATACAAAATTTTGGTTTTCATCATTTATGGAGAATAGTTTTCTAAAGTATATTTGTCTTTTCTCTCATTTTTAATGAAATTATAAACCTGATAACCAAATATATGCATATTACAGAAATTTTTAAAATACACAAAAAAGCACAAAGAAAAAAATTAAAATCACCTATAATCCTCTCACTCAGCAATAATTACTACTAATTTGGGGTCTTTATTTCCATTCTAAGAATTTAAATGTGATAATTCTCTGCAAGCTGTTTTTTACTTTTATTAATATTTTATGAACATTTTGAAACCCTGAATAGTCTCAAATATTCTATGTAATATACAATAGAAAGATCATTTTAGTGGCTGCCTGTTATTTTACTTCCTGGATATACCATAAATTATTTAATTGAACTTATATGGTTAAACATTTAGGGATGTTGTTGTTTTTAAGCAAGATTGATATATTGAACCAAAATGTACCCATGACCCAGCTTCAACCATTATCAACTCATGGTCAGTCTTATTTCATCTATACACTCACCCATTCCCAACTTAACCTTTAAAAGAATTTTTTAAAAAAACATAACCAATATACTGTCATCATACCTCAAAAAATTAATAATAATTCTTTCATATCATCAAATACCCAGTGTTCACAAATCCTTGATATCCCCTGCTTCCTTCCTTTCCTTTCTCCCCCCTCCAAATTGCTCAAATCAACACCCAAATAAGTCCACATGCTGCAAATGGTCAGTATGTCTCTTTTAATCATTAGATTCCTCTCCATCTCTTTTTTTTTTTTAATTCACTTGCAACTTATGTTAGGGGAAAAACAGGAAAAATAATTCCACAGATTTAGTGTATTTCTTGGGTCCTGGATTTTGCTGATTGCATTATGATCAGTGTCATTTAACATGTTCCTTTATCAACTATATTTCCTAGAAATAGGTACTTACACCTACTGAGGTTCCATGTTTTGGCACTAATATTTCATAGGTGGTAAGGTGGTATGGTGTGCTGCCATCAGGTGGTACATAATATTGAACTATCTGTCTTTTACTGATGTTAGCAACCACTGATTTATCAACACCTAGGTCTATTAATCAGTATTATAAAATGGTAATATTCTAATTCTAATAGTTTTGCCAATATAAATAACATACAACAGCTAAAATATTACAGTTAAGTATTTGTTCACATCTATGTGCACATTACATAAGAAAAATTCCTAAAAATTAAATATTTGAGTCAAAGTAAATTTACATTTAGAAATTTACATTACCATACATATTGCACAACTTACTGCTCTCCAGGAAAGTTATAACTAACGTTCATCCCAATGTTGGGTTATTATTGTTTTAAACATTTCTGTTAATTTACCAAAATTAAGAAACTCATTGTGGTTTACTTTGCAATATTTTGCTTATCAATAGGATTAAGCATGTTTTCCTTAAACTTGAATTTGTATTTCTTCTTTTGTGAACTGTCAGTTCTTGCTCTTTGACAAATTTTTCTGTTGGGTGACTATCTTTTTCTTTTTTACTTTTTTTTTTTTTCCTGGTTTCTTAAATATATTTACTTAAGTGTTATGGAAACATGATCTCTGATGAGTAGCAGTAGTGTGCTATGTAAGGACTCCATGTACCTGTAACATCCAATTATTCTCTGAGCCATGTTTGCCCAGCCTAACATTTTATTCAAGACTCTGGTCAAGAATGGCAAAGCAGACATCTGCAAAACATGCTGACTGACCGTGACTGACAAACTATTTTAGGAACAGTATTTTAATTTGTTACAATGAGGGACCGAGCTAACTGGTCTGGTCTACCTCTATGCTCAGCAAACGATTTTCATTAAACCACAAAACAATTTATTTTTCAATAGCATTATGCTTCAAGAACACAGAACGTTATATAGACTAAACAGAATAGGACCTAAAAAAAAAAATCCCTGTACCACCATATAAAAATTATAGATTCATTTATCTCTTGGCTTTGCAAATTTTCTTTTCCCCCCAAAGAAAGATAGCAATAAGTATTTTTCTTATGATGTACTTAAAAGGTAATAAGGAGGATATCACAGTTGAATCACTATAGATGTAGAGGATGACTACTGTCATTTAAGCGTCTTGTAGCTAAACATGCCACGTGCCTTGGAACAGGCTCAGGTGCTCAAATAAACACCCACAGAAGCAGTCATGTGCGTTCAGTCCAATTTTCCAAGCACATTTTTCTGAAGAAGGGAGTTAAAAATAATTAAAAGTCTAGGACTGACATATTAGACTTGATGTCACATAAGATGCCAAATCTAAAATTGAAAATTTTAACAATATATAGTAGGAGAAACAGAATGTTAAGCCTCCATAGGTGGGGAAAACACTTAGAACTGAATGAGGTAGCTATAAAATACAATTAAGTCCCTGCCACATCAGTATTCACATATGCGCCTTAGGACCATGCAAATGGAATTAATCAGCACTCAGGTCATTTAGTTACAAGTGGTGGCTAAACTCAATGGTTTTCCAGTTTCAAGCATTCATAACGCACCATGGAGACAATATGGTATCTGATAAAGAACAGAAAAGCAAGGAAAAAGGGAGAGAAGGAAAAAAGGATAAGAATAGAGGGAGAAAGAGCTATAAAAAGGGAGGAAGACTTGCTGAGAAAATAACTTTCATTTTAGAGAAAACCATCTCTCAATTATAATTAAATAATCACAATGTTTGTTTCATTATAATCATCCTCATAACTGTCTTTTTAGTTAAAATCCAAAAAAGTTCACTTTGGACTTTTAAGATAATCCTCATGTAATGTTTAAATAAACCCAAATATTTCACATTAATTTCCTTAATAGGTTAGAGACTGAAACAACTGACAATGTAGTCAAAATTCTAAGCTATTTCAAAAATAAAAATAAATCCTCACCTCCCTGAAAATGAAAAATCTTCCTCAAGGACAGTTATTTTGAATCATGTCCTATCAAATCTGCTGAGAAGGGTGTGTGATCTTGGGCACTGTTTAAGCTAGCTAAACTTTGTAAGAACGGGTGTAGGTAACATTCAGGCTTCCCTCATAAAGCTACTTTAAAGATTAAATAAAATAATGCACGTAGATACCTTCATACAGTGACTGACACAGATGTGCTCAGTGAACATTATTCATTGTTGTTATTGTGATGGTGATCACCATCATATCATCCAAAGTGTTTTAAAAGCTTTACATCAAACGAGTTTTCCATAAAAATACTTGACCTATAGAAAAACTTCTGCTCACCTGGCAAGAGTGCCTTACTATTCAGTACATATGTTTTAAAACAGGTGTTTTATACTGGCCATAGAGTAAAATCAGTAGTTCTCAATGGGGGAATGATTTTGCCCCCCAGGGGACATTTGTCAATGTCTGGAGACATGTTTGCTTGTCAAAAAGCAATGGCTGGGCACTCAAGAGTTGTTGCTACTGGCATCTAGTGGATATAGGCAGGAACCTACAGTGCACAGGGCAGCCCCCAGCAACAGAGAACCACTGCTCCCAAATGTTAATAGTGCCAAGGGTGTGAAACCAGACAGTGGAGTCAACGTATCAGAAAAGAAACATTCAGGCCTTCACCAAAACAAATAATTTTTTAAATCTCTTAAGTATTTTCCTAATTTATATTTAACTGCCATTGGATTCAGACCAAATTTACACAAACTTACTTGATGAAACAGGAGTAGTAAGACCCACAGACTCACAAAGCTTAGTTTCATAATCATAGTTAAATAATTGCCCACTTAAGTATCCATGAATTTATCATTCTTTTCTTAAACAATCTCATGGTTTATTTATACTTTTTGGGGAAATTCTTAAGAGGCAATAGCAATTTCTTACATTTGATGTTTTAATGTCAGGAATGTATATTTTTGTCTTAATGATTTCAATAGGAGAAAAAGTGCACTGTGAGTACATGTTAGCCATATGGAAAAGACAATGAGGTTTAGTAATTAAAACTGAAAAGGTAAAGAACTATGCCGTAATTAGAACACTGATTAATCAGCTGATAATTTTATCTTGATTAATGCTGCTGGTTCCTCTTCTTATTGACCTAGGGAAGGTAGGTTTAGACCAATTAAATATAAATTATTCCCGTTTTTTCACATTCTGGGCAGCTTCTAGTATTCTAAGTTATACTGCAGTTAAAAAGTACTATTGAAATGCTTTTACTAAATTGGGCAGCTCAACAAAAACAGAATTAGGTTTATGTTCCAAACATGCTGATGCTTTTATCTAAGGCTAAATTATACAGACATGGTTTATTTCAACATTATCCAGGGAATATTAAAATTAAAATAAATTGCTATTGTAAAAAAAAATCCTCTGATAACATTCAAACAGTTAACAAACAAGTAGATTCCTTATTTGTCTTACCATGTCTAACATTCTGAGAAATTAAAAGAACTGAAGTTAAAGAATACAAGTAATTGTTACTGCAGGGCCTCACTTCATGGAACCCTGTGACTATGCCAGCTAACAGAAAAATATCATTCTAGTATTAAGGAGATACATTCATTAATTCTTAGCCAGTTTTCCCCTTTTTTTTTTTCTCTTATATTTTTCCGGCTTTATTGAGATATAATCAACATATAATAGCATTGTGAAGTTTAAGGTATATGGTGTGATGATCTGATAAATGTGTATGATGCAAAATACTTACCACAACAAGGGTAGTTAACAAAGCCATCATCTTAGTTACCAATTTTTGCATGTGTGGTGAGAATGTTTAAGACCTACTCTCTTAGCAACTTTCAAGTATATAATATTTAACTATAGTCATCATATTGTACAAAAGGTAACCTTTTCTCCACATCTTCACAAACACTTGTTATTTTGCCTTTTTGATGATAGCCATTCTAACAGGGTTAAGGTGATATCTCTTGTGATTTTGGTTTGAATTTCTCTGAGGATTGTTTGGGTTTGCATTTTATGTATTTTAAGTGAAACCATATTGGACACAATTTATGCTTTGGTTTGTCCATTTGATATTATGCTTTTTAGATTTAATTGTGATGATGAATGTACTTGTAGCATATTCATTTGCACTGCTGTACTATACTGCATTTCATGAAAATATCAAAATTCATTTAACCATTCTACTGTCAATGGACATCTGGGATACTTTCCACTTTCTTGCTATTATAAACAAGGTATCTGTGCATGTTCTTTTACCTGTCTTCAGGTGTACACATACAGCATATCTTTTGGGTACGTACTGCTCCATGATAGGAAATTTGCATGTTCCACTTTATTATATAATACAGATTGATTTCTAAAGTGGTTTTAACTGTTTTAACCATTTTCATTCCCAAATACAGTGGATGAGAGTTCCTACTGCTCCACATTCCTATCAACACAAGATATATATATATATATATTTTTTTAACTCTTACCAATCTGGTGACTGTGATGCTATCTCATTTTCATTTCAATATGTATACTGTAATAATATGTAAAATATGTAATAAAGTCAAACATCTTTCCTTCTGTTTACTTGCAAATCATGCATCATTTAATGAGAAGTACAAATTCAAGTCATTTGTCCATCTTTTCTTCGGCATTATTTGGCTTTTAAAAATAAATTTGTAGAATATCTTTGTATATTATGGATACTATCCTTTGCCAATGCATATATGTTTTTAGTACATTCTTCCCACTTTTGGTCTATTTTCACTTTTCTAACATCTACTGATTTTCATGATTTTTGTGAAATAAAATTTGCCTTTGTAGTTTGCTAATTCTGTTTTTTCATTAAGAAATCTTTCCTAAACCAAGGGCTTAAATATATTCTCCTATATCATTTTCTAAAATATTAGAAATTGCTTTTCACATTTAAGATTTTTAATGCATGGAACTGATCTTTGTATATGGTATGAAACAGGAGTGAGATTAAGGAAAATATTTCTTTTTTCCCAGATTGACAAGGAGCTGGTCTATTTGTCTAAACTTGTTAAAACAACAAATATCTTAATCTAACTTCATAATAAGAATTAATATCTGGTGGGGCATGTCCTCCAACCTTGTCCTTCCTCAGGCATATCTTGGCTCTTCTTGCCCTTGATTTTCACACACATTTTAAAATCACATTGTCCAGGTCCTTACCCCTGACCAAAAAATGATGATAAAGCTTTCTAAATTTCACCACTAAATAGAGGGCTGTTTTGTTTTGTTTTGTTTTTTTCCAGAAATTCTGTCTGGTTGAGAAAGTTTCTTTTTCATCTTCTTTGCTAAGAAATTTTATCATTATTTCCTATTAAATTGTGTCAAGGAAGTTTTCAGATCAATATGATGACCTATTGTTTTCTGATCCTGTGCCAATCTTACATTCCTATTAAAACAAATTTGCTTACCATATAATGTCTATTCATTACGTGATTCATTCCACTAATACTGTAAATTTTTAAAGTTCTTGGTGAAATTGGTCTACAATTGTTTTTTTTTTTAAACACTGTTGTCTCAAAAATATAAGTTAAGTAGTAGAGTGTTTTTTCTCTCATCTAAAAGAATAAGACTGGAATTTTCAGTTGCTTAAACCTTTAGTGAAATATTTAAACAAAATGATGGGGTACTGGTGATTTTTGAGAAAGTAACTACTGATACAATTTTTAATGGATATAGAGCATTTGTATGTTCTATTTTGGTTTTTTCTTTTTTTTGGTAATTTACGTTAGGAATTTAATGTTGTCTCAAGTTTGGCAGCAAAGAGATGTTACTAATGTCCTATTATCTTTTTAAAAACTGATGATTTTTTTCATTCTCTAATCATTTTTCAGATGCATTCAATCCATTTTGTCTTTTAACTGAAAGTTTAGTTTATCCATGTTATAATTACATATACATTCTTTTAGTTGGTGTCCTTCCTATTTATCCCTTTTTTTCTGTTCTTTTTTTTTTTAACCTATTTGACTTTTAGACTGATTTTTTTGGTATTAATTGATATTTCCCATGCTTTAATTTTCTCTATAATCATTTGAGAGCTACACATGTATTTTATTTTTTAGTGGTTGCCTTATTAATTTTAAGAAGTATACTTAATTTAAAGCCTGAAGATAGCCAATCTTTTAAAATTCTTCCAAAACTCTGTAAGAACCCTGGAATATTTTAACTCCAATCACTTCCTCCAGACAAATACTACTCTGATAATAATATTTCAGTTAGTTATCCCTTCAAATTTGACTTGTACTATATAGTCCCTGTTTGTTTAGATTTTTCCACACAGAATTTCTCTCTTAGACTTTTCAAATATGATCAATCTCCTTCCTAAAGGACCTATTTTAGACTTCCCTTTGGGAAGGGACTGTTGGTGGTAAACTCTCTCAGCTCATTTTTCTAAAATTTTCTTAACGTTTTTGAAGTTTTCTAGATATATAATTCTAGATGGTTATTTTCTGAATGTAGTTTAAAGGCACAATTCCATACTTTCTTTCACCTTCCATTGTTGATTGCAATTTCAATGCAGTCAAATCACCTTTCCTTTGTGTGTGAACTGTTTTTACTCACTGAGTGCCTTTTTATACACTTCCTGCTACATCGGTGTTCTGCAGGTTCTAGTTTGAGACTTCTAGGTTTGTATTTAATTTTATTTAACTTTGAGACTTCTATATCTGAAAATAAGTGTTTTCCATCAATTCTGGATATTCTTTACCATTATTTCTCTAAGCCATGCCTCTTTCCATTCTGTTTTTCTCTTCTGGGAGTCCAGGTAGAAATATGTGGTACTTTTCCCCTTATTATACATCTTCTATATTTTTTAACCCTTTATCTTCCTGTGCCAACATTCTGGATAGTTTCCTCAGATATTCCAGTTCCCTAATACTTCTTTTATCATCTCTTGAAATTTTTTTATAATTGTGATTATACTGTTAACGTCATGTTTCAAATCTCATTCATCATTTTATAGTTCTTTTTCATATTTACCTACCCATCTTTTAATTTTAAACATATTTGTATAATTTTTTTATTTTATATTTGTATAAATTCATTATCTGAAATCTTTTCAGATTTAATATTGTTATGCCTTGCTTCTGTTGGCTCTCCTTCATGGTGATTTATTTCCTTGCATTTGTGTATGAATTTTAATTTTTGCTTATGCAATCTCCTCCCTTGTAAGTTTATCTTTCAGAATTCTTTTAGTCTTGAGTTGAAAGTAATTTCCTTCAAAGTGGACTTCTGTTTACCTCCATGAAGTCCCAGGCCATTAAATGAGGTCCTATTTTAAAATAAATTCTTTGCATGAGGTTTTCCTGTTTGTTTGGTTTGTTTTTCCACAAAGGATATATTAATTCCAGTCCAAATGAGCCCAGCTTGTGCTATGAAGTCTCAGAGATGTCCTCCCACCTCTCATCAAAGTTTATATAGAAAATTCCTCCTGTTTTTGAAAGTTTATTTCTAATTCACTCTTAAACTGAAAGTGTAGGTTACCAGAGCCCTGCAATTGGCTCTCAAAAGACCTCCTGACTTATGTGGGCAGTAGATTTGTTTCAGTCCCATGCACTTTGCAAAAACATTCAAATCAAAGATCAAGACCACTAGTTGTGCAAAGGCCTCCTAGACAAAGATCAACTTTAGTACTAGCCTGCCTTTCTGGATTCCCACCATCACATTATTTTTGGATTCTGAGGAAACCAAACTGTCTTGCTAGCTCTGCAATGCAATTTGAAATTTTTATTTTACATTTAAATTGAAATGTTTTCACTGGCGGCATGGTTCAGGGTATCTAGTCAACATATTATTAGAAGGATGGTCAAGATTCTCTTTTCTTTCCACTGGCTCATATAATAAATCCCCCAAATATTTGCCAGATGAATATTGGTTGAATGGGTGAAGGAGTGGATGGCCCAATAATCGCTCCTCCACACCATCCCTCAATACCAAGGGTCGGTATTTTTCTGTAAAAAGCCAGATTGTACATATTATAGGCTTTACAATCCATACGGTCTATATCTCAACAGCCAAACTGTCTTTTTAGTGCAAAAGCAGCCATAGACAATACCTATACGAATGAGCATGAGGGTGTTCCCATAAAAGAAAGAAGAAGAAAAAAAAAGATCGAAAGAAATCTGTGCATTATCTAAGTAAATAATGGTGAACTCCCACTGGCACAGGAAAAACTCTACCTAGGCATAGGAGTAATGTCTTGAGAAACAAAAGTACTATGGACATTTCTCTGAAGTAGACAGACATGGTGACTCTCCACTCTACACACCAACTTCCTAGGCAATCGAAGGCACTGAGAGGATACAACCATCTTTCCAGGTGCCCTCTGAGAGCACGCATTCCAAAAATCTGTCCAGTAATCTCTCATCAGTGGTAAAGCCGGTATGGGGAGCTATATGTCATCAGCTATATTGTATACACTTTTTTCAAAGAAAAGAATATACACTCTAATATTAGAGAAAGAGTGTGAATTCTATTACTTTGGGTTGGCTATAATGCATGCCCTTGAACTGGGCAACACTTAAGGTGATTCTCAGACAGCAAAATTGAGATTAAAAAGGTTTCTCACTTGAAAATGACCCTTTTGGTGCTTCGCAAAAGGGAACCCTATATATTTAGCACTAAATATCTTTGTAAGAGGCAAGGCGCCCCACAGAGTCATGCTTTAATGGTTTGATCATTAACCTAGCGTTGGCCTCTCAAAAATTTTAGTTATAAAACTGTAAAATATAAGAAAAGGTTCAGAGTCTATAAAGTAGCATTTTCCTGTAATATCAATAACCATAAATAATAGCAACAATTCATCTTCATGGATGGCCAAAAATCTAAACATGACAAATACATCCCAAAGGATTATGTTACCTTTGCAGCTAATAATCTAGGAGAATAAGTGCTCAAAGTATTGGTTAGGGACGGCTGTTCTTTTAAGACATGTTGGTCAACTTTGTCTGGACTCCATATGATATTTGCTAGTCTGAGGAAAGAAAACTATGAACCACTCTTCTAATGCAATAGTACTCAAGCAGAGTTTAAACATTTTATATCAAATACAAAGCTGTGTCTGAGTTCCCAGACAGGGCAGAAATGGGGTCAAGCCTATCTGTGAAATCTGGGCTAGCAGGCAAGCACTGCCCTAAGCTGTGTCTCCCTGCTTCTCCCCAAACAGTCTTTGGCAGAAATGAAACACAAAAACCTAAAGCCTTGCACTACTCTCTCTAGATCTAGATAACTCACAGTTATCATATACATCATTACCTTCAGATATTATAGGGTCCTATGTTTCATAACATTTAATTTCTAAAATTCTCACCAAAAAAAGAGGGTAAATTTAAAAAACTAATTATGGATTGATATGGTGATAAAGGTGATATATTCTTATGCAATAGTGTTATTATAATATTATGATATATCATATTTTTATTTTATTTTTAACTTTAGTTACATTAAGCAAGTAAAGTACACAAAAGATTGCAAAAATAAAAAACAGCAGGCGTGAATCCTTCTTATAAGCATATCGTAGACTTTTTAAATGGTTTTATATCACTTCCACATTTTCTACGTGGAACATGATTTACTGTTATAATTCACTGTACACAGACAATGAATGAGGTCAGCGTTTAAGGTCCAAGTTGGCTTTCAGTTTACCAACATGCAGCTCTGGGGTGGTTCTCACCTTTGTGGGCCTTGTCCATCTATTGGGGAATCCATCCCCCAGCTCCAGCTCTGGCTCCTTGTATCCCTTGTCTTTCAAAACAAATCCCTCATCTGACCCACCGGGCTCTTCTCAACCTGTTGTGTCACCAAACCCATGACAACAGTTCCAGAAAACCTTAATGCTAACTGTGTACTTCTCCTTCTCAGAAGGGAAGCCAACAAAAGAGGTTCTTAAGAGATGCACTGTCCTATTTCTTGCTAACTTACACCAGGGGAAGGGGATCATTACTGAAAAAGGAGTTTGGGTGGCGGGCAAAGTGTATAGTTCCATATGGTTGATTGTGGCTCAGTATGTTTACTCGTTAATGATGCTTATCAATTTCTTAATACTGGGAACTCACAACCACGTAAGGCTCAAGAAGTGGTTATGTGTATTGTATGTGAACTGCATCTCCATAAAGTTGAAAGGAAAAAAGAAAAGACTTTATTACAAGGGGTGTCAGGTGAAGACCAGCAGCACTGCATCTATTTCTCCCGGAACGAACTCCCCTAACCTAATCTAAATCTACGAGTTATCATGATCTTTTAAAGTCCAGATAGTGGACTCCACTTGATCCTCAGAACATGTTTACCCATTTCACTGTATTGTAATTTAACTACTTCATGTGTTTTACCTATTTATTTATGGAGAATTAGAGATGTCAATACAAGATTTTTCAAACTTTGCCACTCAAACAGGAGACTGAACTAGCACACTGATTTCACCTGGGAGCTTGATAAAAATGCAAAATCTCAGGCCCCAGACAAAACCTACTGAATCAAAATCTGCATTCCTGAAAAGGATCTAAGTGATTAAAATGCACTGTGATGCTAGGGCATTGATACTCTTTCAAACTGAAACACTTGTAAGACTAGTAATAAGCTAGTATCAGTAAAATGGAGTGGAGAGAATTGTGTAAACTACATTAACTAGAAAAAGCCAACTCAGGCATCCTGGAATGCCTCTTCACCAGCCTATTGATTATTAACTTCGCATTGTAAGTTCCCTAATAACAGGAAGTCACTTTTTGTGATATTGTGATTTGTAATAAATGTATATTTGGTCTTCATCCCACTTCTGGCACAGAACTCCTAAAGCTTAAAATTCTTTAAGTAAGGAAAGTGATCAAGGTATCTTTTGTTATGTTAATAAAGCAACTTTAGGAATGTTGACAGCTCACCTAAAGAAGGGGGCTGATTACCAGAAGAACCAACCTCATCCCCCTTGACCTCTCAAGGGGAGAGGGGATGGAGGTTCAATCAATCGCCAATGGTCAATGATTTGATCAATCGTGGCTATATAATAGAGCCTCCATAAAGTCCCAACAGCTGGGGTTTGAAGAGTGAGTTGAGACTTGGGGAGAATGGAGGAGGCATGGGTTCCCTTTCCACATACCTTGCGCTATGCTTCTTTTTCATCTAGTTGTACTTGGGTTGTGTCCTTTTATAATGAATCAGTCATCTAGTATGTAAAATGCTTCTCTGAGTTGTGTGAGCCACTCTAGCAAATTAATTGAACCTGTGGAGGAGTTTTGTGGGAACCTCTAATTTATAGTCAGTCGGTCAGAAGTATAGGGTAACACATCGGACTTATGATAGGCATCTGCAGTTGGAGGGGATCGTTAAAACCTCCAATTTTCACCAGAAGCACAGGCAACAACCTGGGCTTGCCACTGGCATCTGCAGTGTGTGTGTTAGGGGTTGAGGTGGGGTGCCAAAGTCTTGTAGGACTGAGCCCTTATTCTGTGGAATCTAACTCTATCTGGGTAGAGGGTCAGAACTAATTTGAATTCTCAGACACCATACTGGTGTCTGAAAATTACTAGGTGTTGTATGGGAAGCCCCCACCCCAACACAAACACACACACACACACACACACATTGGAATTGGGTCCAGAAACCCATATAAGACCTTTCATAGCAGTTATTATATGCCTTCAATTTACTTATTTAGTAACTGTTGAATGGCTCCCCTTCCTTCCTTCAGCTTCTGAAATTTTCTTACCTAATCAATATAGATCTGCTCCTCTAAAAATCAAAGCAATATCTTCTACTTTAATTTGACCTTCTAAACTTAAATGTTCAGGAACAAAATTTCCTCCCAGAACAAAAACTCAGATAAGTTGCTAAAATAGCATATTGATAATTATTTAACCCAGAATAATTCAGCTCTGTATATAAAAGCAGTAACATTAAAAATAAAATCTTAACACAATTCAATTCTTCCAATCAGTCTATTTTTTAATACTAAGATAGAAGTCAGTGGGAGGTAATATTCACAATATAATCCTTTCACAGAAATTATTTTAATTAAAAACCAGGTGGTCCTGAGTTTTCCTCTAAGGCTCTACACTAAAAAATTCCATTGATCATGCTTTCCATAATGAAAGATTTAACTATGAACCTAGAGAAAAATGGCATAGATGAATCAAAATATCCTCTCATTTTTGTTACTATAATCCTGGTATCTGGTAGGCGTATTCATAATCATGACAATGAAAGTAGAAATCATATGAGAAAAATTGGCTAATTAAAAATTTTTAAAAAGTATCCGTATTTCAAAAACCTATATTATCAAAAGGCGTATTTATCTTAAATCCAAATATAACTTAAAAATCAATACTGAGAAGATTAATATGTCAATAGAAAATGAGTGGATTAGGAAATTCACAAAAGAAGAGTGTCTATAAAAAATCAGAAAAAAATTTCATCACTCTAGTCAAAAAATGCAAAGTAAAAGCATAATATTGCCACTCTTTTTAACTTCTATAAAAATGTTAACTATATTGGCCAGTGCTTGTAAGAATGTGAGAACAATTACTTTTGATGCATTGCTGATGGAAAGGTAAAAGTTAAAGTCTTTCTGAGGAATAGTTTGGCAACATGCAACAAAAACCTGCAATATTTGCCAATAGCAAATTCAATCTTTCAAAATTTGCCCTTAGAAAATAATCTGATCTGTACAATGGTGTTTAGTGTGTCACTGTTGGAACTGTTAACAACCTAAATGCCCGGTATGAAGGCTTGGCTGAATAAGCCATGGTACATCCACACATTGTAATACTATGCAAAGCGTTAGTATGTTGTAGAAGAAGAATATGTAACAACATGGGAAAACACTAAAAATATATCAAATTGGAAAAAATTAAAAGTAACATGTGCAGTATGATCTCTTTTAGAAAAAAAAATCACGATATATCACATTTATGTATGAGCAAATGAATGGCTAAGTAAATAGATATAAAAGTAAGAATATGGATGAATAAATGAATAGGTCAATTAATAGATGGACGTATGATAGATCACAAAGACTGCAAAAATATCCACCAAATATTCACCAAAATATAAGTTTGGCTAATTTTGAGTGGTACGGTTATGGGTAAGAATCTGTGATTTCAAATTAAGCTGAATTTTTTTTTTTACTATGTTAGAAATCTTTCATGAAGCATCTAAAAGCTGTACTTGTTCCTTTTTTTAAAAAAGCATTTTATGTATTAACTTCCATGAGGTCTTTGACCATAAAGATACAAAATTTCTGACACAGTTGCTGCTAATAGTTTTTCTTGGGTTTTTAAACCAGATTTGTTGTTGTTGTTGTCATTCAGAAATTATTAATTTTTTTCACTGTAGTCAAATCTATAGCTTTTCCCTTTGTGATTTTTTTCATTATTTTATATGCTTAAACTATTCATCATTACTAAATCAGAGAATCAACCCCATTTTTTACAGTTCCTAGAGATCTCATTTTTATTTTACAGTTCTTTTTAACTCATCTGTAATTTATACTGGCATATGATATGAGTTGAGACTAGGTGTAATTTTTTTACACATGTTAAATCATCGTCCCTGGGCCACATCTTAGATAGGCCATCCTTCCACTGATTTATGATACCAACTCGATAAAGTCTTATGTACTTGAATCTGTCTTGATTTCCTTCTTTTCCATTGTTTTTGTCAAAATGACACTGTCTTTAGTATTGTAGCTTTATAACTTAAAAGATAATTTTACTGGCTGTTTGCCCCTGTTCATTCTTAGAATTAAACACTAGATTTACTGTGGCAAATAAAAAAAGAAAAACTTACTCTGATTTTTATTAGGTGATATCAATTCTAAGAATTAATAGAGGATAAATAGATATCTTTTAATATATTTCATCTTCATTTGATAAAACTGTCTTTTAGGTCTCAGCAAACTTTATCATTTTAATTATATAGTTCCCCTAGGTTTTTTTCTTGTTAATGTTACATCAAGACATTTTACATTTTCATGGTATCTTAAGTGGGACTTTTTGTTACATATTTTTCTAACTTCTTAGAAACATGAAAGCAGTTAACTCAAAGAAATTATTCTAAAAAGGTATTTTAAAATCAATTCTGACACACATAATTTGGAACCAATAAATAAGTTATGAATTTTTCACAAGGACAATGATGAAATAATCCAAAGTAGAGCATGGAAAATAAATAAGCAAAATAGCCGCTTATCTGCATTCAATAAAAGAGGTAAATTAATATTCTTTCACAGATTTCCTTTCCTTAGAGATATTCTCAAAATAAAATTCAAAATCCATCTTTTCAAAAATCATCAGACAGCACATATATAAAAATTCCCACAGAAAGATTTCCATTTAAAATTGGATGATACCATAATGTTCTAGTTTACAAGAATCACATTTAAAAAGCACAGTGTATTGAAACAGTTAATCAATTTTCTGGATCACACACTATTAAGAATAATTCTCCTGGCTAGGCAGTGGGGTTGGGGTTAGGGAGAAGGCAAGAATGCCCTCCCTCTGTGTAGCATGAATGGAGCAATAGCTCCTAACGGGAGAGCTTAATTCCCTGGGATTCAACCCTACTATACGACAGATGTGGGGATTCCTGTGATGCAAATTGCCAGGGAGGATTTAGGCCAGACTAAGAAGATATCTATTATAGAAGAGTAAGATACAAGAATTCCTTGGGGATCTGAGGGCACTCAAATACTCAGAATTACCCCTGGTTGCTGAGATTTTGACACAGAAACATCCATAGTGCATGGTCCTTAGAAAACATAGTCTGACTTTCTAGAGAACTAAAAATAAATCTAATGTAAAAGATATGCACGTTTGGGCATCTGTTGGATATACTGAGAACAGGTACTAGGAATACTTACAATTAACTCCAAACCAAAATACGAAGGAGCTGAAGATATAAACGAATCTCAGGTTTGAGGAAATGTTTAAGTCAGTATTTAAACCAACTAGTTCCCCCACAAAACCAAGATGTTTGTAGAATATAGAATATTAACTAACAAACAACCCCTGAATTTTCATACTAACACTTAAAAAACTTTGTATACTGTGTTCCTTTATCTTTGATCTTAACAACTGTAGTATACTAAGCATAATTCTATTGTTACTACAATGAACTTTGTAAAAGTAATTTTGAATTGTTTTGGACACCAGCTTGTTTCATCATTCAACTTTTCTCCTTCAAATATAAAAATAATTCTAGTTTCTATACTTTATATACAATATTTTAAGGTAAAATTTAACAATCTGGGTTAATATTATTAACTGAGCATAGAAATAGGGGGAAATGACACTGATTTTCAAAACTGTTGGTAAACGATAACCAAAAATATCCAAATTCTCTAGCTTCATTATTTAATCTATTATCTGCATCTCTAAGTCTTTCTTCAATAAAAGAACACCAGATTTAAAATCAAAAGTATCCAATGTGTGTTTTTATGGGAAAACATGACATGAAAAAATAACTTCAATTCAACAGAAAACTCTACAATGAACTAAAAGTAAATTTCCCAAGAAGTTGGATTAATTCATGATTTCAATACCAACTATATTTCAGCTTGTAGTATCATATCGTTTATTTATAAAGTCACAAAACTGAGAAGCTTGTATAGAAATTTGATTTGTCCTCAAACACAGAACTCAACAAAGTAAATTATGAGAAGATAAGTACACATTAACCAAAGTTTAAAGAGCATCTTATAACCATTTTCTGAAATAAGAGTTGACTCATAAGGTATGGTTCTTTGATAAAAGAGAATATAAAGCTATGCAACTCATTAACATTCAGTTTGATTGTTATATAAACTCTTTGGTGAAAAGCATTCTTACTTAGCCAAGTAATTATTCTGAAGTAGTAACTTAGCCTTAGAGAAAAAAATCAGAGTCCCAGCACATATTGAAATGAAACACTCTTATATGGAAAAGAATAGGCCAATAGAGATGATGATGATTCTCATTTACACTAGATTTTTAAAAAAGGATTTTAACAAAGTGACTACTTGTCCTTTTAACACCCAGGGAACAAAGCCAGAAATCTGAGAACAGTTAGTGCTATAAAAAAAAAAAAGTTAGAAAAATCACCAAGTCTGACAAATGTAAGTAGATACTGGGTTAAATAAAAGTGGCTTCTTTAACAGACAATGGTACATTGTTCTCTAAGCTCTCTAATGAGGCAGAGAACAAAAACAGAGCCATTTTAGGAAATGACAGGGCTGACTTGTATTGTGATCCTTCAGTTGTTGAAGATACATGAAAATTTATTTTAAAATCTAGTTGCTAAAAAATCAGGCTGTCATTATTTTTAAACTCTGCAATCCTATCTGTAATTTCTATGATACTAAACACATCAATAAAACTAAGTCAGATGTAACCTTCAAATGTTATATTCCTAGCTATCAGAAGATAAAGGCAAAACCAACTATTAACATGCTCACTCAAGACTCTGGTCTACTTATAAGTTCATATTTTTGGATTTTAGTTCCCTTTACCAAACACTAAAAGAAAGCAAGAGATGAAAATATGTTTGTTGCCTTCAAAAGAACAAGGTTACAAAGAACAGAATATATGAAAAAAATTAAAAGATAATCCAATTCAGTAGATACACTAGTAATAATAAAGTTGGTAAAACAGAAGTAAATTATTGCAATAGGAAAAAAATGTTGAAAAGAAAATATATTCACTCACTACAATGGCTGAAACTAAAAAGACTAACACCACCAAGTGTTGGTGAAGATGATACACAACTGGAACATTCCTGTGTTTCTGGTGAGAAGGCAAAATACCACAGCCACTCCCGAAAACAGTATAATTTTTTAAAACAAAAACCTGAACATATATGTACCATGTGACCATGCAATCCTATTACTATATATTTACCCAAGAGAAATTAAAACATGTTCACACCAAAAATCTGCATGCAAATTTTTCCAGTGGCTTTATTCATGGTCACAAAAACTGGAAAGAACAAAAAAAGATCATCAAGAGACAAATGGATAAACAAATTATGGTGTATCTATATAGTGCGATATCATGAAAAGATCCACTGATTCACACAACAGCATGAAGGAAATTTAAAAACACTGCACTAAGTGAAAGAAGACAGACACAAAAGAGCACACATTGTATGATTTTATTGATACAAAATTCTTAAAAAAGGCAAAATTCTAGTCAAAGAAAGAAGATCAATGGTTGCTGGGGACCAGGGCCAGAGAATGAAAGAAGAAAACTGACCTCAAAAGAGTAGTAGAGACATTTTTGGGGGGTGATGGAAATGTTCAATATCATGATTGTGGTGGAGGTTACATACCTAAGTATATTTGTCAAAACTCACTGAATCATGTAATCAAAATTAATAAATTTCACTGTATGTAAATAATAACTCAATTAAGCTGATTTTCATAAGTAATACAAAAGAAAATTTTTAATCTTATGTATAAAATTTCTAATCAGTATTTGCCTTTAAAAGAGGATAACTGATGAAACATTTAGAGAAAGAAAAGAAAAATCAACAATGCAATTGTTGATCAATAAACCTATGTGATACTGTGGATGAACGGCTAAACACACTGACTTGGCTTTATAATGGAGATATTATTATTAAGAGTTGCTCCCCTCACCCCCCCCCAAAAAAAACACAGAGTCATGGTGCTGTATGAGGGAAAAAGCTGTTTTCAACTTGGATCCCACTCATGAAGTTACTCATTATTTCTCTACCACAGGATACAAATTATAAACTTCATCATGGTAGGATGGAAAAGAACACTGGTAGGAGAGAAAACAGATATAGGATGGAACACTCAGCTTAGAGAAAGAAAGATAGAGAGGCAACAAAGATAAATCATTATTTGGGTTAACAACCTATATTTTGTGGGGCTTGTTGAAAGCAGCACATATGAGTGTAACTCTATTAAAAAGAAAAGTTATCTGAAATTAATTTTAATTAAATAAAATGAAAACAACAACAAAAAGAAAACTGTGTGGAAAAAAATCCCATGAAAGATTCTAAAAATAAGGAGCAATCAGCAAGGAACAAGAATGATGCGGAACATGCAGCCAGATTGATTAAACTTTTCCAGAAGTTTCATACTGTATGTGGTATATCAATTTTCAACATTTATCCCCTCTTTGAATATGCTAAAACAAATGTATAATAAAACGCATGAAGTTCTCATTAAAGCATATATATTCACTTATTCTCAAGCAGTTCTGTCACCAAATGTACATTACTGGACTATATACTAAGGTGAAGAGTAGGAAAATCTTCTGTAAAAAGTCTCTCTGGGCTTTAAGAAGCAGTCATATGGATCAAATGACTATTAGAGAAGTTGAGGAATGAGAAAAAATCTGAACTGATCAGTAAAATTTTACAATAAAAAATAAACAAGTATACATATATATGCACGGCACGACCTGTGTGTATGTGTGTGTGTGTAATGTCCTTGCTCCTTGAGTTTCATAAAGTTTTTAACAAAGTTCTGAAAATACTATAGCTAAAAACAGTCAAACATGCTAAGCCAATAATTTTATATAGTATTTTCCATGTCACTTAGTTTTTAATGCCTTATAACTTATAAAATAATTTGTTGTAATAGATTAATTATTAGTACATTAGACTGATAATCTGCAAGGATTCAGTTCTCAATGAATGATGTCAACAGTGCACGTATGAAATTTAAATAAAATTTGGTAAAATAATAATGCTGTAAAATAGATGATTAGCTAATAGAATGGAAAAGACAGGTGGAGCAAAAGGAATACAATTGAAGAAGCTAGTAGTAAATTGGAGTAGAAAATGCAAGAAAATACAATACAAGGGAAAATATTTAGCAAATTCTATTCCTACAAAATTAGGAATCTTTAACTAATGAAGGGAAATCCTTAAAAACAATTATTTGTAAGAAAACACAGTCCAAGATCACCAGCCGTATGAATAAGTGGGAAATATTTTCATCATTCAGAAAGTGTACAAGGAAAATCTTACTCTTAAGTAGGTAAAGCACACATTTAAATTATTTATTAGAATAAAACCCAGTTCTGTAGAGATTAAAGGCAATAACTTGATTTTAATGATATGTATTTAATATAGAGCTTTTCCTGTGAACTGAAGGAACTGTAGAGCTTTGCTAAAATGAATGAAATACTGAACAAAACCCCTCAATCCTGGGTAGATATACAACCCAAATATGGCTGAAAAAACAGATACATATTTTACAGAATTTGTATTCTACCCAAAGAAAAAAAAAATTATGGTGGAGATGTAAGAAAATAGGTTCAAGTTCTGACACATAACCAATACCAAGAAACCATCACTTAGTTTTCAAGAGGGCGATCATTCTCCTTCCAAACGGAAACACTGACAGCAGGGTCATCAAAGTGGCTTTCTTACCCACACCAACTATCGGAAGAGGAACAACAGAAAACAACAGAACATGTCTTACTTCAACTCTCCATGCAACTGCATGACATTGCTCCAGGCTGGGAATTAAGTGAAATACTTGGTACCCAAAGTGTTTCTCATCCAGTGCATTTTGGATTTGACAACTCATGATTCCTTCCAAATTCTTCTCCACATTTTTCACTTCCACCCCTAGGGTTCTTCCAAATCACGTGTTACCCAGACCACAACCTACAGCTACAAGATAACCATCTGTTTTCCTTCCTTTTCCAACAGCAGCAATACTCATTCCCTTCTCTCACGTTGTCAGAGTAGACGCTCTCCATTAAAAGCACCATGTGGTTCTACAGTATTGTTCAAAGGGTCGGTGGTCTCATTTCCTAACGACATCCATCTTTCTCTCTAGTTCTTACAAAAATTGGAGTAAAAATCATAGGAAGAAATTAGAAAATGCTTCGCTCCTGGAAAACTGCACATTTAATTCCTACACCTCTGCATCCCCTACTACTTCTTCTCACATCCATTTGTTCTACCTCTACACTCGTCAATCTTACAAATGCAACAGCGGGCATACACGGCCCTCTTCTAAAAGCAACAAGGAGACTGCCCTTTTTCAAAATTATTCTGTACTGTTCGGTGGCCACAGTAGCACTTTTCACAGTTGGGATTATTCTCCACATTGTTGTATCCAGTCAAAGCCACTCAAGAATTCCTATGGTCCCAGCAGCACTAAAAATACATAACAGCCTCCTTACAATAATGGCTGTGAATCACAGCATTCCTCGGCTGACATAAGTAGTTAAAATAGTTGGGGAAAAAAAAAAGTTAAATAAAACTTTTTTAAAAGTTCAAGTAAAAAAAAAAAAATGAAAAGGGGGTTGAAAAGGACTCCCCTACCGTCTAACAATATTAAAGTCTGTCTCAAATTTACAAACGTCCTCAGCAACATCAAATGCCGCAGCTTCAAACACACGCGCCAGCTTCAAGCCCGACAGCTTCAAATGCCGCAGCTTCAAACACGCGCGGCAGCTTCAAACGCGCCAGCTTCAAACAGCCTTGGGGCAGCCATCTTGCACACGCTCCAAGGAGCACAACCTCAGGGCCCTTAGGCGGCCACCCCATTCCAGAGGCCACACAGAGGCTTTGTTGGGGGAAAAATGGGAAGAAGAAGAAGGAAAAAAAAAAAAAAAAAAAAAAAAAGACGAAGAAGAAGAAGACAAAAGATAATTTGCAGACGTTAAATTAGCCCATAGAGGGAGCTCACAGAGCCCCATAATTTCACAGTAATTGGAACCTCCTGTAATTTAAAATGTAGCCCCGTCATTTGTGAGAGAGAGCCTCCGGGGGTCAAAGGGAGCGTGTCTTCCTTCATACCGATCTCTGCAGGCCTATGAAATGCAATTCCATTTAGACCCCCCTTGACCGTGTGTTTTGTTATCGCAACAAAAAGATGATGATTCTTGGCTACACGTTCTCCAAAACCAGCCCAGAAATTAAAGTGGCTCGTCTATGTGTGCTGTTCGGGTGAATCCAACTGAATAAAGACCATAATAAGAATAAAGTTCCAACAATTAGGATTGTCATGGCAATAACCTAAATGTCCCCCATTCACGGCGTTCGGTTTAGAAAGCTATGTGCTCTCTTTCAACCTTGACTAGAGATACTCTTGTGGCTATCCATTTCTCTCACTGTCTAGAGTCCTTAAACCAGGCATGCTGCAATGTGCCTTCAGACAAAAGGATAAAACTGGAAAACGAAATGATATAATGGCAGAGAGCTTTTTCAATAAAACATGAGAGGAACAAAATTCCAAAATTCTGTGGAAAGAAATGCTGAGGAGAAGGGACACTCAAAAATAAAAGAAACATCTAGCTGTGCAGTTGAAAGTGGAAATCTATTATCTGCTCTTGTGAAACCAATTTTGAAAGGAAACAATAGTTTACATTTATGTAATTCTTTAATATTTAGAAACTATGTAAAACTGGTTTCTGAAAACATTTAACCTTTGAAGTAAAGTGTCTATCTTAGAGTAAACACAAATCAAGACTGTGAAGGAAGCTCAAAAGGTAGGGCTTAATCAAGAATTCAACATAGGTGGGTTTCATTCGATTTGGGATACTCAATTAGGTGTTAGAAAAACGTATCTACTTCATTTAAATTGTTAACTGGCACGCTTGTATGTTATTACTGTTTCTCTGTAATATACCTGCTTGTTTGGGGGTTATTATTGTATAACCCGCACTGTTTCCTGCAATCTGTAGTGTAAAAATATATCACCAAATTTGAGGATTAAAGTGATGTTTTAATATTACAGATACTATATCAAAAACTATTAAAAGGCAAACCATATATGTGGGAAATCATTTACCTGAAGATGTGGAGCAGAGCTTGATTTCAAACCTATGGTAATTACACCTAGCCAAGATTCCATGTCAGGAATAAAAAAGTATCTGAATTTTATCTAAATCTGCCTCCCTACTCAACAATCTCCTCACTGTTTTATGTATTTCCTGTCTTAGAAATGCCTCACTTTTCTGATATGGGTGATAGCCAGGTCCTTGATTTCCATCTCCCATTTCAGACTCAACTTAAAAAAAAGTCAAAAGCCTTGTAAATGTGATTCATCAGTAACAAGACACAAGCTGAGGTGTTTCTGGGCATTTACAGCAAAACAAACTTGGGGGAAGCTCACTAGGTGTGGCAGGAATTTGGACTACCAGGAAACTCATGCTGAGCACGATGGGAAAGGAGAGACTCAAAAGGAGAATGCTCAAGATTTAAGATCTCAAAACCACGTGTGGTATTACAGATTGTGAAATCATTCACCAGTAATGGCATATACTTGCCGTGGAACTATAAAGACTTGTCAGCTACACGTCGGTTAAGTTCATGAAAGCTAGGGGATAACTTCACCAAGCGTGAGCATCTATTTTCAAGTAGTTAAGGCTATGCATTACAGAAGGCAACAGCTGATAAATCATCTTAAAGTTACTAATGATCATGACTAGGAAAAAAGAAATGCTTGTTTGCTGTTTAAAAAAATTGATACCTGGACAGTTTGTTACTTGGCAATGAGAAAGTTAGCAATCAAGGGCCTTCTTCCAATGGGGGAAAAATAAGAAAAAGTGAATGTAGCATTTTCATTCCTAACTTCTAGATTTAGAAGAAATTTCAAGAGTCCTAATATAATATAATTTCTTTATTATAAGCCTGCCTATCACCTGACACATACTCCAAAGCTAAACAATATTGAGTGGGAAACAGAATAAATAAGCGTACTAAAAGATGGTACTTCTCTTTTTTATCCATCCCTAACATTAACAAAGGATACAATCAAATTATAGAAATTTTAAAAAGTAACACATAGGTTTCACTTTGAATTCTGACCAAGCTTAGTATCTAATGGTAGAAGATACACACGCTATAGGTGGCTACTGACTTTTACCCTAACAGAACAAACAATACATTATTTCTGATATTTTTATAGTAACAATAAAAAATAAAAAGTAAAATTATAATTATCTGAAATGATTTCAGACCTGAATGATTTCTTTACATTTTAAAAAATTAACTGAAGGTTATTAGTAACTCTTTTTTATGGCTCAGTTTCCTTGTTTAAAATCTTTTTAAAAATATGACTGTTCCTATTACCTACAGAGTTTCTGGACATGTTAATTGAGGCCCTTTTAGTCTCATAAACTCATAAATATGATTGTAATTATACAAAAGTAGTCTACATATCGATGAACAGAAGACCAGGCTAAGACCAGGCTATACAGATAAATGTATCTGGCTCCATAAAACTTATTTTTTCATGAATCTTTGTGGTTCTTGCTATGTTTTTCATCTCATCAAAAGCACCTATAATAGTTGAGAGTTCTGGCTTGTTCAAGTGTACACAAGACATACACTCTGAAAAAGACTGTGAGAACTTTGTGATATACCTCCTACATGCCATCTGATCTGATGTCTAATCAGCTTTCTAATCATCCAATTTCCAGAATAGAGAAACTAAAGATCAAAATTTTTACTATAAAACAGAAAACAAATTAGAAAATAGATGTAGTTATCTGTAAATCTCACCAAAGAACAGCATACCTTTCTCTAAAGTAAGAATTAAATGACTGATGACATATGGAAATTAATACAAAGATCATTCGCTAGTTACTATAAAACTTTTGACAGCATTCTACAGGAGTAATATCCCCGCACAAATATATTTAGTTGGCATATCAAAGATATCTTCTGTAGGTTATTTATATTTGCAGACATTTATAGGCAAATAATAGTGAAAGAATAAATGTAAATTTTTGCAGGATTAACCATTAAAACGCATTAACATAAAGAGGTTTCCTTACTCTACCATAGGAAATCCTGAGATAAGTGTGTATAGCATTCCTTAATTAAATTATAGAAGATTGTAATTTTTTCTACAATTGCCAAGCTAAAACACCCTGAATATACTTCTAAACAAAACAGAAATGACATCCTTCAAACCAAAGAGTAGGGGGAAAACGTTTGATAACAAATGGAATACTTTCCTTGGTGAGGGGCAGAGTATGTGAATATGTAATATTACACCAATTTTTCTTCCTTCCAAATACTATGAATCTTGGCCTTTTAAATGTAGTGTAGCCATATAATTTATCATCCAAATCTGCACCTTTTGAGAGCACAAAGTGTGCACTAGTATTAATTACTTCTAGCATGAGCAAACCAGGCTGTATGTTTGCCCCAGTCATACCATGACAATTTGAAAGAGCTGTTCTCTGCGAGGAGGTCTGGCTAACACTGCACATATCTTGGAAAAGGAGTTATTTGAGGACTTCTCTGAAAAATAAAACCTGGAGCCAATTTAATAAGCATAAGTTATAACAGACTCTGAAGTTAACAGGTTGAGGACTTGAACTTCTTCAGATTTACGGAAGCGGCTAAGCTTCATGTATATCAAAACATCTTTCAACATCTGTCAGCTCCACTGTAATTAATTACTAGAGATAAATGAAAAATCAAACATTCAGGCCTAGTATGTGGCTGTAATTTCTCACCCGTAAAGAAAGGATTACACTGGCCTATAAAGATGCTTGCGTGTGTGTGTGTGTCAATGTTATCAATGAGCCTATATATATATATGTATATTTTTTTTTAAACCAACTAATGGGAATCTACTTTGTTATAAGTTACTCATGAGTTGAAACATGCTCTTTGGGCTTAACCATTTCAGAACATCTGTTAAATGTAAGTACAAAATGAAAATTGCTTAACAAACTATGCAGTAAGATAGCTACAATTTTGTTTTCCCTTCGTCAAGGGAAAATAAAATAAATTTTCCATCAGTCACAACAAGAGCTAGAGGGAATGATTATTCAAAATACAGTAGCACCTACATTTCTCCAAATATTCCCCAAGACATAGCATTTGTGCTGAGTATTCAATAATTTCCTCAAGCTGTACACCTGAAAAATATATGTCTCAAGTCTGGTGTTCATAATCTGGTAGACAACCACATGTGTTCACAGCCCATATCTTTGAAACAATTATTCTCTTGGGTATGCAAATGTACTGGCCTTGCAACATGTTTATTCAAAAGAGTGGGAAGAATGTTTCTTATGTGAGCATCTGCAGGTTTCCACTGGAAATCTGCATATAACAATATATTTCCCCATGAATTCATTTTTTAAAAAAGACAGTTATGCATCTTTTTAAGGCTTTACCAACAGTTAACAAAACTCATTTTAGTAACACATTTTTAATCAAAAAAGGCACATGAAAGAAACAAAATTCAAGTATGTACACTAGGACTCAGTACCTGGTTTATTGCTGAGATTTTTGCATGACCTAAAGACACAAAAATCCAAATATCTCGGTGTTCCTAACCTACCAGCCTTTTCACTATACCCTAGCCACATCCTATCCCACTGCTGATTCTGTAGCCTCACAATTATTCAGCTATTTTCACTTTTCATTATCAACCTGCTCACCTGCCCCTGGCACAGGTAAATTTAAAACTGTTAAAAATATTTTTAAACATTCAAAAGATCCATCATCATAGTAAAATACATTAACATACATGTATTGGAAATGTATACCAAAGTACACAGTATATAATATTCCAGAGATAATGATATTAAATGCTATAAACATACAAATGCTAAAGTTTATTGATTGGGTGTAATGGATATATAAAGTGATATATTCAGACAAAAAGAAATTCAATAAATTCCCAAAGTACACCTCGCAAGGGCGTATTTTCTCTTCCCAATACGTTAAAAGCAAAAAGACAGGGAACTTCTATTTCCAGTAATGATGAATAATTTAATTTAGACCAAACCTTCCAATGATAAAAAATGAAAATGCTAGATAAGATATTTCAAAATCCCTTTAAAGTCATTCAAGAGTTAACAAATTGGTCAAAAACTGCAGGCACAAACCTAAGGGTGGGGAAGAAGAAAACACAGAGATAAAAATTGTACACATGAGCACCGAGCTGCTTACACCTTTAGGGCTTATGCCAATTTTCCAACATACATTATGGGCAGAGAAGGGAGACAGTCAAGGCCTAGGACCTGCCCATAGTAGGGAATCTGAGAGGAGACTCCCTGACATTAATATGGGACACAAAGGATTGAGCATCTAATATAAAAGTGATTCATAAGCAATGCCTTGTAGGTCCTAGGAGAAAAACTGTGAGAAAAGGCAGAGAAGTTAAAGGAGTATTCATGAATAAATGTTGCCCCTGGCCAGCCTTCCTGTAGATTTGTTTTCTAGAGGTTTCTAAGAACTTCAAATTTTATTTTGGGTTAAGAGTGCCTTCCACTAGTCACATTCGCATGGACTAGTTAGAAGCAAATGTAAATCTTCTTGGGTGGAATGTGCCTCAAAAAAATGTACTTTTCTCAAGGACAAATGCAATACACAGGTGAAAGTAACAAGGCACAAAAAGAAATGGAGCAGTAGGAGCCAAAACCAACAAAAAGAGCAGACAGTAGAAACAGATGTACATCAGATACTGAAATTATCAGACACAGTTTATGAAGCGGCTGCACATATTATGTTCAAAGAAATAAAAGACATACTAGGAAATACCTGTCAGGAATAGAAAGCTAAAATATACAAGTTACGAATTTATCCACTAATAGCACATGGCATTGTTTCACACCAATTCTCTCAGTGAAAACAATTACACAATCTGAGCCAACTTATTTTTTAAATACCAGTTTTAAGTCACTGGAGAGATACTAAGATTCTAGGAAGAAAATGAAAGCCCATAGAGGTGAGTCCTGTATCTGGGACTGCTTCTATCAAGGTAATGGTAAATTTCATGCAGTGTGAGAGATATATTAACAGATGTACACATCTGAAAAGACACAATTTAGAGGTCAGGAGCAGCTGCCCTGGTATGAACCCAGGCTTCAGTATGGATTTTTAGAAGTTGCACCATAAAAGTAAGTAAAAATTGGAAAAAACAAGTCCTCACAGGTACTGAAGCCCAGATTCAAACTACTTTAATTTCAGATTGAATTAAAGTTAAGATTCTACAATGCTAATCTCTCTACCCTAACTGCCTGTCAAAAGTAAAGGTAAATGTATCTGGACAATGAGAACATCACCTAGAGATTATAGGTATGTTAATATAGTCATATACAATTTTCAACACTTAATCAAATAACCAGGCATGGAAAAAAATTAAGATGTAACTGGAAATTTAGGGGGAAAAAAAGACTATACAAAGGATCCATAGGGAACTAGGTAGTGAACCTAACAGACACAGAATTTAAAATAACTGTAATAACTCTGAATTAAATGCTAATATTGAGGATGTGGATGGAAAACTGGTAATCTATAACTACAAAAAAGAACCAACTAGAAATTCTAGAGCTAACTTGAAAATAAGAACTCAATAAATAGGCTTAACAAAAGTTGAGATAAAGCTGAAAGAGATGACTGTAAACTGGAAAATAAGTTAGAAGAAAATATTAAGATTAAATTCTGAAAAAAGTGAAGGACAGAAAATCCAAATGGAGCACGAGACAAATGGGACATGCTGAAAATGTCAGTTTCAGAAGGAGGAGTGAGTTAGAAGAAATATATGAAGAGATAATGGCTGAAATTTTTCAAGAATTGATAAAACTATTACAAGGAACAGATATAAGTCAAACTATAAGTTCCAAAAAGGATAAATATGGATAAAGCAACACCTTAGCATATTAACATAATGCTATATAGTAATACTTACTATGAAAGCCAAAACAAAAAGGTAAATCTAAAAGCAGCTGGCATATTATGTTTAAGAAAAAAAGAATGACAGTTATCTTTTCAGTAGAAATTATGTCAGCCAGAAAAAAATAAAGTAAAATAGAATGGTATCTTGAGAATGCTGGCAGAAAAAAAAAAAAAACCAGAAATACCAACCTAGAATTCTATAGCCACTGAAAATATAAGCAAAGTGAAGGTATTTTCACAAAAATAAAAGCTGACAGATTAAACTCAATAGTTAAATTTTAAAGAGGGTTCTGCAATTAGAAAAAAAATTTTTAAATGATGTCAGATGGGACTCAGAGAGGCAAGAAGGTGTTTAGAGCAATCAATAGGGAAAATACTTGGATAAATCTAATTGAACATTGTCTGATGAACAACAATAATGCTATTTGGCGAGGTCAAAACTATACAATTAAGTATATTACAATAGTGGATATCAGAAGAAAAATTATTTGTACTTTGGTGCAATCAACTTAATATGAGGGAAATTTATTTAAATAATAAAAATACTTTAAAAGAAGGCAAAGAATTAGTGAAAAGAAACACAGAAACAGAAAAATTTAAAACAAAGCAGAAAACTGGTAAATATAAATACATATATATCCTATATTACATTAAAAACTGGTACACTGTAACATTAAATATAAAAAGTAAAATCCAAAATATTTTTATATTAAGAGTAATACTACAAATATAAGGATATAAAATGTGAAAGTATAAGAATGGGAAAGATATCCTAAGTAAAGAAACACTAAAGAAACCTAGTGTAGCTTTATTAATAATAGCCAAAGCATACTTTAAGGTCAGAAGCATTAATAGAGATTAAGAAAAACCTTTCATAATAATAAAAGTTTCGATTCTAAATTTATATACTATATGAAAAGCTAAAGAAAAAATTGACATTTCCAAAAAGGAAAAAGAGACAAATTTACAACTATAGTGAGAGATTTGAAGAAATCTCTCTTAATAAGTAATAGAGCAAGTTGAAATAAAAAGCATTAAAGAGATAGATTTGAACAAGACAATAAACTTGACCAAATGGACATACAGAACAATACACCAAACAACCTTGCCGAATACACATTTTCAAGTACACATTATATAACTGTTAAAACTAGCCAAATTCTAATCCATAATGAAAGATGCAACAATATTCAAAGGATTTCAATCTTAAAGAATATATGAGCTAATCACCAAAATGGAATTAAGCTATAAATTAATATAAAAAAGATTAAAAGAAATCCATACAAATGTACATATATGGATACAAATTAATAAATATAGTACTAAATAACCTGAGTCAAAGATGAAATCAAATAGAAATTAGAAAGTATTTTGAACTGAATGATAATCAAAAGTAGGAAGAAGCAATTAAAGCCATGCTTAGAGAAATTTTATAACTTTAAAAGAAAGTTTAAGAGAAAGGCTAAAATCAATGTTCAAACATACTTGCAAAGAAATTAAAGAACAGTAAATAAACACACAAAAAAGGTAAGAAGGAAATAATAAATATAAGACGAGAAATTAGTGAACTAGGAAAAAAATGTAGTACAGAAGAAATGTACAAAGTCAAAATTTAGTTCTTTGAAAAGAATTTAAAACTAGTAACCCCCTGGTAGACTGATTTTCTTAATCATTCTTAAAGAGAAAAAATACAAAAAGCCAATATTAAGAATGAATATGTGAACATTATTAATGACTATAAACCTCAGTTCATAAGAGGACATGTGAACAACTTTACAGCACAGGCTGGTAACTATGACCTGCAGGCCAAATCCAGCCCACTGGCCGTTTTTATACACCCATGAGCTAAGAATGGTTTAGATATTCTTAAGTGGTTGAAAAATATAAGAGTAATATATTATGATATGTGAAAATCGTTTGAAATTCAAATTTCAGTGTCTATAAATAAAGTTTTATTGAGAAACAATTATACTTTATTACATATTATCTATGGCCGCTTTCAGGCTACAAGGGTCTCCAGTGGTTGCAACAGAGACAGTATAGCCTGCAAAGCTCAAAATATTTTACTATCTGACCATTTATAGAAAAAGTCTTATCATTCTCAAATGATATGGTTATACATATAGAAAATTCAAAAGCATTCACAGATAAATTAACTGAATCAATCAATAAATTTAGCAACTTTGGTGACTCCATGGTCAATAAAAAATCAATAATATTTCTATATAAAAACAACAATATTAGAAAAATGAAGTTTTAAAATAATACATCTTTGCAATAGCATTGAAATTTTCAATACCCAAAATTAAACATAGTGAAAACTTCACAAACCTTCAAAAAATTAGAGTACTCAAATATAGGGAGGGATATAACATGTTAATAGATAACAGTTTTTTTAAAAATCAGTTTACAAATCAATAGACAGATGCAAAATAATCCTAATCAACAACAGAGCACCATTTTTATGAAAAACAAAGACAATGTTAAAGAATAAAGTGAGAAGAGTTTCTCTGCTAGACATCAAGACATTATAAATAAACAATAATTAATATTGTGGCATTGATATAAGAAAAAATAAACAGACCAATGAAGTGGATTAAAGAGTCCGGAAACACTCAATATGTGGATATCTGATTTATGACAAGGGTGTTACTATAGATCAATAGGAAGAGACAAGTCCTTTTAATAAATGATATTGGATCAAATGGTATCTTAACAGAAACAAAAGCAATGAACTTTTGTTTACAGCAATGAATGCATAAATACTTTTGAATGAATCTCAAAAAGGACAACAACTAAATAATTAAAATGCTTCTGGTCTTCTTAAAATAATTAGATGGCTAACAAGAATAAAGAATTATCAGGCTGAATTTAGAAAGTGTTAGATATACAGAGAGGAAAGCACAGCACTCAGAGCTCTTAGCCATAGGGTCATTTGCCTATTGACAGAGGTGCAATATTTGAATAAACAATGGTTAAAAATTTGAATTTCCTGATATGATGAAAGACATCAACCCACATATTCAAGAAGCTCAATGACCCACAGTAGGATAAGTAAAAGGAAAACCATACCTGGGCATATTATAGTCAAGCTGCTGAAAGCCAAAACAGAGAATCTCAAAAGTAGTCAGAGCATGAGATGGGGATAGGGGCAGGGTGAGGGGTGGTACTGTTGTTCAGAGGATGACAATAAAAATGAGAGCCTACTTTTCAACACTGGCCATAAAAAACAGACACCAATGAAATGACATTGTTATAGTCTCCATAAATAAAATGTCAACCTAAAATTCTATACTCAGCAAAAATTTCTTTCAAAACCGAAAAGAAAATAAAGACATTCTCAGAGAAATTACCGTCAGTGCATTTACACTACAAGAAAAACAAAAGGAAATTCCTTAAATTAAGAAGATGAACCCATATGGAAGAACAGATGTAGGAGATGTGAACAACATGATTAATCAAACTGTTTTAATATATATAGAGAGAGAGATTATTTCTAACTGCAGAATATGCAGTTTTTTCAAGTCTGTAAGAGAATTTTTAACACATAGAACATATTCTGGACCATAAAGCAAGTCTCAACACACTACAAAAACTGAAGTTATAAATTATATAATTTCTGATGACCTTAGAATTAGGTTAGAAACAAATATCTAAATGCTTACAAATTAAGCAACATAATTCTACATAACCATAGGTTCTACAGGCCCACATCTTACAGACCTATGTCTCTAAAACCTGTAAAACCACATGTACTAAAACTTTACTAAGAAAAAAAAGAAAACTTTAGAAGTCACGTGACTCTTAGAGAACTTAAATCCATAATTAAATACCTATCCACAAAAATTCTAAGTCCAGACATTTTTACCTCAGTGTTTAATTAATCATTTAGAAAGAATAACACTAAGACAACACAAATTATTTCAAGAAAGTGGGGAAAATGCCAAAGATTTTCATGTTGGATTTTTAACAAAAATGATATGACATTTATAAGAGACAAGCCACAGATCTTTAAAAAATAAAAAAGTTGATGGTAACAATAGTGCTGCAATATAAAAAGAAAAATATATGCCTGTGAATACTAATTAAAGTAAAACTGGTATATGGATAATAATACCAAAGTAGATTTTTCGATATAAAGCATCCGTAGAGCTAAAGGACATGTTACAATAAAAAAATCAATCCACAAATAATTTTTTAATAATTCTAAATGTGTATCCAGAAAATAATATAGCTTCCAAATACAGCACACAAACTAAAAATTGACCAGACTCAATTAAGAAATAGAAAGCTCTATGACTCAACATTGTAAAATGACTATAACTCAATAAAAAAAGTTAAAAAATAAAAATAAATAAATTTTTAAAAATGCTAATCTCAGAGAAAAAAAAGAAATAGAAAGCTCTATAGTTATGGGAGGAGGATTTACTACTCTTTTTGCAGTAACTTATAGAACTATCAGGAAAAGAATTAGTAGGAATATGGAATATTTTAGCATGATGGTTACCCTGACCAAATGGACATTTATAGAAAAATGTACCAAAAATACAGGTACCATGAAACATATCTATTAAAATTGATGATATGGTGACCATTCAGCTGATTTATCAAGGATTAAAATGATACTTTTGACTTCAGGAGAATTAAGCTAAAATGAGTAGAAAATGATAACTTGAAATATTCCCAAATGTTTGGAAACTAAGAAAATTCTTCTAAATAATGGTCAAAAACAATTGAAACTTAAATATATTTCATAGAGCCATAGTAAATATGCTACATATTAAATTTTGTGGGATGCAGCTAAAGCTATACTAAATAAACATTAAAACCTTACAGGTATGCACATACTAGAAAATTTTAAAAACTTTAAAATCAATTATCTATCAAAAGAGGTTAGAAAAAAAAGCAAGCAAAGCTAGAAGAAAATAAAAATAACAAAGCCATAAAAATAAGGGCAGAAATTACTAAAAGATACAACAGCTTGCAATAGAAAAAGACCAAAAATCTATGGTAGGCTGAATAATGGCCTCTAAAGATAAAATACTGGGGTCTTAATCCCTGCAACCTTTGGATGTTACCTCATGAGGTAAAAGGGGCTCTAGATGTAACTAAATTAAGGATCTTGGGAATGGCAGATAACATAAAGATAAAAAATCATATTCATGTCTCAATAGATACAGAAAATCGTTAGCTAAAGTTCAAAAATAGACATTATTAAAACTAATAAATTTGATAAGTTCCTACTTAGTGTAAAAGGGAAATGAGGAAAAACAAAATACGTACGTATTGGGGAAAAATCATAAAAATATCATTATTCATTAACATAATCATATTTATTAAAAATGGAAACCATTTATTTCATTATAATAAATAATTGTTCACAAATTTTAATGATTTATATTGATAGTACTATCTATTTTAAAATTAAATATTATACATATTAAACATTGATATTGGTTATTAATTATGATTCCATTCAGGTGCTGAATATAGAATCAATATACAGAATTCAGTTTTTTCTATGTGCCAATAATAAACAATTATTTTAAAATGAACATTTTTAAATGATACAAGTTAAAATGGCATAAAAACTCATCTAAAACATAGAAATCATCCTACAAAACACTGATGAGAGAAATCTTTAGAAGGTTTTAAAAATGTTTGGGATATAACATTTTAGTAAAGGGTTGGAAATGATAAGACAAACTAGAAGAATAATTATGAAAGTCTAGGACTTCATGTGAGCAAAGCAGGCTATAAACCTTCAGTAATAAAAACTGTGGTATTACTCCAAAGACAGACACACAGACTATAGAACAAAATATAGAGACCAGAACAAATTCATAAACATACCCACACATACACAATCACTTGATTTGTGAAAAAGGTAATAGAGCCTGTATAAAACAGTGTAGTTGGAAAGAATGATCTTTTAAATTATTGGCACTAGTCAAAGAGAGAATATTAGAAATATGAAGCATGATTCATATACCTATTGTGAAAGATAAAACAGTAAAATCTCTGTAACTTAACACAGGACACATGTTACTAGTATTTTCTACACAGGACACAAAAAGGCCAACTATAAAGGAAAAGATGAATAAACTGGACTGTGTTTAAAATGACAAATTCATTGCAGCTAAAGACACCATTAAAAAAGTAAAATTATCTGCTACACAAGAAAAGAATATACACACATCTGAAATACACACATCTATCCTGAATTCAGTTCATTTAAATAATTCCTATATTCACTAAATAAAAAAGAGAAAAGAACAGAAAACTCTGCAAGTAGCTTGAAGGGCACTTCACAAATGAAAGCATCAAGATGACCAACAATCATGTGAAAACGACTTCATTATTCATCTGAGAAATATAAATGAATACCACAGAGAGGGACCACTATACAACCTTCAGAATGACTACAGTTAGAAAACACCGGTAATTCAAAGTGATGGTGAGTTGTGAAACAACTGGAGCTCTCATACTCTGCTGATGGCAGCTACACACTGGTACAACTACTTTGGAAAACTAACTTGGTTGTATCTAGCTGGGTACGCATGCCACATGGTCCAACAGCTTCTCTCTCAGGTCTATCAGAATGCATACATATGTGCACCAAAAGGCATGTACTCTAGTGTTCACTGCCTCACGGTTTGTCAAAAACTGGAAACAGACAAATAACCATCCAGAGTACATACAGACATGCAAATATACAAGAGAATAATAAACAGCTTTGATAATGAACAAAATATTGTTGTATACAACCACATCAGTGAATTTCATAAACATAATGTTGAGCAAAATTAGGTAGACAAAAGAATACCTAACAGATGAATCATTTACCTAAGATTCAAACACAGGCATAAACTAGAGGTTTAGGGTAATGCCATAATAATTTAGAGCGTTTTAGTGTTAGAAGTCAGACAGTGGTTACGTTTGGAGGGATAGGGTACAGTTACAAGATAGGGCATGTAGGAAGCTTCTGGGGCCATTGATACCACTCTATTTCTTGACTATGTTGTGGCCACATGTGTGCTTCTTCTTGTAAGAATTTATTGAGTTGTAAGAAGTCATTGAGCCATTAATGATTTGTACACTGTGTATGTTCTACTTCAAAAAACAATTACCATAAGCAAAAGGAAATAATATCTCTTCATGATCTCTGATTTGGAAAATGTTAATTCTCATGATGTGCATTATTTTGAATTTCCTATCTATTTATTCATTCAATACATATTTATACAGCAACTGAAAATCATAGTTAGAATCTTCCCCTTGTTACTAAAATATTCTTTGAAACTTATTTTTAATGGCTGCATGATATATCAAAATATGTATAATTTTATAGTATATTTACTTTTTTTTAAAACTACTGAGCATTTGCATGGTTTACAATTCTACACTATTATAAATAGCACTAAGATGAATATCCTTGTACTTTAATTTCTGACAATCCACAAAAACATACATTTACTGGTCTTAAAGTGTATGAGCACTTTTTTTCCATATTATTGTACAGAAAATGTGTACTGCTCTCCAGTCCTATAGACTTTCAATAGTTTTTCCACAGAGGTTGCAAAACAGTGACATTCGTGATGTGGAATGCATTTTCCAAACACCTTCGTAGACAGATCCTCAAAAAGGGTAGCCATTGGTCTTCACTGTGTGAAATTAAAACTAGCCCAGATTCCCAATTATCATCCTTGAGCTGCAAAAAGATTTTAATGTACATAATTTGCATCAAGGGACAGTCATGGTACAAGTGACCCATTGTATAGAAAGAACATGGATTGTAAGGAAAGCCAGACCCATTTTAATCCTAGCCTTGCCACTTGCTATTCCTTTGAGTTGGTAAGTGATTTCAGCCATTTGAACCTTAATTTCCACCCCTGTAAAAGAGGATAATCATAAATACTATGCACGATTGCTGTGAACACTATGTGATACAGTATATACAGAGAACCTAGGATTGTGTCTAGAACAGTTGTTATTCAATAAATGGGTTTTTTTTCTCTTCACAATTATGATATGCTTTCAATTATCCATAATAATGGGTCAAATGGCACAGATAATTCTAAAATTTTATATCATACCAGACTTTTTACTACTGATGATAAAATATAAAGGAGCTGATTTATTTCACTTTCTCCACCTATTCCTGCCCTCCTAGCCAAAGTAAGGAAACTGGATAACACAAATGGCAGAATCCATCTATAAATAATTAAGAGCTGGTCTTGGGTCTTATTTTATGATCAAAAATCTGAATCATTATGAAATTAAAAGCCCCTTTGCAAGTTGTGTTTTCATTTGGCCTTTAATAAGTAACTTTCAGATGTCTTGCTTTTTTTAAAAGGGCCTTTAAAAATCATATCAGAGGTTAGGAAAGGGTTCCACTGAGCAATAATTTTTTTTCCATGTGAGCACCATCGTTAAGACAATTACCACTGATCACCTTTTAATGATATTTCAAAACCACTTGACTATTTTTAAAAGGGTCACACAAAGCTACATAACTTAAAACGCTGAAAGGCACAAATGGAACTTTTGCATTTGTTCAGACATGTACCAGGTTTTAGTTCCTACAGGCTCACAGACGGTTTTCTCCTTAGCAGTTTGCCAAATGTATTTTAGAATGTCCAAAATTTAAAATGTTGATGTATGTGAACCAACTACATAATGAAAGAATCCATGCACCATTAAAATGATAATGTGAATCACTCTTTAGTTCCCTCAGATATGCTAAGTGCAAAGAAGTAGATCACATGGAGGCGATCAGAAAGGTAAAAAGGTAGTATTTTGAGTGAAAAAGGCAGGTAAACTTCCCCTGGCAACACTGACTTGCTTTTGTTCTTTCTTTTTTTTTAAGAGGATTATTCTTTTCCTTTTTGTTGCAAATATCAAATTATGACCATGGAATATGTATAACAAGCTACAATGCAATTGCTGATTATTCAGAGCCTAATCACAGTTTGTGTTTTACCCCAGCCATTTGCTTCTACTCTCCCTGCCTGCTGCCTGCCTTTTGCCATTTCACTGCTTGTTAGTCTTTGGCCAGAGTATCCCAGAAAAAAGGCATTTAAAAAAAAAAGAGTTGGGGGGAGGCAGTCCAAACCATTTGAACTTCTTCCAGTTTTGTCTAAAGTTCCTGGAAGAAGAGTGAAGGGTGTAGGTTCACAAAAGATTCTTAGATTATCTTCAACTTTCCCGTATATTTTCCCAACTCTCCACATCCATCCTGCCATCGTATTAATACTGTAGAAATATTCATTTTATGGACTTCTGCCTTTCAGAAAGGAAGATGGCTGTTTGTCTTAAGAAAAAGAGTCTATCATATTTTGATTTTACATATTAAGAGCCAGAATATCTTGTGTTCAAGATGTTCTTGTGTGTTCTGGTCACAACCTCCAATCTGTGTGTGTGTGTGTGTGTGTGTGTGTGTGTATGGAGAGGGTGCTTCTCCACACCAACAAGCAGTTCTCCGACACCAGCAGAGCATCCAAGAATTCAACTCAATTTTAACACTATCTACGTGAGATAGATTCATATTCCACAAGTCAAGGGCTCAGTCCTACAAGACTGCCTCTTCCACCCCATTTGATTCACCAGTTGCAAGCCCAGGCTGTTACCTGTGCTTCTGACATACCACCCACTGATCAGAGGTTCCACAACCTCTCCTTGGCCTCAATTAACTCACCAGAGAGGCTCACAGAGCTCAGGAAACCCGTTTACTCAGTAGATTATTGGTTTATGATAAAAGGATACAACTCAGGAACAGCCAGATGGAAGAGATGCTGAGGGCAATGTACAAGCGAAGGAGTGAGGGGCTTCCATGTTCTCTTTAGGCTTGCTATTCTCCTGAAACCTCCAAGTGTTCACCAGCCCAGAAGCTCTTTGAACTCTGTCCTTTGGGGTTCTGATGGAGGCTTCCTTACGTTGGTGTGACTGATCAAATCATTGGTCACTGGCAACTGATTTAGCCCCTCTCCTTCCCAAAGATCAGGAGGTATGGGACTAAAATCACCTACTTGGTTCCTCTGGTGACCAGCCCTCACCCTTAGGTAATCTAGGGGCATTCCAAAAGTCACCTCACTGACATAACAAAACACATATTTATCATTCTCATTACTTACGAAATTCCAAAGGTTTTAGGAGCTGTATGCCAGAAACTGGATGACGACCAAATATATATTTCATATTATAAATCATCATATCACAGTGCCCTAGAAGCAAATGATCACTGTTATTTCCTGCTCAGTCACTGAAACATACTGCATATTTCTTGACTACTTCAGGACTCATCTTTCTCTCATGGAAAAACAATTATCATTATCAACTACCCTGTCTACTTCTCAAAAGTCATTCACAATGGCTGGCCAAGATAACAGAAATGCTCTTTGAAAAAGTAACCTAAACTCCCCATGTAAATGAGTAAATGTGGACAAATAATAATTGTTCTTATGAAAAAGGGATAGTGAAATAATAACTGAATTTGGAACTCACTGAGCTTGGGTTCAAATCTGAGTCCTGGCACTATGTGTGTGACCTTGGACAAGTTTTTAAATATTTCTTAATCTCCATTTCCTTGTCTGTAATGAAGATGATGATAATACTAACTAACTGCTAGTGAGGATTCAGAGCAGCTAGAACTCTCATACGTTGCTGGTAGGAGGGCAAAATGATTTAGCACTGCAGAAAGACAGTTTGGCAGTTTCTTATAAAGTTCAATATACACTTACAACATAATCCAGCAAAGCCACTACTAGGTATTTATTCCCCCATAGTCAAAACTTACATTCACAAAAACCTGTATGTGAATATTTACAGCAAGTTTATTCATAATCACCAAATCCCAGAAACAACCCAGGTGTTCTTCAGCCAGTGAAGAGGTAATCAAACCGTGGTACATCCATATACTAGAATACCTCTCAGCAATAAAGAGGAACAAACTGTGGATTCACACAACGTTGATGACCCTTAAATACATTTGGCTAAATGAAAGAAGCCATATTCAAAACCATACCTATTATTACATGTATGTGACATGCTAAAGGGCAAAATTATAAGGATGAAAAATCAGCATCAAGGATACAAGGTCGTGGGAGGAGTATTTTACCAAGAGGCAGCATGAGGGTGTGTCGAGGGTGACGAGACTATTCTGTATCATGACGGCAGTGATGGATAAGCAGCTCCATTCATTTTTCAAAACTCATAGACTCATAAGTACAACAAAGAATGCGTAATGTAAAATTTAAAAACTCAACCAGCATGTAGGGGAACCCAAAATGAAATAAAAACTAAGGAATGAACTATGTTACAAATAAATAACATAACCACAAGGAATGTGGAGGAAAAGAAAAGAATTAACTTTAATTACTTTGGCAAATCATATTTTAGCTGATATTATAAGGCTAAAGTCAAAAGATACTCTACCCAAACAGCATACTCTAATTAGAAAATATGTATTTCATGGGCGAATGGATCAACCAATCCAGAACTAGCTGATATGTATACTGAGGTTGATTAAATAGACAAATGTAATATACTGACAGCCAGATTTGTGACTGTCAGAGAAAGAAGTTGCAAATATGGAAGAGAGAAGGCTAGCCTGAACCTTGCGCCATTGGATTGGAACTGGAAGTATAAGTACAGTGTCATAAATACATATGCAGATAAATACAGAAATAAAAATCTATGTATATATAGGCATGTACTATTCATCTAATTTCTAGCTCTGTCTGCTGAGAAGTACTTGAAGCAATGGTACCCCAGTAGCTATGAGTATATCTAGTATCCAGATCTTGGTTTCTGAACACTGTTTTTCAGCAAAAGAAACCATGACTTCTTGGTGAAGTGGTTTATTCTGGGTCTGGATGAAGAAAATTAAAGATAAGTCTAGAGCATCTTGTGGTGCCAACAAAGTAAGGAAGTGCTCAAAAAAGACAGAAACATGTTGAAAGGGTGCAAGCACCAGCATGAAAGCTGGGACAACTTGAGCAACAGAATAAAAATGATAGTATTGGATTAACACTCATGGAAGAGAGTATCCATGAGCAAGCACATAAATAAATAGGTGGGAACAAAAAGAAATAAGGAAGAAGGGACAGCTCTTCTTTACAAAATAATTGCAACTTATAAGAACAGAAAGAATGTAGAAATAGAAAAATCGCCATCAGGAAATCACAATAGTAACTGTTACAAGCAAAATTTACCAATAGATTCAAAGATTAGTGGATAAAATCTTGAGGGGAAACAGGATATTTGAATGGCCTCTAAGAACATTCCCCAAGGTATCTTTAATTATAATGGGGAAATAGTAACTTCATAGTGGAAAACTCAGACAACACCATCTTTAAGGCCACTGTAATAAGAAACGTAGTATCACGAATCTCCTGATACGATACAATGAGAAGGGCATATGACTTCTGCAGTACCCTTGCCAAAAATGGATGACTTTAATTATGATAAAACGTCAATCACAAGTTGAGGCACATTCTACAAAATAACTGACCAGAGTACTCTTCAAAAGCGTAAAGGTCACAAAGACAAGGAAAGGCTGAGGAACTGTCATATATTGGAAGAGACTAAGACATTACAACTACTTGTGTTATGGGATTTTGAATTGGATTCTGGAAGAAAAAAAAAGGAAAAGAATTTTAATAAAAACTAATGATTTATTTTGTAGTAACCTATAATGAAAAAGAATATAAAAATGAATTTATGTATGTATGTATATGACTGAAATATTAAGCTGTACACCAGAAATTGACACAGCATTGTAAACTGACTATAATTCAATTTTTTAAGTGAAAATGTAAAAAAAAAATATGAACAGTCTGTAGATTAGCCAATATTATTACACCAATGTTAATTTCTTAGTTTTAATGACTGTACGACAGTTATGTGGGATATTAACATTAGGGAAAGATGCGTGGAGAGTATAAAGAAATTCTACACTATTTTTGCAACTTGTCTGGAAGTCTAAAATTATTTCAAAATAAAAACTTTAAAAATTATTTTGAGTAATCAGGGAAGTGCACCATCCCATCAATTGAGAACGGCCGAACATCATTTTGAACTATTGAAGAATTATTTTGGTATACGACATACACTAAGTAGAAATGAATTTTAAAAGATAATGTTGTCTTGTTCTCATACCACCTGACACTAATGATCTTTGGCAGTCTTATTTGGGTATTTCTTGCAAATGTTAAGATCTCATTCTGACATTTACAAATCAATGTCCTAATACTGTTTGAGCACGGGAACAGTATTAACTTATTCTAGTTGCTCTTTTAGACAGGAAAGATAGGAATGAATTATAGATCTGAAGTCAAACCCAATAATATGTTCATTTACCTGGATTTAAAATGAAGAAAATATCAACTATTCAAGGATTTTTTTTTTTGGAAAAACGTATTTATCCAAATGGATGGATATTCTTGGCAATAAATTTTTAAAAATAAGAGTCAATGCTACCAATATGGTTGGTAGGACCAGCCATATTTTTTTTAATCAATACATCCTCACATACAGTCATTTCAGGGTTATTTCATTGCCACGATATGGGGAACAATACATTTGCTATATTTCGTCGACTCAGTTCTTTCCCACACTTGATCTTTTAGGTATGATTTTTTTTTTAAGTTCAGTAAAGATAACAGTTGTGTGTTCTGTAAAACAGAACACTGGAGAAGACATACAAAAGACATGTGACCTCAACAGCTCCATCTATTATTTGCAGGTATGTATTTTCCACAAAAATTTTAAGGGCAAGCATTTTTTCCTTATTTTTTAACCAAGTTTTATACTTCCATCATAAGTGCATTTTCCCACCTTGACTCAAACTCCACATGAAATTTAATTTGATGGTCCCTGTAAAATATACAGCTTTATCATGATTTTACCAATTTCAGTCTACCCACTAGATGAAAACCAAGGCATAATATCTCTACCATTACCAATGAGAGGGATTTTTGGATGGACAAAATTAAGAGTTTAAGATCTCTATCATCTATTCACCTACAGCCTTTTGAAGAAAAATATGTGATTTGTTGAGTTTATCAGGATATCCAAAACCAGCTATGTCTCCTGAATTTTACAAGCATTTCACAAGTTTTTCCATTTTGAATCAACAGTCACACATAGACACTTCCAACTAGAAAACCTCACTTGTCTTCTTTCATTGTAGAAATAAACATAGCTATTGTTCTTTTGCTGGCATGCTCTGAGTCAGACATAAATCAGAATTTGTTAGTAGCAATGAATCTCTGATACGCTGATAATTGACACTGCAGCAATGGTCAAATTGCATTCAAATCCCTTATACGAAGTTAATTTGAGACAGCAAAAGTACAGAAAGTAGGAGTTACAAGAAATGCCTAGAATTTCTCAGCAAGGTATGTTCTGCAGTCAGTATACCAGGTAAAACACCATTTATCAAATATTTATTACACCATGTTAAAGTAAAAGTGCCACAGTAAGGCACAAAGTTATTAAACGTCAGTAATGAACTATATAACATCAACAAAAACTTACTTAAATCCATGTTTATTAAAATGGTAAACATTTTCTATAGCTTAAATCTGTCCTATGGAATATAACTGTAAGCATTCATGGAGTTGAATGACAAAGGAGGTCATGAAAAAGATTAAAAAATAATGTATTAATAGTAATAGCACAATTATCTACTGAGCGAATAAATCAGTAGCGTATCTGGTGGTTACTCCATCGGGCCCTTTAGATTCCCTAATCTTCACAATGGACTTAGGCAAGTGCAGTATTACCTTTATTTTACAGATGAAGAAAATGAGACTCAGAACTTAAGTGATTTGCCCAAAGCCACACAATTAGTAACTGTCTGGCTTCCAAATCATCATGCTTAGACTTTCACAAATCGGTGTCTCTAGAGCTTCTACTGTTGTTGAGAACTCGTGGGAAAAACATGCTAGGGCCCTACCAGGGGCATTCGCAGTACTGATGGCCTGCAGTGTTTCTGGCTGCAGAGTGTGAATGCAGCATCCACATTTCAGAGGAAGTAAAAGATTACTTTAGCGAGTTTATTCCTAGAATCCCAAAGCTTGCCTTATGAACACTATACATTTAGGTTCTGGTTCTTAACTCTTCTCCTTCCAGAGCTTAAGTCTCTGCAGAGGCGTACGATGGGACATTCTTCCCCATTCTCCCCCATTTGTGTACTCAGCACTGCCTCACAGTGCTGGAGATCCCCCCTTCTTTCTGAACTTCACTCAGTCACACACACACACACACAATCTTACACATAAACCCATTCAAACAAATTCCTAGAATGATTACCAGCACACCAGTTCTATAATTAGACAAACTTTAAATTGAATTTGAGATTATCATGAATACACCCTGCCATCTTAAACTGGACAGCCCCTATTTCTCTTTCAGAACCACTGTGAACGCTTTCCTGATATCTGCCAAGCACAACTGGTCAGTCCTGTGTCCTTTGATACTATCTATAGTCTCTATATCATCTTTTATTCTAATGACTTACTTAAGTTTCTATTTTCTTTTATAGATTCTGATCTCCTTAAGGTTATAGACCATTTTTTATTCAAGTAGCACAGAGCTAGCCTCCCTACCACAGTCCCTGGCTTCACAAAATGAATAGATGAAATAATTCATTACAGAAGCCACTCAAAAAAATTAGTCTTGATATTCCATTTAAAATCTTTGGTTTTGGCCCTATAGTAGTTAAAAGAAAGATTGCAGTTTTGGTGCACTCACTCGCCAAGATCTAACTGGTGAGTTTGAGCTTAATATAACTTAAGTGAGTTCAGTTATGTTCAGAAACATTTACTGAGTGGCTACATCGCTGAGAATATTAGTATAAGATTCAGAAACAAAAACATTACATAAGAGCTAAGATGACTTAATGGCATAACAAAGATTAAAGCAACATGCCATGTAAATTTAGAAGTGACAGGTTTGATTCACAAAGATTTCTCGGAAAAGGTAGATCTTGAACTATGTTTCTGAAGTGAGGAAGAAAGACATAAAAAGGGAGGTAAAAATTAGAGCAAAAGCCCAAAGATTGATGAGTAGGTGCAGTAAGCAAGAAATAACAGAGACCAAAATAGCTGCTATTTAGGGTATGTGGTTTAGGTGTGGAGAAGGAAGGTGGCTTGGAAAATGATGCCTGAAATATGGGAAAGGACAATTGTGGAAATCATTGATTAAAGCATTTATATTATTTATATACTGAGGAAGGCAAAGGTTTTTTTTTGAAGAGAATGACCCATTATTTCAGAAAGCTAACACAGCAGTAGATAGCTTTCAACAACCTTCTCATCCTTTGGATGTGTATACTGATAATAAATGCAGTGTCAGTGACCCTTTCCTTGAGGCACGTTCGTCCATCTATTCATCTCCCTCCAAGGCAGCTAATATCAAAACAGAGTCTCTGAGTCTCTCCTTTTCCTCAAGATCCATTTGGAACAGTTGGTTGCTTATTCATTATTGGAGCATTATTATTTATCCAACTCTGGGCGACAAGTTTAAAAATCGCATAAATAGGTCTTATTTGATTCTAAATCACATCACTGAGATTTACCTCTTCATCTCCCAAAAAGGAGAAATAATCAACAACATTCTTCAAAAGAAGTGTTATCCCAAGTTTAGTACCTGCTCCCCTTTCCTTACCTCCAAGAGGAAATGGCCATAAAAATTACTTTAAAGCTTTATGTAGGGATTAGTCTAAGAATCTAGTCAAAATTAAGGTCTGGGCTAAGTCCCTAAAAAGGAAAAGAAAGAAAAATATAGAGAAATGTTAGATGTATAGATTAGAGTTAGAGAGACTAGTCAAAATTAATATTAATTATAAAAAGTGAGTTGAATCTGAACTGTCTAGATGCAACTACCAAAAGCAGAGAGAGAGAAGTGCATGAATACATTGCTATACTACAAGGTCCAGCAGAGAATAAAGGAACCCATGAATAATAAAAAATAAATGTAAGAGAGAAGAGACAAACCAGGAAGGTAACAGGAGTTTTGCAAAGGGAGCAGTAAATATCACGATGCACTAGAGAAAGAAATCCTCCAAGGTAAGCATTAAGAAAAGAAGCACTTGCTTTCCCCAGAACGCTGATGCTATGTGTGACTCATGGTCAGCTCATGGTCATGCCACAAGAGCCATAATAGCTTCGTGTGGTCAACCACTACTAATCCATTTCCTAAACTTTTCCTTAATGGTCAACTCCAAAATCAAAAGCCATGTCCTTACTAAGATACCTCTAGCATCATGATTATCATGTTAAGTGCCACTTAAATAAAATCAAATACCAGTTTCTATTATGTTATTCTCCTTCTTAGTGACTTCTTCAAAAAAGAAAAAGGAAGGGCAAGAAGAAGAGTCCCTTATAAATGTTCTATCACAAATGGGTAAGTGTCCTTAATAGTCTTTGACAGATAAGAGGTAGATGCCGGAAAAAAAATCTCTAGCTAGGCACTATTTTTTATGAGTGTCTCTACTCACAAATCACCCATTGCTCCCCTTCTTCCCCCAAGTCCCTTATGGCACAAGTTTCCCCAGGTATCACTGGAAATCTCAACACAAATGAAAACAGAATTAACTCTTGTATTAGTAGGAGTACACAGCAAAGTTAGAAGCCTGGTCTGACTGTTCAGTTGGGCTAGCAAGGTCACTGAGAAAGACTAGGTCTTGCTTGGGTTGGCACCAGCTGAGCTGGCAAGCAACATAAACTATAGGTGAGAGTAGATCAGTGTTGTGCAGAGTCCCAGAGGACAGGCAGCCGGATGGCTCTGCCACGCCAGATGACCAGCCATGGACATAACTCTAAATAAGGAACTGTGTTTGTAAGCCTTCCCCAGAGATACTGAAATCAATGGTCCATGGACAAGCCGACTGAACTGTCATTAAAGCAGATGGAAGCTAGAGTTCCCTTACTCTCCAGCCTTCAGTCTAAGTTATTCTTTGGGTTAGTTAGACCTGAAACTCTGAACTGTCCACATCTTCTGCTCAAGTTCATCTGATTTCCAGGGGGGAAAAATTCTCAAAAGTAAATTTAATTGAAAATATTTGATGAATTTAAGTAGAATTTCTGTGGTCTTCTGCTCCACACACATATGTATCCCTCAAAAATCTCCATCTCTTTCAGCACCACCAATACCTGTTCATCATCTTTCTGGATGTGATTAGTTAGTTAAATTTTAATCATTCATTTGTCTAGGATACCGTAAAGCTGGAATATCCTTTTCTGAATTTCAGTGCTAAAGAAAGAACATCTGTCCTTGACTGGAGGGAACCAAGCCTATATCTCACGTGATGAAAACTCTGATGAAACCCTGATACTCTGAGATATAGACTCATCTTCCTATAACCAGATACGACCTTTAAGGACATAACTGACATGGCAGCTAGAGATCACAGCATACCCACTAAGGCTGACTCCACTGTTATGCTGAATATTTTAGATTCTTTGTTGTCTTTAAGATGTTGCTAAGAAATCATCTCATTATTTATTTTTATTAATGGATAGTAATCAGTATCAATAAAATATTCTCTAAGGAAATTTTTGAAATTTTTAGTTTTGCAAGTATACTTTTTAGACCTTAGGAAAGCAAAAATAAGGAATGAGTATCCTTTTAGGAGACATGAGTAGATAAGTAGCATCTGGTTGAGGAATAGCTCTAGAAATTTCAAAAATAGACCCTCACATAGGAATATTCCCTTAAAAAATAATACCTGGAATTTCACATATAGTTTTTAGATCGTCTCGTTTGACTAAAGGAAATAATTTGGAGTTCCTAGAGGAGGTCTGTCAGATTTTACATGAATTTTTAGACCTCTCTAATAATCTGCTCTTTCAGATTGTTCTAAAATCATTTCCAATATCTTCCCTAATCCTTCCTCACTCATAGGTTCAACCCTTTCCCAGTATTCTAAATAGTTCACATCACTAACATGGTAAAATGATTGAAATATACTTTGATAGAAATAAGAGATGATATATTATATTGACTTTTAAGAAATAGCCAGTTTATAGGTCAAAAAGTTTGAATATTGACATTTCACATGAGTCAATTGAGTATATTCATTCATGTATATGTATATCTATATCTATAGGTATATGGTCAAAACAGTCATTTGGTAGATCCAAATTGGTAAATAACAAGTAAGTTTATGTTTCAACTATACATATGTTTATATCTTCAAATGTAAAAGACTGAGGATTTTTTCAGATTAGTAGAATTATTACTTGAAATTCATAGTAAATTTTTTTATCCTTCAACAAATATGATAAAATAGCATGCATTGTAGCAAGGTTGACTACTTGATTGTGATATGGCACTACATTTATAAAAAAATGTTACCATTAGAGAAGACTGGGTAAAAGGTGCATGAGACCTCCCTGTACATTTTGTTTTCACTTTCTTGTGAATCTATAATGACTTTTTAAAAATTTTAAATGTACTATAAATATTTCAGAAACTTTAAGTGAAATTTAAAGCAACTTTTCATTGTCAGAATTCTTATTCTTGCCCTTTCAACGTACAGAAAGACATTTGCACATAGGTATTTTAGATTAAAATACATGCACATTTGTGTGTCTACCTACATGTAGAGAAAAATCTAGTAATGTGTTCCTTATAGTTGTAATTTATTTGCACAAAAGTTATCAAGTGTTACTCTGAAAGACCTATACTTTGAAAGATAAGGAGACATTTGGAGTTCAAATGAACACATGTGAGTTTATATTCCACAAATTAATAATAACAGTAACAATCATCATCATCATAATTATAATAGGAAACTGGTTAAATCTAGACAAGGATTAGCCCATTTAAAAAAAAACCCAAAAACTTTAAAGTTTATTTTGGAATTCTAAATTCCCTAATTATCAGACAAAATGCCCTCTGCTCTAGAGATGCCTAGAGTAAAACTTTACACTGTATAAAAAATATTTTTCCTCAGTATTCAGGCTATCTCATAGAATATTATGTAATAATCCATCCAAAAGAAATGATTCTAGTGTGTTTAATGTGAAAAGAAAACTAAATCTTGAAAACTTTGAGGAACTCATCACAAGGAATGAGCAAGAAAACACTATCAGTGACTACATGATTTGTTCATTCACTAAAATGAATGTTATATGCAACCTCATTGAAATCAGACCATTTGCAAAGAACCAAAAATTTGGAATCAAAATTAATAAAATCTCCTAAAACTTAAGACAAGAGAGACCTTATTTTTCAGCCGTCATACCAATTCTGTGCCTGTCTTTCCTAGTCAGCATTACCAATGGCTTTCTTGTGTGGTCCAGTAGTTATTTAGTTGTCTGAGGAGAGTAATTAAAAATGTTGAAGATTTCTAGTTTTTATGGTCACGTTTCTGATTATTCATGGAGGTTAAAGAATGTCCAGAATAAAAAAGTCATTTGTAACTTATTATATAGCAATAAATAAGCAGTAATATTTACCAGCATATGACATTCAGTTTCTTCAAGGAAAATATAGGGATAGACTACTATTATCCACTTAGCATAAACACTTTGGCAAATTGGAATAGAATCTGCTTATATTGTTCTAATCTTGTATACTCAACCTTCACTTGGAGGTCACTGGGAGCTCCAAATGAGGAAGAGGAGAGGGAAATTCCCAGAGCAGAGTCCTCTAACGGTATGGCTATATACATTACTGCACTCCAGGGGAAACTCTCAGTCTGGTTGTAGTTCTAGTAAAAAATGTTCCATTGGAAGCATTCATGAATTCAAGCTTCTAACAACTTTAATGACAACCATTTAATGAATATGAGGTCATGCGAATTTCAACAATTAATATGTATCCCTCTAAAAGTCTTAAAATCTTAGCCAAATGCCCAAATGGAATTTGGTGCTTTTTTTTTTTTCTGATAAGACGTTCTCTAAGAACGTTCTTTCTCAGCAAATGACAAAATATATTTTTGAACATGGAGATGTTTGTATTTTTTCCAATTGATTGTTAATTTTCCTTGAGTTCTGAAATTCACTAAATTAAAGGTAATTTGCTACAAAATAAAAACCAATATGTAAAACCAATTAATTTTTATAACAGAAGGATTAAACATTTCTTTTACTCTGAGAAGAATGAGTCCCAGAGACATTAAATCATTAATCCCAAGTTAAGCATAACTACAAAAATATAGGTCTTCCAAATCCTAGTCTAATACTCTTCCAAATTCATCACTCATATCAGTTCATTAATGGCGTGCCTGTGAGATATCAGCCAAACAAGATATCACATTTTAAAGTCAAATCCAAGTTATGACATATATTTGAAATTTTTAAAAAGCAATTTAAAAATAGTCTATAATTCAGATGTTTGACTCTAAAAAACTATTCATCTGTTACTGGATTTCACAAATATAAAATATCAATAAAATAAAAATAGAAAAATCAAGATCAGGGAAAATACAACTATAAAACCAGGGAAAATAGCAACATGAAATTCAAACCATTGTCTCAAATCTTTTATGGAACAAGGAAGTAAAGCTAAACAAACAAACAAAAAACAATGACAAATAAGGAGAACACAACTGCAATAGTTATGTTCAAATTTGTCTCAGAGCTTAAGGGAATTCAAGGTTAAATGAGAAAATAACCAATTATGATTCTCATTAGCAGAAAGGCAGAGCCTAGCCTCATGGAAAACAAAACTTTTCTTAACAGTATATTCTAAAAGATATAAAAATAACAACACCACAAATATTTATCACTTATTCATATACAAGGCCACTAAGTAGAAAACACTTTCAACACTGTCTTTAATGCAAATCCAATAGTGTCATGTGAATCTTATACTGGACTCTCTTAGGCACCTCTTGGCAGTGGTATTTTCTCAGACTTTGTTTTTGATGACCTTAACTATTCTGAGAAGCTCTGCTTATATATTTATCAGGATGCTGTATTACTCAGAGTGCTTCAGAGAAATAGAACGAACAGGATGTGTATGGAAAGACATTTCTTTTAAGGAACTGGCTTTCACCATTATGGAGACTAGCAAGTCCAAAATCTGCAGGGTGGGCAGCAGGCTGGAGACCCAGGGAAGGAGCAAACACTGCAACTCAAGCTGGAGAGCCAGTGTTGCAGATGAAGTTGGAAGGTGGTCTGGCTGGGGAATTTCCTCTTGCTTGGGAGGTTAGCTTTTTGTTCCATTCAGGCCTTCGACTAACTGGATAAGGTCCACGACATTAGGGAAGGTCATCTGCTTTTCTCAAAATCCACTGATTTAAATGTAAATCTTACCCAAGTTACCTTCGCAGAAACATCCAGAATAGGCCCCATCAAACTGACACATATAATTAACAGTCAAAAATACCTAAAACTTGAAATGTATCTGATGTTTTTCTTATGATAAGATGGAGATTATGAGTTATTGGGAAGAACACCAGAGAGGTAAAATGCCATTTTCATCATATCATATGCATATATACTATCAACATGATTTATGATTGCTGATGCTGGTCTTGATCACCTGACTGAGGTATTGTTTGTCAGATTTTTCCCCTTTCCATACCATACTCCTGTCTTTCTTTGACTTACCCTCACCAATGTTTTGGGATTGCTTTTTGTTTTTGTCTTGATTACTTCCTTACTTTCTGGCATTACAAGATACTCCAGGCTCACCATCTCAAGTATATTTCCTACCCTGGTCCTAGAATCAGACATTTCTCCGAGAAGCCTTAGTTCCTTTTATTTTAAAAAAAAATGGTATTAGAAACCAAGATCTGGGCAGTAGGTACATTCATGATTAATGGGGTGGCTATTTCTTTCACACTTTCTCAGCAGACAGAGCAAACAATATAGGTACCTATATTCACCTGTATACATAAACAAAGCTATAAATATGTCAATATCTAACTATCTCTGCCTTAAGCTAAACATGAGTCCATGCTAGTATCTTCAACCCTAATCCATTACCATATGGTTATTCTAGCTTCCTCCTCTTGCTAATCTGTGAATTCCCACTCCAAGAGTAAGAAACCTGGCTTGCACCATCTGCTGTCCATTCACTTAATTGTTGCATTTGAGTATGCAGGCTGAGCACTATCAGAATTGTTAACCCATACCCCCATGGGAAATAACGTTGTCAACTAGAGTAAAGTGCTTAGGTGCAGTCTTGTTTGCCTTGAGACTTACAGGATCCACTTACTTCAAAAGACAATTTATGGATGTGCCACAGTGTGTGGACACATCCATAAATTGTCTTTTGAACTAGACACTGTGTGTATCCATATACTTCATAAAGATAAAGCTTTTGACAAAATTCAATATCAATTTATGATAAAAATGCTCCAGAAAATGTGTATAGGGGGAATACCTCAACATAATAAAGTCCATATCTGACAAACCCTCTGCCAACATGATACTCAATGGTGAAAGGAGAAAATGTTTCCTCTAAAGTCAGGAATAAGACAAAGATGTCCATCCCTGCCACTCGTATTTAAGACAGTATTGGAAGTCCTAGCCACACAGACAAGAAAAAGAAATCCAAATTGAATAAGAAGTAAAACTGTCACTATTTGCAGATGAAATAATATTATACATAGAAAACTCTAAAGATTCCACCAATATAAATAATAAATAAATTCAATAAACCTTCAGGATACAAAATTAATATACAGAAATATGTTTTGTTTTTATACACTGACAACAAGCTACCAAAAAGAAGTTAAGAAAACAATCCTTATTATTACATCAAAAACAATCAAATAGATAAGAATAAATCTAACAAGAGAGTAAAAGGTCTATATTTTAAAAACTATAAGACATTAATGAAAGAAATTGAAGACAAACAAATGGAAAGATATTACCATACTTGTGGATTGGAAGAATTAATATTATTAAATTGTCCATGCACCCAAGGCAGTTTACAAATTCAGTGCAATCCCTATCAAAATACCAATGGCATTTGTCACAGAACTAAAACAATCCTAAAATTTGTACAGACCCATAAAAGACCCCAAATAGCCTAAGAAATCTTGATAAAAAAGAACAAAACTGAAGGTATTACACTCCTTAATATCAAACTATATTACAAAGTTACAGTCATCAAAACAGCATGGTACTGGCACAAAAAGACACACAGATCAATGGGACAGAATAGAGAGCCCAAAATTAAATCTTTTCTTATATGGTCAATTAATCTATCACAAAGGAGGCAAAAATATACAATGGAGAAAATACAGACACTTCAATAAATGATGGTGAAAAAAACTGGACAGCTACATGCAAAAGAATGAAACTGGACCACTGTATCACACCATACACAAAAATAAACACAAAATGGATTAAAGGCTTGAATGCAAGACGTGACACCATAAAACTCCTAGAAAAAACATAAGCAGTATGCTTTTTGACATTGGTCTTAGCAATATATTTTTGGATCTGTCTCCTCAGGCAAGGGAAACAAATGCAAGAACAAATGGGACCACATCAAACTAAAAAACCTTTTCACAGCAAAGAAAACCATCAACAAAATGAAGAGCCAGCCCACTGAATAGAAGGTATTTGCAAATAATATATCCAGTAAGGGGTTAATATCCAAAATATATAAAGAACTCATATAAATTGATATTTTTTAAAAAATACGATTTAAAAATAGGCAAAGGACCCAAACAGACATTTTTTCCAAAGAAGATATACAGATTGGCAACAGACACCTGAATAGAATTCAGCATCACTAATCATCAGGAAAATGCAGATCAAAACCACAATGAGATGTCACCTTATACCTGTCAGAAGGGCTATCATCACAAAGGCAACAAATAAGTGTGGGCAAAGATGTGGAGAAATGAGAACCCTTGCACAGTGCTGATAAGAATGTAAATTGGTGCAGCTACTACAGAAGACTGAAGTTTCCTCAAAAAAAAAAAGTAACAACTATATGATACAGCAATTTTACTGGGCTATTTATCCAAAGAAAACAAAAACACAAATTCAAAAAGATATATGCACTCTTATGTTGACTGCAGTATTATTTACAATAACCAAAATATGGAAGTAACGTAAGTGTCCATCCACCAATAGATGAAATGATAAAGGAGATGTGGAATACAGGTTAAATGAAATATTACTCTGCCATAAAAAGAATGAAATCTTGACATTTGCAATAACATGTGTAGCCCTTCAGGGTATTATCTAAATGAAGTAAGTCAGAGACAGAAAGACAAATACTGTATGATCTCACTTGCAAGTGAAATTTTAAAAACAGAACAAATAAACAAGACAAAATGGAAACAAACACATAGATACAGAGAAAAAATGCATGGCTGCCAGTGGGGAAAAGGGTGTGGGATGGGAAAAATAGGTAAAGGGAATTAAGAGGTACAAAATTCCAGTTATACAATAGTCACAGTGATGTAATTACAACGTTAAGTGATGTCATGAATAATACTGTAATAACTGTGTATGAGGACATACAATTACTAGACTTATCATGGTGATCATTTCATAATGTATTTAAATATCAAATCACTATGTAGTACACCTGAAACTAGAATATCATATGCCAACTTTATTTCAATGAAAAAAAGTAAATTACAGAAAATAGAGAAATGGGCAAAAGATTAAAGAGGTACTAAACAAAAGAATTTGTCCAAATGGCTAAGAATAAAATGAAAGGGTATTCAAAAATGATTAGTTATCAGAGAAATGCCAATTAAAGTCACAATGCTATGTAATTATACACCCATGAAAATGGCTAAAATTAAAAGGATTAACAATATCAAGTGTTGCAAGTATGCTAAATAATTGGAATTCTTCAGTACTGTTGATGGCTACATGAATATATTAAATTTATAAAAATCTTCTGAATTGTGTAATTAAGATTTCCATATTTCAGCATATATATAGTAAGTTATACTTAATTATAAAGGTTTATAACATTTATCAACGGTAGAATGATTATGTTTTTAATATTAATACTTCCCATCCAAAGCATCATATATATTTCCATTTGTTCCAAAGTTTTTTCATGATTAAGATTTCTTTTCTTCCCCACGAAGGTATTTTATTACTTAAAACATTAATTTAATATAGAACATTTGCCTGAATGGAAGATTGTCACCTCAGAAGATGCGTTGTAGGGATCAACATATAACTTTAATTCATCAAATTGGCTTTCTCCTCACTTATTCTATTTTATGCAAAAAATAGTATAAAAAACGTGCAAATTCCTCACTTGAGATAATGAACAAATTTTAAGATGGCCTAAAAACTGATAAAGTTCTTAATTCAGAAAATTTCAATAAAACTCAGATTTAATTATATGAATTTCCAAATAGATTTAAACCAATCAGGCTGCTCATAAACTTGTTAAACAGCATTATAAATTTGCAGAAATGACTATGGGGGAGCTAATTAATTTTATACAGTACTAGAAGCTCAAAAATAAAAAGAAAATCACCTGAGTAAACTCCATCATACTTAAATAACAGAAAGAACCATTCATGCCCACCTTTCATAAACATTGAGAAGGCAAGGAACAGAAGATGGTTGAAGCAGTTGAATCTAACCCTGTTGTTTCGGGTATAGAATTGTGAAAAGAAATAATATGTACACCTTAAATAAGTGGCACACACACACACACACCCTATTTAAACAAGAACTTAAACTCCCAAAAGATATCACATTAATGTAAGCATCACCAGAATGCTATAGACAAATATGGAAATCAAACAAGCAATAATTTTTTAATTCAGGAATTTTTAGATCCCAATAATTGTTTAATCAATGGGAAAAAATGCCATATATTTCAAAGCAAATAGCTTCCCACCAAAATTTAGAAGAGTCTATATATTCTATGAAGCACTGTAATTGAGACCAATTCAAGAAACAGGTAATGTCACTGGGAGCTCCTCAAGGGCAGGGACCACGGATCATTCATCTCAGTGCACACTGTAGGACGTGGCACACACCAGCTACCCAGTTAATGTTTACTGACTGAGTAAAGGTGACGTCATAAGAAAGCAACTAAAAAAGCTATGAGGAACTGGAGATGAGAAACTGTTCTACCGGATGAGCTTACTAATTCCATGATCAGGTTGGAGTGCTTCTATTACTTAGGCTGCCTCTAATCCTGCTCTTAAGAACTGGAAGTCAAGCCAAAACATCAAATATTGGCAAACTGATCACCCACTCAGTTCAGAATGAGTTTTTAAACATTTGTTAAAAAAAAATTGATTTCCTTCAAATTACAACAGAGAGCAAAATGTACATTCCTTCCTCGCAGACAAATAGGTGCCTATTAAAAGATCATGTAAGTTTAACCAGGTTTTGATTTTTAAAATCGATAATATTAGAGTTAGAGGCCTAAGGTCTGTTTCAAGGGCTTCAAAGTCCCCTTCCTTTATAGTTTATAAGATGCTCAAGTAAGAACCTTACTGTGTGGAATAGAATAGGAGAAAACATCCAGCAGAAGCTAGTTCTTATGAAAAAGGCTCAAATGCCATTAAGTGATTTACTGTACTAATCCCATAAACTGATCTGGAATTAGCTTTTTGGAAGGTGAATAGGGCAGATTCATGTCCTAGTCGAATGCTTCAAGCTAGGAATCCATTTGGACATACTCTATTCTTTCTTTTCTTTTGAGTGCAAGAGCCACTTGAACTTGGCTCAGTGAGAATCTAGAAGAGTTGCCTTGAGTCCACGTCTCTTCCACTTGCTCTTATCTTCAAACAGAAGCTACTGTCCAGGAGCCCCAGAGCCCCAGAGAGCATTGGTGATGAAGTTAGGCCATGTCAGTGGCTTAAACACTGGAGACCTGATCTGCCAGGATAATAAAGTACGTGGCCTCTTTTAAGGATAACTTTTCTTTTTTTGATATGTTCTATTATTCTAGGAACTACCAAATTTGTAAAATATGAAACTTGCAAACTTTTCATAGTATTATAAAGTGGTAAACCCAGGCATCTCAGGTGTGGAAAAAGCAAAGAGAAAGAAGACAATCTCTGCAGGACTGTGGTCTGCATGTTCCACGTTTTTTATACATTCATGTTCAAAAATACCAACTTGGACATTTTACTCTTTTATTTTCATTTTCTTGAGTTTGAAAAGTTCCTGATTTTTAAGAATCCTCTATGGAAATGCAAAAATATCACCTGACTAGCAAATTTAATGCCCTTGTCAGCTAACTTCCAGGTGTCATATCAGAATGCCAAAAAATAAGATATAGAGGCATGATGTGTTATACCAAGAACAAGGGAACCAAGGGGCTGGGAAAAACTTGTTGCCTACAAAAATTGGAAAATAAGGTCTAATTTTTTTTCCCTTTACTTGAACCTAAAGTCATGTTAACGCTGATCCCAGTGAAAAGTTAGTCCCAAGTACACTGATCTAGAGGCAAGAAAATAACTTTCAAAACTAGTCTTTTCCATGTTCTACCCTCCTCCCGCCTGTCTAACCCTAATGACTGTTCCATAAGAATAACTAGCAACAGCCCTATCTTACTGCTTTCATAATATAGTATATAACATATACTGTTGTACATGTTTGTTTATAAAAGGCTAATTTTTACATTGTCTAGGAAAGAGCCTCTAGTGTAAAAACAATATTCTCAAGAATAAGCATCACAAATAGAAGAACACTACTCAAAGTACAGTTATAGTGAAATAAATTCAGGACTGGGGTAGTATTATCTACTCACAGTTCTAAACAAAGCTGAATCACTGTATCTTCACAATTAATGAATGTCTGAGGAAAGAAGCACCTTTGCAGGGATTTGGGGACAACCACATTCAAATATAAGAATCATTTCTCCATTTTATTTCAAAATAACCATTCCCATCATACTTAAAGTGCGTTTTAAATGTATGTTATCTGACAGGCTGGCTATGTCTTCTCTTAAGTATTGCTGCAGTAAGAATATTGACGGGGGAAAACTACTTGGGAGGCTGTAACAACCCTGTAAGGGAAACTATCAAATCATATTTCCACCTCTCCCATTATTTTTTGTAATGAATTCAACCCCTTATTTTACCTATTAGTTCTTCATTCCTCATATTTCAAACTCTACTAATAAGAAGGCTGATGTATATTAACCATTTGAGAAATATTTTTACCTATCCTTTACTATCTATACTCCGTATCTGGATATTCTGAATGAAAGTATGAAAGAGAACCAATCAGTATATACCTACTTAAGCTATTGTCTTAAAGACCTCAGGAATCAAATAAAACGCCGACTCTACTCTTTAGCATTCATACTTTATGCATCTGTGCCATGCAAAATAATTTTAACAGAATTTTACGGTAAACCAAAAGGAGATACAAATAAGAGATGGGGCAGGTGGTCAAGGATAGTAACATGGTAAGGAAATCAATGACTTTGACCTTAGAAACACATAAAAACTAAGCTAGGTAGCCACAGGACAGTTTTGTATAGGATAATTTTTATAACAGTGATGAATCAGTACACCAAATACTCAAGTATGTCTCTATATCTTCAATTTAAGTAAACTTCAGTTTGGAGCCCTATTCTATTTATAAAAGTAACTTTTTGATATTTATGATGCTTAATATTTACTTGGGTTAAAAATATTTAACCTAAATTATTTTCTATAATTATATTTTAATACATGACAATTCTTATATTATTTATTGTATTTTTTAGATTCTAAACAATAATCAAAAATAAAAGTAAGTGTTGACATAAGTTGAGGAGTCACAATTCTGACTACTATAAATCCATTCATAGTTGGTATGGAAACTGCTCACTTACCGTAGTATTCAGTTACCTCAAACAGGGATCAGGAAACTACGGTTCATGGACCAAATCCAGCTCATGGCCTGTTTTTGTATGGCCTGTGAGCTAAGAATGGTTTTTACATTCTTAAAGGGAAAAAGGCAGAGGAGGAGGAAGATGAGCAGAAGGAGAAATAAAGAGGAGGCAGGGATTGTATGTGGTCCACAAAGCTTAAAATATTTACTGAATAATGAATGTCCTTCACAGAAAATGTTTTCTGACCTAAACCTAGATTATCACCTTCTCCCAATAATCAGGGGGAAAAAAAGCCTTTGTGCTAATAACTATGAACATAATATATCCATTCTGGCCACCAAGTAAAAGTTCAAACACACCAACATGGACAAGTTTGTAGATCTGCAGTTGCTGTTGATTTTTAGGACTTGTAGGCTCTGCCACTAATTCACTTGTGGTATCAAAAATACCTTTTTAAAAGAGATTTCAGATATCCTTCCCACTTGGTGTAGGAGACCAAGAAGAAGAGTTTTGAGCTCAATCGGGACAGCATGAAAGGGAAGCGAAAGTTTCAAAAAGGAGAAAAAAGTCAACAGCCTTAAACAGCACAGAAATCAGATATTGGGAGCCAAGAGAAGGATATTAGAGCTGCTTATTCAGTCATTAGCCACATCAGAAGCACACTTTACCAGAGGAGACTGGGGTTAGGTTGCAAAGGGTTAATGAAATAAGTATTAATTAAAACATTTGTTTTAATTTCATAAATTACAACATTCTCTCTGAAAGAAACAGGACTTAAATTAAAGGACTCCTATGAATTTTCATCCCACTGAAATTGTGTTAAATAGCTTACTCTAGTAGCAAAAGAACCACAATTTGGGGGAAAGCAAGACCACTCAGGTACAGCCTTAGGCTTAACAATCAGAGTTCTCCATTTCCAAATGAGGACTATCCCCAGTAGCCACAGAAAATGATTCAAAAGCCAATTACTTCAGTGTGCCTCTGTCCCCTACTTGGTCTGATTTGTGGTGAAAGCTAAGCACAGAGGGAAAATGACAAATAAAACGTTCACTGTCTCTGTAAAATACCCTCACATTACCAGAGGATAATCCTGCTTCTTTGAACTAGCTAAAAACTGACCTTCCCCAGCTCAAAACTGCCTGTAAGAGTCCCAGGACAGGTTGTTCTGACATTCTTTTAACATCATCTCATCATCACAGCCAAAACTAATCACAAGAATATTACCCGTTGACAGGTGCATTTATTCTGTCAATTAAATCAGATGGTTAAATCGAAATGTGCCCCAAATCTCTCTTGTTTGCATTATCCATATTGGCGTTTCTTGGCCGTGGTTCACTGCTCGCTGGAAGTCGTCCAGCCCCCACAGAGTCACTTTGCAATATTGTGCCAGCAAGTTTCCATGCTCTGCAGCAGCCGCTCCGGCGAGGCCAGAACAGCACTACAGGACTGACCTGGAATGTTATATTGCTTCACTAAGATTTATTAAAAAATGGAAGGAGGGAGACTTAGATCAATGTTTTTGGAATGGAAGAGGATATATCACCTCATGGCTAAACACAGGTGACATGCAGGCAATGAAGCGAAGATGCTAAAGACAGTCAGTGGAAAAGGTTCAAGGAAGGACAAAACCAGCTGTATGCCTCCAGCTTCCAGTCGCTTCTCTAAAACTCCCTTCCACCAGAGTGACCAAAGAAAAGCCTGAAGACTGACTCCTTCTAACTGCAAGACCATTTCCCCAAGAAGATTTGAAAATATACCCATAACGAGCAATGGAGCCTAAATGGTGAACCATGTTCCTGTATTCCTAGAATCGGGAGAGAGTTTACACAACATTTTGGCCACAATCGCCAATCACAATGAGGCACATTAAGGACAGGTCTAGGATTTAAGTCTCTGATGTACAGCTGAAGTGCCAGGGTATTTTGGCTCCCATTTCAAAATCCTTGCTTTTTTCAGCCAGTGTCACCACCGAAGCATAGCTATAAAGATGCCTGCTTTTTTGTAGGATGCATTTGAAAAGCAAATAGTTCTGCTTTGAGGAGTATGAATAGAAAACACAAAAATGAAATGGAGAGGTAATGAGTGAAGAAAAATCTAGGGTGTGAACAAGAGTTGACATGTTAGATTATAATGGTAGCATCACTGGAGAATGTCATGTCCTCTAAAGGTATATTTGGACACAAGTGCAAATTTCATTCTGAGCATTATCTACCTGAAAGGCCCTAATGGCCTCTTGGAAACATTCCAGACTGTCAAATAAACACACACATAGACTACTCTTTTAAAGCTCACGATTGCATTATCTCACACAAATAGAAAGTTCTCAATTTCTGTGAACTGTATTTAGCTTTTATGTCTATGCACATTATCTACCCAAGGAGTTGAGATGATTTTCCACAATGTTCGGGCTAAATACAGTCACTGGGTTTTGTTTGTTTATTTGTTTGTTTTTGTCAACCTTTTTACCTTTAAAGCATGGCATGAGATTTTAGCTACTCAACTCTCATTGATTCTAATAGTTCAGTCCCTATATACCACTTAAAGAGTTTAGATCTATGATTTATCTTTGAGACAGTTACAGTCAATCAGCTAAATATCTATTCTGGCCAATTTGTAAGGCAGGTATTCTATCCACTTGAGAGAAGCTATTTTAGCCTATTTTGTAAATCTTTATTTGAGCACTTCTAAAAAAAAAAAAAACACATATTGTATACCCAAGAGAATGATTTGATCTCCAGTTTAGCTAATTAGCATTTAGGACATGGATTGCATATAATAAAAACAGATATTAAGATTGTCAGGGAAAAATAGCTACCAAATGTGCACACTAACCAGTTTGGAGGATTTATCATCCAAGAGTTCTGCAATATCACTGCCAGTTCAGCAAGACTGAGCTGCTCCCTGCTGAAGAGGAGGAATGGGAGAAGGATTCCAAAGGACCAGATGCAGAGCACGGCTTAGTCTACATTTTACATAATTATTTCTCAACAATGCAATCAATAATCAACTAGGATCTATTTCCTAGAGTCTACTATACAATTCTTTTTAATGTGAAAGCAATGGTAAAAATGTCTCTCAGATATTCCCAGGCCAGGCTAATTTAAGAGCCACAGCAGAAGAGCCATGTCTAAAGTCAGACATGAGTGCTCAAGGAAAATTTACTTGAGCAAGTACAATTTACTGTAGGCTTTTTCTGTTTCAGGTATTGTGTGAAGTACTCTGCATGTATTATCTTATTTAATATTTGCAACAAATCTATGAAGTATGATTATACCCATTTAACAGATGAGGAAACTAGGACTCTAAGAGTATCAGTAACAACCATAGTATGTAAGTAAAGAAGCCAGGATTCAAGTTCAAGTTCTTATGACTCCAAAGCCTGAACACAAAAACTCTATTCTACCGTTATCCTTGACCATGCTTGGCGTATCCAGATAGGATGGAGTTCATTGATTGTATCATAAATCGCTTAAAATTTTGCTAAGATGCAGAAAGATATAGTCCCTCTGCATGAGGAAATTATTCCCGATAATTTAAGAATTCAAATTCTAACTCATTATTAGAGAGAGAGAAAATGAGGGGAGGGGGGAGGGAGGGAAGAGGAGAGAAAAGGAAAGAAAGTAATGTTATAGAAAGCTGAGACTCTAAAACTTAGCCACAATTCTGATTTTGATCATTTTGTAGAAGACTGAGATCTACCCAAATCCTTTCTTTTTGCCATTAAAACCTTGATAATTTTCAAGATGTGTCACACATATATTCAAGTAGGAAAAAAATGGTTGCACATGATTTCAAATCTATTAAAAATTCAGACTCTAATAAATGTTTAATTTCTCAGGAGGTTCTTGGTTACTAATTTGGGGTATTCTATTAGGATATATATGTTCTACTTTATCCTACCATACTTTAATCTTTATATATACACATTGTAATAGGTTTAATTAACAGTATATAAATAATATATCTGTTAGTTGAGATGAAAATAAGAAATCCCAGGGTTGTCTCAATCTTTTAAAAGTCAACCAAAGCTACTTATTCAGAGTATCTTCTTGTCTTGGGTTCCCAATCCTGGGTACTCTCTCATGAATATACTCTGCTTAAGTGGATTCCAGCCCTGAAGTGGATCCAGCTCTAATACAACTCTCAAGAATGTTTGACTTCTGCCCTTTCCTGGGCTCAATCTTGGTGGAAACATTTTCAATTCCTCAAGGTTGGCTGCATTACTTTGTAGCACACCCTTAGTTTAAAAAGAAAAAAAAAAAATTCAGTTCCTTTCTCCTGCTTCATATTTCTTTTGTCCTTCTCCAGAGTGGGAAGCCACTACCCTATTTTTTAAAGTACTCAAATAAAATTTGCCTTATATTCACTCAAATGGTGGTGCTAAGATCTCGTTGTCAGCCAACACCATCAAATGCTCCCCTAATTCTACACATCGAAATCTTCTCTACAGTTCAGAACTTATTTCAATTTCTACCTCTTCCATCAGTCTCCCTTACAGAGACTTTCCATAATGACCTCTTTAGGTAAATGATCTTCCATAACTTCTACTTTTTCTAACCAGTCATGGCCATCTCTGTCTATACCATGTATTCTGACATTCAGCTGGGTACAATTCGAAGTCTGGAATGGCTCTGTGCTCACCTGTCTCCCCAAAATACAAATCTCTCCATGACAGTCATAAACTGAGAGCAGACTTTGTTTTATATTTCTTTCTTACGCTTTAATTCAGGATCCCAGGGAAAAAATATGTAAGTCCTCAAAAATTTACCAAATATGTTTCTAGCATGTTGTGAATACAGTGGTGACACACACAAAAAAATTGTTGAATTCAAATACAATCCTATCACTTCTGTTGATTCAATTTTCAAGATCCAGCTTCTTGAAGAAATCTCTTCCATCTTCTGATTATTGGCTAACAGGGAAGAAAAATTTGTTAAAAGCCAACAACTTTACATTTGAATGACTAATTTATGTAGGTATTCATACTACCACAACCCTCTAAGAGCCTTGGATCCCTAGAGGTTAAGCTGTCACTAAAGAAGCTACAGAAATGTGAGATGGGATCACCTAAAGTGAGCTTCTCTGTTCTGGCTCTGATTTATCCAGTATTAGTTTTGAATGTGGTTGACAACAGATATTGGAAGCTGGCTTAAGTGAGTATATATAAAACCCTTGCCAGTGGTTCTTTTCCTTTTGAAAAGCTTATCAGTCCCATTAAGAACTTGATGAAAGCTGTGAGTTTAAAAAATGCAACAGCAAACACTAGAATTCCTAAAACATGGCCCATGCTTGAATCAATTTACATGAACCTACTCAACTTACACTTGACTTTTATTCCTAAAGCCAACTAGGCATCACATCAATGTCTATGAAATAGGAGAAGGGAGACCCCTGGAATATGGTCAGATTTTTCAGATTCCATCCCATTTGAGTCTTTTTTTCTTTGGGTTGAGCCTCGTTACCATTAATTAGTGACTTCACTTGGGAGCAAATGGTTATCAACCATCTGACTTCCAATTGTCGGGAGAGTTCTGATTTAAAAAAATTTTTAAATGAATGGATGGTAAATTTTGGACTACCTGTGCTCCCCAAAGCGCTTGGCATATGACTAAGCAAATATACTAGCCCAACAAATCCACCTTTCCAAATGAATGGGCCTGACTCCAGAAAACACAAATCTTATAAGGTTGCCTGGACTGCCAGCTGCCTCAATTTTAGCACAACGATTTAATGTATTTTAAATAAATGTAACATAAGGAAAAAATGCTTTGTACAAATTGGTCATCTGTTGTTTTTCTGGCTGGCACCATGATTTATGTAATATATCAGTAGAAAGACATCTCTCTATCTGTCTCTTGGATAACAAAGTACATATGCAAGTTTCTTTATAGTGCTTTAACCCCCTGATGACTAGAAAGGTCCTACTGACAATTCATTTCTTATGTAGCATCTAAGTAAGTTAAAGATGCTGTCAAATATTTGAGTATTTTATTCTTTGCTTGTTCTGCTCTCCTTATCCTGTATACCACCATGTTCCACACACTCAAGGCTACAGAATTATTTTTCTCATTGTGTACAAAAGTTAGCACTCAAGATTTGGGTGATATCCATCTCTACTCAAGCCAGCATTAACTAAATTTTCATTATATCTCAAATTAGTCTTTATTTAGTGCTAATTATAAGGGCCACATGTGTATATTTACTTTCTACTCTTTTTCTCCTCAAGGAAAAAATAGAAATAATATATTCCTCCAGTTTAACGAAGCATAATGCAATTCTTGTGTTTTTGGTAGTGTACCAACACCAGGGATGACATCAGCACAAATCACTGGAGCATGAACAATTGTTTTTAACCTATTTTGGATCACACACAGATATTGTGAAAATCTCACAAAAACTTGGAACCCTCTCCCCAGAGCAATGTATATTTGCTCTTACATAAAATTTTGCATAACATTTCAAGAGGTTCACAAGCCAGGAGAACAGAACAATATGATTTTGTATGTCTTTCAAAGATAAAGCATTGTTTTAGCTCTCTAATTAATCCCACAGGAATAACATGGTGGATTTGTGTTGTAGCTTGCTTGTAACAATTGTTTCTGGGCTAGTTAGCTTTTTTTTTTTTTTTTTTTGGAGCTAATGAGGAAGGGGGTCATAGGTTCAATTCATTTAGGGGTCAGTTGGTTGTCATACAAAGAAAAGGCCTTTGCCATATTGGTGGCCCGCCATCTTGCAAATTTATGCATTTTTCTTGCCAATGAGAGAATGGATGGCTAAGAACAAATTATCATTTCTTCTGGGAGGAAAACTCACAAGTGCTTTTCCTTGTTTCGGGTATATCAATAATTTTATAATTATTGGAAGCAGCAGTATGTTATAGAAAGAGGATGAGGGCCAAGAGACCAGAACCAAAGTCTGCCAAGAACTAAGTGACTCTGTGGCTTTAAGCAAGTTATTTGGCTTCTCTAGGTTTGTTTTCTCATTAAAGAAAAGGGCCAGGCTAGGTAATTAGAAAGATTTTTAACTAAAAAATTCTAATATTAAGGATCAACCTTTAAGAAAACGACAAGAATTGCACATAGTAGCAAAAACAAAAGTACATACAAAATGGGGAACCCCTGACAGTATTCAAATGATTTATCAGTAAAACAAAGTTCCCAGAGTGAAGCACTCTTATACTTGTCATTGATTACAGATAAACTTAATCCACAACAATACTACTTATTAACTTACAGTTGACCACCATGAATTCACACAAGATACACACACACACACACACACACACACACACACACACATATTTGGTGTTGAAGTCTATGCTTCTTAGCTCCTAAGGAAGAAAATACACATGCACCAGGAATTTAAAAAGAGAAGAATGTGACTTTTTAAATATTTAAAAAAATTTTAAATTCTTAGTTGGTTTAAGCAGAAAGGAGCAGGAGGAGATCCTAAAAGGAACCAGTCTCTTCCATCAGTCAGAAAAATTAGATGTTTTTTCTGCATAGGCTGATGAAGTAAACTACAGATTAAAGCATATAATTATTCAACTTTTCACTGCTCATGATAAAAACACTACCTATCTTTGCAACTTATCTGTATTTCATTTTTTATAGGCAACACACTACACACACATATACACATTAGATAGACACTAAGTCATGTTTCACGGTTTTGGATTCGGGGGGAGCTTTGTAACACCAAAAATGCCTCTATTTTCATTTGTTTTATAGTCTGCTAATTTGGCTACAGAGCTAATGCCCATTTAAGGGAATATGGTGTGGAACAACTGTGCAGCAATATTAAGTGAGGAAGCCATATGTTTTGTAGCCCCACCATACTGTCTGTGCCTGCCCCTCACCCTTTGTGGATTAGCTTTTTCATCAGATAGGCCTACAGTGGGTAGAATGCCTTTTTTTTTTTTTTTTTTTACAGGTGTTTGGTGGCGATCACATGCAAAATAAAGATTTCTAAGGGGAGTGAGGCTGTGTAAAACATCCAGAAATAGCAACTTGTTTTCACTTAAGATGCAATCCGCAGAGGTCTGCTTCAGACTCTTAATTTATAGCATTATCTTTATATATCATAAGTGATTGTCTGCCCCTAGATAGCTGACACAGGGCCCAGAATTTTCCGAGCTGTCTGGTCTTGATCATGTTATAGTTTATCAAGAAAAGTATTAGAAGCAAACTTGTTACACCACTAGATTGTGACCAAGACTGAAAATATATTCCACTGAAGAGAGCACCTCACGTCAAATTCCGAAAAAGGGTACACTTTCTAGTGAGGAGATTAAAATGTAATGAATTATTAAATACATCCACAATACAAAACCCCTTTCTGCAAGTTGTCATCACAGTCTCTTGTGATCTGCTGTGTTTTGGGTACCACCTATAACACTGCAGCAATAGGCAGAAACATACAATAAAGTCAAGAGGGCCCTCAACTAAGCAGAAGGTTAAACATGGACACCGACAACTCCCATCATATGAAATTATATTATCGTGGTCTCCTTGGGCTCGACAGGATTCACTTCCAGACTCATTTGCTGCCCAAATTAAAGTGTAGGTGCATGTGGCCTCAAAGAGAAAATCAAACAAGAGAGATGGTATAAAAACAATACAAGTGGAGAAGCATGAGGTTTATATTTTTATGCTAATATGCTGGTAAGAAAAGGGCTCCATTTGGGGAGCAATAAAGAAAAGGGCGGGGGGAAGGCTGTGAGCAGATCTCAGTAAAAAACACAGAGGCTTTCTATGCAGATGGGGGATTTAAAAGAAGTAAAATGATAACCACATAGTCAAGAGACTAGAAAAGAGACCTTGATGTTTGATAGTTGTAATAACCTGCAGAGTGCTCTAATGGCTCGGGGATCAGGTGCAGAGCTACAGCAATAACGAGAACTGAATAATTATCTCGGCCGTATCTGTAGCACCAAAGTCCCAGCGTATGAGCTATATAAGGAGGCTTCTGCTGCCTCTCCAAGATTTCCTGAAATGTTAAATCACTGATTTGGGAGCACTTCCAGCATTAGTACTGCCCAGTTAGAAAGAAATAAAGCCCAGAATTCTCCTGTGGCAGTTCTAATGTCTTTGTTAATTATGAATTATGGGTAAACATGCAGACTCACAGAGGTCACGGCTGTCAGCAACAATAGTTTTCAAGAAGGATTTTTACGAGGGTCTTTTTCACTCCAACATAATGTCCATTTTATATACATAAACAGAGCCAGGCATACAAAAAATGGTGTTTGCTTTTTAGGGGAGTTATAGATTTTTTTTTTTCCTCTTTTGCTCCCTCCCCCTCCCCTGGTGTAGAGGCATGTAGCCACAGCCGGAGCAGAGCAGTGCCTGACTAGAGTTCTCCTCTGTGACTGACAACAGCTGCACCATTCCAAGGACTAGGCAGAAAGAGTCGCTGGGGCTGAGGCTGGTTTAATGATCGGACACTGAAAACCACCTCTTTCTTGTTAAGAGAGTAAGCGGCCAGTTGGGTAACCCATCAGCAGTGGTCACCTTCCACATACAGTGGAAAAACAAAAGCTGCATACAGTATGCTTGATTAACCTCACTGAAATGGCAATGCCGATTGCAAATCTATCCCAAGAGTGTATATAAACAGGATTAAAATTATATTATGTGTGGATCCAGCCCAACCAAAGCAACTGGCACAAAATCATTTTAATTAGGTGGTAGCGGCTGTAACTCATTCAACTTTGGCGTCGATTCTCTTTGTCCCATCAAAGAACTTCTGGGCCTTTCTATAAGGCAGTGTCAGTGTGGAATAAAGGAGATGATTAGTGGTCAGCAAATCACTCTCGTGCCTCAGCTTCACGCATGACAGGCCTGCACGCTGACGGGTGGTTAAGCAGTGCCATGAGATCAAAATTTGATTAGAATATTCAGAAAATCTGTGACAGTCTTTGTACCTTTTTCCAGGTGGATGATGCATGTGGAAAGATGGCTTGGCAAATTTTACCATGCTGACCTTCAAACTTTCAAATAATGTTAGCATTAGTCCTCACGTTGGAGGCTATTTTCTTTGTATCAAGCAAACCTAGGAATTATATTAACGTCTGGATAGAGGAGAACTAGATGTCAGTGTCAGGCCCACTTCATTTCTCTTTCTGCCCTTTCCTCTCCTGGTCCATTTAAATGACATTTTCTCATCATGGGGCCTATGAGCCCGTTCCAGGTGCTAGCTCAGAACAGATGTCACCTTTGTTACTTGAACTGACTTTTAAGATGAAGGCCAAGCAAGGTTAATCATAGCCCAGGTCGCATAAGAGAAGACCCACTGTAAAGAAACTTTCTCCTTCAGTTGTACAGAGACCACAGACATGAGATGAAATCCAAGGCCCAGAAAGCACACGGGTAATTCCAATAACCAGAAGATGGTTCTGCCCAGTCCAAGCGCTTCCCAACAATTCAGTCTCACTGTACACACCTGAGTGACTTGCATGCTCTTCCATTTTAAGGAACCTCACCCTGTTTTCAAATGTTTTCCTAGTAGAAGCAGAGTTAGAGGAGCCTTCTCAACCCATTCAGAAAGGTACATAAAGAAGAATCTCAAAGACATTGCTCCCAATCCCCAGCTCTCCCCTCAACATCCCAAAGGCCTAGGTGAGCCCCACATTCTTCTCTGCCCTGCTAAAGAGACAAGGCAACTATGGAAAGGACACATTTCTTTTACGAGAACTCAAGAAATTTAGGAAACCAACAGATTGAATATCTACCATGGAACAGCCAATGCCTTCCCAATATCCCTTGTCCCTCCAGCAGGGGGTTCCTGAACCCTCGGGGGCTTTGAGATAGCACCTATACCTGGGCCTCACCCCCAAAGATACTGATGGAAGTGGATATACAGTCCACACATAGTTGTCATTATTACTAACATAACCAGTTAGATAACAAAGTGAATTAACCAATCAGTAAAAAAGAGGAAAGCCATCCCTGGATTTAACTGGAAATTCCTTTAAAAATTTATATGGAGATATATAAATCATTTTTTTTAACTTAGAGGATAATGACTTATAGAAAGTCTGACCATAAACATCTTCAAGTTCTGGGGCAGCTGAGTGAACACAAACCAGATTATTCTAATAGGCAAAAATGTAGAAGTGGGAAGACAGAAAACTGAATTCAGTGTGAAGGCTGGGAAAAAGTTTAAGCCTCCTTAAGTGACACAGGAGAAATGTGGTTTGGCTTTCTTGAGAAACCACGTGAACAGTAAAGAAAGTGGTGATGAGTGAAAAAAAAATCCAAAGTAGCAGATAGAATGAACTACCCTATTGATTTTTGAATAGGGAAAAATAAATTGTTCAACAGAGTCCATAAACCAATTCTCATTTTGTAATTTCTTAATTCTGTTTGGATTAAGAAACCAAATCATGTCTCCAAAGAACAGAGTAAGTTTTACAGTGTGCTAACAATAAATCTTGCTGCGTTTTTTTAAGTGTTTAATTTTAAAAATCATTTATGCACCAGATTACCAGGACTCAGAGAAACTCAGGAGTCAGGAGGAAAAAGGTGGGGTTGATTTGGAGCTTGGCAATGGCTATCATGAGGACAGCGATTTGACCCACTCAAATATCTGCTTGAATCAAGCTTCTATTTTCTCTCAACTCTCATTTTCACTTTTGCCTTTTAATGTTGCCTGAATCTATTCCAAGTGTCCTTTGCCATGGCAACACCTGCAGGTGAAGGCCCTGCTCCTCGCTGCCAGCCTCGCCAGTGATGAAGAGGCAACTAATCACTGCACAAGGAGAGGAATGCAATCTCCAAGACACCCATGAACAATCTGAGTACCAGGGTGTCCCTGAAGCACCCTCTTCTCACAGGTGTTTAACCTGTTTAGCCATATACCAGGAAAAGGGAAAGTAAACAAAGACCCTCCCTTTCTCTGTTGTTTGCATTTTATCACTCATCTCCCCTAGACTGATGCATTTTCTAAATTCATATTAACAGCCCCAAGGTATCAAAGTTGTTTCAGGAGCTCATCATAGGGTCCCAAGGGGACCCATGAGGATGTGAGGCTGGCTCCAAAGCTATCCTTGAGGTGCCAAGAGACAACGGCCAGGGTTAAGGTGTCTGACATTCGTGCCTTCCAGGCCTCTGCCAATCATTCCCCATTTCTGAAAAGACTCTTATTCAGAGATGTTTTCAGTCACATCACCTTTGCTTCTTATTCATACCGTCCATAAAAATAGAATTCTACTCACTTCTGTTTTTGACGTTACAGCCTTTCAATCCAGGCTCTTAAAGCACTCCATGAACCTTGACTCGATGCCAAGTACTGCCTTTCTCCCCGTTCTCCCAATGGACAAACAGGCACACGTGGGTCAAGAATGTGACCCAATGTCTGCTTCAAATGAGTCAACACCAAGGCTAGGAAGAGGTCTGAAGAGCCCTGAAGAGCTGATGTTCTAACCACCCACTCACCCAGCCTCTCTTTGTCAGTGATTATTTCTACAAATCTTTATATACCTTGGCAGGTCAAGGAGACCACATGTGGCAAAGTAGTACTGTTACCTGTTAAGACTTGTTGCAAAGTATTCCAGGTAATTTAAAGTCTGTGTAAACTTGCTATTTCTTTTCGCCTACAAAGTTGACACAATATTCTCTAAAGTTTGCAATAAGTGGGCCTGACTCTTACTTGGATTGGGAAAGACAATTAAAGGACTTGAGCTTTCTGTCAGGCCTTGAAAATCTAAATTCACTTGAGCTTTCTGTCAGGCCTGAAAATCTAAATTCACAGAAAATCTACATCCAACTGCTCTGCTTTCAGGAAGCCCCTTCTATGAACATAGCTGTCAATGACATTATACTAATTACTCCACCAAATGGTAAATCAAAAATTTCAACAGGAAGTTTTGCTTTGGAATCTCTGGGGTCAAAGGTCACATAGGCAGGTGGCAATCATCAGTCTCATGAATCATTTCAATAGCCAAAGAATGTTACCAGTGGCCACCAACTCCTCTTCGCTCTATCCCCTGTGCCCATGAAACCTGTTTGACTACCTTCTCTCAGCTCCCTGACATAGTCAATTCCTTTTTAGTTGTTGGGACCATTTTCTGTTAACCCAGGATTGATTCTCTATGCACTTTCAGATCTTGTTTTAAGAATCCATGATTCATAACAAAAAAACAACCTAATAAAAAAAATGAGCGAAACACCTAAATAGACATTTCTCCAAAGAAGACATACAGATGGCCAACAGGCACATGAAAAGATGCTCAACATCACTAATTATCAGAGAAACGCAAATCAAAACTACAACGTGGTATCACCTCACACCAGTCAGAATGGCCATCACCAAAAATCCCCAAACAATAAATGCTGGAGATGGTGTGGAGAGAAGGGAACCCTCCTGCATTGCTGGTGGGAATGTAAATTGGTGCAGCCACTATGGAACACAGTATGGAGACTCTTTAAAAAACTAAAAACAAGAGTTACTGTATGATCCAGCAATCCCACTCCTGGCATATATCCAGAGAAAACTCTAATTTGAAAAGACAAATGCACCCTAATATTCACAGCAGCACTATCTACAATAGACAAGACATGGAAGCAACTTAAATGTCCATCGACAGATGACAGGATAAAGAAGCTGTGGTATATTTATACACTGGAATACTACTCAGCCATAAAAAATAATAAAATAATGCCATTTGCAGCAACATGGATAGATTTGGAGATTATTGTTCTAAGTGAAGTAAGTCAGAAAGAGAAAGAAAAATACCACATATCACTTACACGTGGAATCTAAAAAGATGACACAAATGAACTTATTTACAAAACAGAAACAGATTGACAGACATAGGAAATAAACTTATGGGGGAAAGGGTGAGGAGGGATAGATTACGAGTCTGGGGTTAGCAGATACAAACTACTATATGTGAAATAGATAAACAAGGTCCTTCTGTATATATAGCAAGGAAACTATATTCAATATCTTATAATAACCTATAATGAAGAAGAATATGAAAAAGAATATATATGTGTAACTGGGTCACAATGCTGGACACCAGAAACTAACACATTATAAATCACCTAAACTTCAATAATAAATAAATAAATAAAAAGAATCCATGATTCAGTCCTGACCACTAGTCCTGTCAGTTCTGCCTCCTTAATACTTCACAAACCCTTCAAGTCCTTCCTTATAATTGTACCTGAACTACACTAGACTTTAATCTTCTCTAAGTCAAAGATTTTTGCCTGTTTTCTTCACTAATATCATTCAAGCACTGAAAAGAGAGTCTGGTACAGGTAAGCACACAAAATACAGGGTAAATGGATGAATGAATGAACTAATAGAATTTCATAAGTGAATGAGTGAGTTAACTAACAATTTCAACACTCTTAAAGCTAGACTCCCTGGCCCCAGCTTCATACCTCTCCTATCCCATCTCCACACCAAAGCCAGAGTACAACTTCTAAAATACACATCTAAAATACCGCATGATGTTAGCTCCCAAATGAATTATGAAAACATCTACATGTAAGACAAAGATATAAACAGATGCCATATTAAAGACAATGTAAAAACTGAATTTAATTTTTGTTTCCCAAATTATCTATTTAAGCTATGTATATTAAGTATAAGAGAAATTCAAAATAATGAGTTTGAAAAATACATACACATAGAAATTCCAGGATTTTCCCACAACCAATAGATTACCACTTAGGAGATGCCTAGTATTTTTCACATAGGATTGTAGTTTAGTTTTTCCATGTCTGCTTCTCCTAGATTGTGAGCTAGTTGAGGACAAGAACAGAGACCTGAGTTAAGACTTGTAAATCTTTAGATTTAAATGGAGTAGTCTGATGTCGTGTGAGTACTTAATGAATACATAATGGGTATTTCTTGTATTCAGTAAGGATATGCCATTTGGGTAGAATGTAAGAGAGAGTAGTAGTGTAGTGTCAGCTTTTACGGAAATTTGAGCTGATTCCAAAAGCTTCCAGTTGAAGTACAAATTCATGCCTCCATATTTTCCAGAGTTCCAACTGTAGTGCCTTATACATAAAAGATGCCCAAGTGAATATGTGTTGATCTCTACATCTTAAGGGAACGTACACATGGCAATTCTTTTTCTAGCAACTTGATTGATAGGCTTTTAGATTAAAAGATGCAGATGACCGAAGTGGAGGTTTGGGAATTACTCGAATGTTGGTCTCCACAAGCAGAGCCCACTGTCCAGAGCTATCAACACTTGTGTTAAAAATCGGAAACTAAGAAGACATCAGTCATAGAAAAACCACAGGTAATTCCACAAAACACAGCTACAAATAGTTAATATTTATCCTGTTGGAAAGAATTTA